>NC_141687.1:1290983774-1291318774 GCF_964263255.1 Lissotriton vulgaris | reverse complement strand
CCCACAGCCCCACAGCCACAGCCCCACAGCCACAGCCACAGCCCCACAGCCACAGCCACACAGCCCCACAGCCACAGCCCCACAGCCCCACACACACAGCCACAGCCCCACAGCCCCACACACACAGCCACAGCCCCACAGCCACACACACACAGCCACACACACACAGCCACACACACAGCCACACACACACAGCCACAGCCACACACACACAGCCACAGCCCCACAGCCACAGCCACACACACACAGCCACAGCCACAGCCCCACAGCCACACACACACAGCCACAGCCCCACAGCCACACACACACAGCCACAGCCCCACAGCCACACACACAGCCACAGCCCCACAGCCACACACACAGCCACAGCCCCACAGCCACAGCCCCACAGCCACACACACAGCCACAGCCCCACAGCCACACACACAGCCACAGCCCCACAGCCACAGCCCCACAGCCACAGCCCCACAGCCACAGCCACACAGCCACAGCCACACAGCCCCACAGCCACAGCCACACAGCCCCACAGCCACAGCCCCACAGCCCCACACACACAGCCACAGCCACAGCCAGCCACAGCCCCACAGCCACACACACAGCCACAGCCCCACAGCCACACACACAGCCACAGCCCCACAGCCACACACACAGCCACACACACAGCCACACAGCCACACACACACAGCCACACACACACAGCCACAGCCCCACAGCCACAGCCCCACAGCCACAGCCCCACAGCCACAGCCCCACAGCCCCACAGCCACACAGCCACAGCCACACAGCCACAGCCACACAGCCACACAGCCACACAGCCACACAGCCCCACAGCCACAGCCACACAGCCCCACAGCCACAGCCACACAGCCACAGCCACACAGCCACAGCCACACACACAGCCCCACAGCCACAGCCCCACAGCCACAGCCACAGCCCCACAGCCACAGCCACACAGCCACAGCCACAGCCACACACAGCCCCACAGCCACAGCCCCACAGCCACAGCCACAGCCACACACACAGCCCCACAGCCACAGCCATACACACAGCCCCACAGCCACAGCCACACACACAGCCCCACAGCCACAGCCACACACACACAGCCCCACAGCCACAGCCACACACACAGCCCCACAGCCACAGCCACACAAAAGGTGCCAAAAAACAGCAAACAAAAACTGACACCTGTGGCAATATTTTGAAATTAGACAGACAAGCGTACTAGATTGCACCATCGTACTCCTTCCCTGCTCATTAAATTGTTTTTATATCCAGATGTATACAAGGGTCACCTCTGGATGGACAATTAACGTATGCTCACACAATAAAACTCCCCAACCTTCCTACAATGGAGCACTTTTCCTGAACAAACAACTAAGTAACTTTTCTGAGAACCTGCACAAACCCAAGTGAGCAGAATGAAAAGTATTTATTTTGGGCAATAGTATTGTTTTAGTAGTGCTGGTCACACATGTGATGACTGTGAGGCACGTAGACTTAGGCCAGCTCTAGTGTAGGCTACAGAACATTGAGACAAAAGTAGTCCAAGACAGATCTGGAGGAGCTGTGGTAATCTTGCCCAACCCTCAACCGCGTGCACTTGCTATTTCAATAAAGCAAAACATGTGCGAAGAAATCAGTTTACAACAGCTGTACCTTCCCCTCCCGTTTCACAGGCATGTCTCACTGTCTGAGGCCTACTCATCAGGTCTCTGAGAGCTTGGAGTTTGTATATAGACATATCTAAATTTGGCTGCCGTACTGCAAGCACAGACTTCTTTTCTTGAAGTATCATGGAAATTGGTTTGTTTATCTCACTCAGTGGACAAGATTTGATAAACTCAATATGTGCAAAAAAAATCCCCAAAAAGATATGCCTTTTAAAACCGAAATAATGCAAGACGGATTCATTGGCTTCGGTTGGGATGACACTGTTCGAAATAAGTTTTATTCAGCCAAATATCAGTACAGCAAAGTATGTTTTCTTTAAATGGATTTATGGGCACTTTAAACAACCCCCATGTTAAGGTAGGAAGAATAACTTATTACCTTCAGAATAACCAGATCCCAGAAGATAGTGGAACAACTTTTTTCTAACAAGCATTGGCAAAGCCAACAGTTGTCGCCTATGGGAAGACCTATTGGTGTGGTCAATGTTTTTTAAAGATGTTGCACAGCCGCGTGTAGCTGGTGTGCCAAATGACTCAAAGTAAATGAAAACAAGTGATATGGAGTGGCCAACATTGACCGCGTCATAGTGGTTTTTTTGTTTTATCTTATGTCATATTGCACAGCAGCCTGTGCTGGTGTGCCACATCTTTAAAGAACGTTAAAGTGAAATAGCTCCAATAGATCCAATTCAAACAAAAGCAGCCAGCACCTGAGCACGGCAGAGGGAGGCGGCCCTGGCAGCGGGTTACAGACCCCACTTATACCCTGTGCAGGAGGGCGGCCTCGCCCCTCTCCTCCTGAGGCGGCACTTGCTCAGAGCCCCAGCTCATGGCTGCGGAGGGGGTGGCGCTGCAGGGCTCTGTCGCTGGGTCTCGGACTCTGCGGCTCCGGGCCTGTCTCTGTCTCCTGCCCGAACCCTCTGTTTGGCCGCGCCGCGTCCAGGCTGCCCGGGCTCGGTGACTCGTGGCCAGGAAAGGGAACGAAGGAGGAGGGCTGCGGGAAGAGGGAAGGGGAGGGTACGCGAGGGAAGCCGAGCAGCTCCGGAAACACCACCATGTTTCTCCGAGGCCAAGCAGAAATGCCTCTGAGAAACGCACAGTCCTTTTGGGATTTGGGGGCGTGTTTTTCTTTCTCTCCTCTTCCCTTTGGCTGGAATGTAAAATTCCAGCCAATGAGAAGAGGAGAGAAAGAACATGAAAAAACACGCCCCGAATCCCAAAATGACGGGACTTAAACGGACAGACGCCCCTCTTCTCCTATGGCTGGCCTCCATTTAGGAAGCCAGCCAATTGAGAAGAGGGGCCGGTTCAAGCCCCACACTAAGAGACATAAGATCTCGCCGGCGAGACTGCGCAAGCGCAGCCTACGCAGGCCGAGACCTAAAAAGGGGTAGAGGGTGGAAGGCAGAGGTGCAAAAAGGAGTTTGCCTATTTTAGCTTCTATGGGGAATTTTGCTTTCAGCCACATCAAAAATTGCTAAACAGATTTACACCAAACATCATGAAGGTAGAACTTTACTTTGAAAGCGTGCCTTTTGTGGTTTGGTTTAAATTCTTTTAAGTGGTTTTTTAAATATTGGCATTTAAAAAAGGTGCAGGATGACCTTGAAGGCTTTTATGTATTAGTTGAAAAACAGTTTCTTTGTTTTATGTTGGCACCATTTTACAAATGACATTTGGTAGACGATTAGTATTTTTTTAAAACATACAGTTTTTATGATTTTCAATAGAGTACTGAACAATTCATGAAAATCCAGTAAGATAATTCATAGTCGTGTAGCGTTAGTATATACACAGACTAGTGCTTTGTATTATGTGACTTTTATAGTTTATTTAATCTCGGTACTACAAAAGGTTCATAATATTAAGTAGCCTTTCTTTCTCAGTTTTTTTGTTTTCAAAGGATACCACAGCATCCCAAATAGAAGTAATTCCAAATAAATGTCCCACATATAAAAAGTGCTGAGATTCGCACATAGACTTAGGTAGAGGTGTTGAACTGTATGACACGTGGAGTATCCTGTGGTGAACTGCAGGCGGGGAAAAACTGGAAAGAGGTCCTAGTGAGCTAAGTTGGGCTGTGTTTGTTGGCAAGAGGTTGAGAGCAAGCCTTTATGCAAAAAATGTGAGACACCTGGATTGAAGAGTTTAGCGATGGTGAAAGTAGTTGAGGGAAAGCCGTGAGAATCTCGGGGACGAAAGGGAGTATCAGCTGGTTTAAGCACCTTGGAAGACTGTCTCAGATGGTTCACTGGCAGTTCAGTGGTCAGGAAGGATAAAAGGTGGCCTTGGATTAAGAGAGGAACCGGGTTCTTCGGCGGGAGTGACAGGAGGATTAGTTATTCCCATTGTGTTTCCAGCAGTTTAGCTATCAAGTCATCCCAGATCAGGGCTATGGGGAGGTGATGAATACCTCTAGTTTTCTTCCTATGGAGTACTGTGACATATGCTTTCATCCATAGTTTCAGCATGCAACGCCAGGACTGGCTGGAGGGAGCCATTGGGTTTTTCCAATGTATGGTAATTTTCTTTGCCAGCACTGGGGCTAAGTCAATAACGTTGGTAATGGTTTTATGTGTCTTAATTCGTTTATACACCCCCAAACTAGTGCCTCCTAAGTATTATCCCTCGGCAGTCCTGTGATTGCTTCCGTCATTTGTGTCCCCACATCCCCAATACGGGCGCTGCCGTGGATAGTCCCAGAGCATGTGGTCAAAATCTACTGCTGAAACAATACATCTAGCACACAAATCTGAGGCGTCGGATGATTCTGTGCAGTTGTTTTCAGATCGTTCGTATGTTGAACACTTCCGGTATTTTCAAATTCGTGCAGGTCCATCAACAGAGTGGGGTGATGGAGACTGGGTGGTGGCATGTTGCGGCGTCTGGAACAGAGGACGTTCAAAAACACTTTCATCTGCATATAACTTCATTGCTATATAGTGAATCTGCACAATCTACTTTTCTATGGGAAGTTCATGATTTGTACAATTCCATAATGGCGCAAATTTCATCTGCTTATAACTTTGGCAATATTTTGAAACTGCATGAAATGTGGAAGGTGGTTAGTAAGTTGCACCCAGTTCTTGTTTTTCAGGTTTCATGAAGACCCATTGGGGTGTGTGGAAAGCCAAATAATTTTTGATTTACTAATAACTTTGGCCCTATTAAATGGATCTGCACATCCTTTGGGAAAGAATGATCACGTTTAGCCTGGTCTTTGCATTTTCAAATTTGATCAGATTCACCGAGGCGTGACTAGTTATAAACTGTGGACCAGAAATGTATTCATTTGCTTGTAACTTTGGCACTTAGTGATCAATCCTCTCAAAATTTGGCAGAATGTTTGAAGCATTATTTTTTGTAAGTATCTTAAGTTTTGTGACAATCCATTAACAAGCATTTACAATGCAACGGTTTCGCCTTTGCAAAAGTTAGAGCTATTGGCATTGTAAATGACAAACTTTTTATTTGTGTTGGTTTTGAAAACAGATAAATAAATGGCATTGTCATTTACAGGCGAGCTATCTGCAAATCAGAATGAAAAATACACCTACTCATCCAGAGGGGAGGATCTGCACTTGGGCTGCAGACCCAGACAACACTATGCACTATTAGATGTAGCTGAACCGAGACTCTAACAGGCACCTCTACTATTCCGACCAGTAGGAGTCTGGTTCTAGAGCTCACCCCAACTCATTCAAATACACACCATGATGTTTCGGCTTTGCGTTTGGAACTATGTTCTCCACTTTCCTAGGGCCCCAGACTCAGACCATAAATGCAGAATGAAAATTACTACTCATTTATTCATTTACCAGTTATGAGACAATCGCTGATGCCTCTTGTCTGGGATCTTTGTACAACCATGTCCTATAGTGGTTGTCTCTATCTATAGGCTAGAGCCATACCCGAGGAGCAAAATGTTAATTAGTGAGCGCATGCAGAACATAGGAAATTGATTTTGGTGACCCATGGATATCAAGTGCATGCACAAAGAGAGTGGCAGTTGACCTATTAATGGGGAGCCAACCTACTCCTGACTGTACCCTATTATCAGGTACCTGGAATCTGGGCCTTTCCCTGTGGGGTGACATTGGCAAAGAACTACAAAGGCCAAGCTGCTGACGGGACTGGCTCTTTGGGCGTGGGAGCCCCCACCTCATCTTGGGACACTAGAGAATTTGACGGGACTTGGTGAGACATGCCACCCCCTAAAACTTCTCACCTCCCACAGCCTACGTACCTCAATATTTGGTGATCCTTTCGGAACAAGCCTGCAGTAAACATGTGCTTTCAAGCAGCAGAAGTTTATAGAGATCTTGACGGGATGGGCTGCTCATGCTGTGCTGCTAGCAAACTCATTGGAACGCAATGTGGCGGCAAGGAGGCCTAATCCTGTAATTTTGACTACCTGAGTCTGCGTTTGAGCATTCCCTTTCGGACTCATTTAGCCTCTTCAGCATCACCTTTCAGAGATACTGTTGACTATCCCGCTCTCTGGAGTACAGAGCTCACTCGCGTTGTACTGAATTCTATCTGCACATCCTTTCTGCCACCCTTTTCTGCCTGCTCAAGCAGTGTCTTGCAGCGAGCAGGCCTACCCCTTGTGGGCCATCCTCGCCCCTAATTAGGTGATACTGTCAAACACGGCCGGTCACCACCTTCCGACCCACAATCACCCGTGAGATGACTCGCACGAAATTAGCCAAAGCTGACACTTCCTCTCCACGATCGCAGGAGGACACAGTGCTGCCCAGTACTCCCACGTCGGAAACAGATAAACTGAGCTCTATCCTAAAGGCAACTGTCTCATTGCATACCTCTTTGGAAGCGAAGGTGGATGCTGTTGCCATTGACGTAAACTTGGTATAGGAGGGTAATAAAAGGTTAGCACAACAACTCAAGAACTTTGAGAAGCTGATGGCTCACCTACAACCTTAGTTAATGGACCTCCAACTGCAAAAATGCAGTTTGAAAGGATCGGCTTTCTTGAGGGCAGAGTGGATGGTCTCTCACCACAGCAACATCCGCATTGTGGACCTGCCAGAGGTCTGAGGGAGGCAACATGGGGATTAATTTGAGACTTGGCTGAAGGAACTGTTGCTTACTCACAGCCTTACACCTTACTTTCCAATTGAGACGGCCCACATAGTGCTAGCACGCCGCACTCCTGATGGGTCTCCATATCCAATATAGCTTGGACTTTGTTCTGCTGCATTTGGGACTAAAAGCTAGAATTGCAGTGGGTTGTGATATGCCAAATGCTGGGTACAGCAAAAAGGTTAATTGCTAGATTTTGGAAATAGAAAGACCCGTGATTGATATGCGGAATACTAGGATTATGGAAAAGCAGTTGCATGATTTGCAGCAACCCAAAAAATTATCTTGGGGACTGGTTATCCAGCATTTCCCATCCCTGCTTTTGACTGCAAGACTTTCCACCCAAAGTAGGAGCCATGAAACTGACTGAATTCTGAACTTTGAGCTTAAAGCAGATGTTTTGCATAATCACAATTAATGTAAGAACACCTGCAGGGGTGGATAAAGAATGGGGTTAATGACTTTCCTGGGGGAGGGAGTGGGCGGAAGGAGTAAATGGGGAGGGATGGTAGAAATACAAATGAAAGCCCTCAAAATTCAACTATATATTACCCAGAGAGGTAACTATTCATAGCAATGAGGAGGACACTCACTGGTAATGTAACATTAACTTTGGAACTATTGTGATGTTTGTTTCCCTTGCTCTTTTAAAAACTAAAAAAAACGCTATTAAAACACAAAAAAGGGCATGGTGTGCAAGGAAAAAAGTCCAGTTCAAAAGGTGAGTGTGAAATAGAGAAAGGTGGAAATGGAAAAATTACAGGACAGCCCTAACAAGAAGTGACTGATGTATGGAAGGAAGAAAGTGAGCTGGAGAAAGCAACGAATGAAGAAAGAATAAAAGTACAAGACTAAAGGAGGTCACAGGATTGAAGATAGGCATTGAAAAGAATAGGCTGGAAGAAGAGAAGTATGAAAGGAGACACTGAAGAAGAAATGAAACAGGAAAGCATTTTCATCTGCTTAAAGCTAACTCAATTCACTAGCCTCTGCAGGGACAGCAATGTCCCAGGGATGAGCTAAGATTGGAGGGCCCGGCAGATTCTCCAGGCTCAGTGCAATAGAGATGCAAATGGGCCTGCTCTACTTCCACAGAATCCAGAGGACCTCTCTGCCTCTCCCTCCTGCGCCATGTCAAGAGCTATTCTCTTCAAGCATTGTTAGTCATGAAAGGGGGGGGGGGTCCTGTGCCAGAGTTCAGAGGTGAACCCGCAACAACAGACGCGTTTAATGTTAAAGAGCACCAGTGTAACGCTCCTTATCGCTCCAGCTCCTCGGCCACAGACGACTCTTGTATCATAAACCCGTGCCCCCGCCGCTTGGTGACCCCCGACACGTTAAATTGACCCCCAATTTGCTCCAACACTAACACCATTGTGTTTGGAAGAAAATAAAGCAAGTGTTATGCATGAAAGCTTCACTTGCTGCTGTTGGGGTTAATGTGGGGACAGGGAGAGACTGCAGACCGGCAGTCAGGCTGATGTTTTCTTTTACTGGCTGCCCCCGTGTTCCCTGCTTCTCAGAACATTCAACAGTGCAATTTGTTTCAGGAGAGGCAAATCACGTGCAGAGAAGGTGAGAGCACTGCACTTTTTGAGAATGAGAGATGTTAGTCGATGCACTTGTCAGTTATGTGGTAAGGTGAAAGTGGTTAACTCGTGGCAAGAATGTACCTGCCTGGTGTTGCGCCATCTGGGTTAGGGCAGAGTCAGAGCTGCTGCTTGGCTGTTTCCTGGGCATCGAAAAACCTCAGGGGCTCTAGTGTTAGAGAGCATAGTATGTATTCAATTAAGGGACAAATAAAATCCCTGAATTAGATAATTAAATGCCAATGCCATCGACGGAGCAGAGAAAACAAAACGTAGCCATCTTGCTGGCTTGCAAATCACACATGCCAAGCAATATTTTATTTAAAAATAACAGTAATAATCACCGGTCCCCTGTGTCAGACTACTTGCCAGTCACAGTTCGCTCTCCCTCCGCTTTGAAGGACCTTTCAGGCTTTCACAACTTGCACATTAGTAAAGGGAGTCCGGTTCGACCCAAGTCGCAAACATCAAGCGTTGTAAGGAAAACAATTTTCAACCTCGAAAATGTAAGGCGTAAAAAACGTCCATATAAAATTCTCCGGCAGGTAAAAAGGCACCACACACACGCATGCAGTGATCTCTTACAGATGTAATCATTACTGAAATTAGAGACGTTTCTTTCCAGAGACTGATATTTAAAGAGAGTCTCATGAGTGCAGCACAGGAAAACCAGCTGTAAAAAGGCAAGCGGGTAGGGCACTCGGGTTCTACAACTCAAAAGAGGAAAATGTCAGGAAAGCGATGTCACACTTCGGCATTATAAATAATTAGCGAATCAAAAGGAGAAGGCGACTTCCTGTGCAACGCCGCCAATGTCAACATATGCACGAGCAGCTGACATTCACAGGCAACCCCCACTGGATTCAAAAGCGCAACCAACTTCACACTTTTAGGTAGCGTTTCAATAGTCGCTGATTAGCATCAGATGAGGCGCTCCCAAACAGAAGACCTCGAAGAAGGATAGCGTACCGCACTGAAGTCCAGCAGGTCACTCAACTCCTTGTCCGTCCCGATGGCGGCCATCCGCTGCTGCTGGGAGTTCATGTCAGCCACTCCGCGAGGACCCTGCACACAGCAAGCGAGAGGGGGACACTTAGGGAGCTCGCGGGCACCGCCTGCGCACTGTAGCTCAACACAGACTGAGGCACCGGCGACACACCCCCACCCGGCCCCAGCGGGCTCTGCACGCGGCGGCGGCACAGAGGGGCACTCACCCGCTCTGCCAACCTGCGCCTCTCGTTCCTTCTGCCTATGCCCGCACAGCCACTTTAATGCATCCGCCACCCCATTCCATTCCCCAGCTGCAACCAGACGCACGGGGAGGGGGCACAACGCACCTCATAGCTTCCACTCACAACACAGCCATAGGGGGCGGCTGATCATTCATCCTCTTACCGGCTTCTCTCTTCTCAGGCTGGCGGCGGGGACGGAGGCTGCGACGGCGGTCTTCTTCTGGAGCCTCCAAGGCTCCCTCGCACTCCAGTCCCGAGGACCCGCCTTCAACCAGGCGAGCCGCGGGCACTTCCGGGTCGCACTAGGCAGCGGCCCGGCAACGAATTCAATGCCCCTGGGCTGCGGCGGTGATTTTCGAGGAGCAATGCTGAGTGGGCACCGGCTAATTTAAAATCACAATAAATCGAGGTGGGCACTCGATATTAGGGCGGCAATGTCCCCTGCAGGGTGGGCACCTGCTAGAGGACTTTCAGATCGGCACAAACGGGTCCAAGGGGGGCGGGGGCGGGGAGGCACACGGAGGGGGACGGGAATGGACAGCGCATCTGAAATCACTTTCAGTGAAAGGGGAGGGAACGCGAAAAAACGAAACTCCGCCCATGGAAAAAATCTCGGGAACTTCCCCGAATCTGGTCCGGCCTTGGCGGACAGATCTCTGTTCCAATGGCTAGCCTCCATTTATGGAGCTAGCCAATGGAACAGAGGGGCGTATTCAAGTCCCCCTAACTGAAAACTACAGATTTCTCTGGGGGCGGAGCTTACGCTCTGTGCCCCAGGCGAAACCTAAAAAGCATTTGCAATGCAATAGGTCTGACAATTGCGAGATTTTTAGCTATTGGCATTGTAAATACCAATGCCTTTTATTTGTATTAAAAAAACTGCAATAACAAGGCATTGTCGTTTTCAATACCAATAGGTCAAAGTTTCTGAAATGCAAGACCTATTACATTGCAAATACATGTTTACAAGTGCACCATGATGTGCTTTCTCTTTAAGAGGCCATGCCCCTTTCTTTAGGCGAGCCGCGTCTAAAGAAAAGTGAGCGGCCACTGTGTTGGGGAAGACAACTGTGAGTGTGATGAGGGTAAGGAGAAAAGACCGTTATCATTAAGGAATGTGTCCACTGATACCGAATAATAATAATAATAATAAAATAAAAAATAATCCTGTATTTGTAAAGCGCACAGCTACCCGTAGGTTTCCCGGCGCTGGGGGCCGTCTGGAAGATTAAGCCCAGAGTCACATGGTGCTGGGCAGACACTTGCTGCTGTTGCCGGGGCTCGAACCGTGATCCCCCCAGCGTCCGGCGCCAGTCGCCCTGGCTGCTGCGCCACACCTCTGCCACAACACGAACTTGGAGGGTACAGGAACGAGCAAGTTGTCAGCATGCGGCGGTCAAAATTAGAGAAGGCTTCAGTGAGGACACAAAAAGCTGTTAGTGTACGAGAGTACTGAAAAAGAGCTCCAACTGAGGACACAGGGAAATGGGGGGTGCGGGTGGGTGTGGGGGTCGATGGACTTCCGGCAGGACACAGAAAAGACAAAGCTGTCCATGTGGACATGACTGAAGAGACGGCTCTCTGTGAGGACACGAAACAGAGTCAGCTGATCGTGAAGGCATATGAAACGAGCATTAAAAATGCAATAGGTCTCGCCTTTTATTAAGTTAAAGTCATTTGCTTTGCTATACAATACCTTTAGCAAATGGCTTTGACTTAACCAAATGCGAGACCTGTTGCATTTTCAATGCTTGTTTATCTCTTCCTTTCATCTTAAATGCCGTCCTTTCTCTTTCTCTTTGTTGCACCCTCTCCCCTTTCCTTTTGTTCTTTCGTTTCCTTGTCTCATTTCTTAATTTCCCTTTGCCTCTTTCCCCTTCCCTCCCTTTCTTTTTGTCTTGCCTTTTCTCACGCACACACATACAGGTTGATATGTACGATGTCGGGACACGCATGCACTTCCCCAGGCACACTATTCTCTGTATTTCTGCCCAGTTACCGACACGTAGTGCAGAAGTCTATCACGTGTTGGACGCTTTGTTTTGTCGTATTCCAAACCCAAGGGACCTGGCCCATTTCCAAGCTCGTGACAGTGTTTTACTCGAACAGCAATGTAACTGAACCACGGAGCATGGCTATAACTCACTGTTTACGTCCTGCGTCCTGTGTAAAGATGTCAGTATAGTTTCTACATGCCTAGGAGCACATTCTCAGAACAAGCCTGCCCTCCCTAGTCCCTCTCTTTGGTTGCGGGTTGTACCACGTGACTGAAAGACAGTTTGGTGCGCTGTGGCGCACCGGTGGGCTACCTAGACAGGTCCTGGCGTGTCCATGTGCCCGGATTGAGGGGTGCTCTGCCGGGGCCCTGCAGAGAGGCCTTGCGTTGCGGAGAGCTGCGCTGGTCGCCCTGTGGCCCCATAGGAGGCCCGCGCTGCTTCCTACCTTGATCTCAACAATAGAAAAGAATGCCAATGCTGCCTTCTTTTGTTTGTCACACAGTCTAAATCTCACCTTCGATTGAAACAAGAAGTGAGGCGATCTAAGTTCATAGAATAAATCATTTGTTTTTTTATTTTCTCATTTCTTTAGAATTTTTTAGTTATTCTCGAAAGTCATTTTGCAAAAACACATAACATCCAACATTGTGAAGTACCTTATATACATTTAAAACGCTCCCCTACTCCCACTCTCACATACATTCTTTTGTACAAAAAACACTCACAACACTCTCTCACGCTCTACAGGAACAAGCACAAATTTCCAATTTTACAAAACAATATAATATCAAACAATACTGCCATAGATGTTCTTTTTGACCTATTTGTAAATTTCACAAGTAGTTCTTATTATTGTTTACAGTCTTATGGCATAGAATAGTACAGGGTCTACGCGTTTCGAACTCTTCTTGCTCTCTGAGTTCTCATCAGGACCATAAACTCTGGTACGAGTTCCGATGAAGAAACAGACCCCCAGGAGCCGGAGTAAAAAGAAAACGGTGTCCAAAATGACGGACATATAAAATCCGGCTCCCCGCAAAGACTCCATATCAGAAAGGAGCGAGTTTGCTATCACTTCGAATTCAAACAACCCCCTACACAAAAACAGATTTCAATAGGTGGCGTTAAAGTCAAGATACACCGGTTGTCCAGCGCCGTGTGCCCTAGGACTCAGACTAATTCATTTGGTAACACCGATACAGAGTTTATGGTGTTGTGAGTGTTTTTTGTACAAAAGAATGTATGTGAGAGTGGGAGTAGGGGAGTGTTTTAAATGTATATAAGGTACTTCACAATGTTGGATGTTGTGTTTTTGCAAAATGACTTTCGAGAATAACTAAAAAATTCTAAAGAAATGAGAAAATAAAAAACAAATGATTTATTCTATGAACTTAGATCGCCTCACTTCTTGTTTCAATCGAAGGTGAGATTTAGACTGTGTGACAAACAAAAGAAGGCAGCATTGGCATTCTTTTCTATTGTTGAGATATTAGGCTGTGGCTTGACCTTGCTGCTTGGGAGCCCATACCCAGTAGTGCTTATTTGCTTCCTACCTTGAAGCATGCTCAGCCGAGTGCAGCAGACAGGAACCAGAAATGAAACTAACCTGGAGTATATGTCTGCCGTTTGAGATGAAACACACCTGGATGTTTGCATCAACTTTAGGTGGTGTTGCAGTGTAAGCTGAACTCATCCAGTGTATTTACGTCATCGCTGTTTTGCCCATTAGTTATGTCCACATTCGCTGTTTTGCCCATTAGTTATGTCCACATTCACTGCACCTTGTTAGATTTCCATGCGGTAGAGGCATTTCCGGTTTGTAAGTCATTGTAGATATGCCTGCGCCTTTGTACAGAGCTCTGACATAGACAATGGCACTATATAAAACTCAAAAGAATGAGGTCGGACTGCCTTGAAGTTATTCTTCTGGGTTCTCTCTTCCCCTGGGGCCCCTGGCGTGTCGATCACTCGGACTGACACCGGATCATCCATACTCAAGGCTCCCACAGGGAGGCGTCGGATGCCGGCACACCCGGGTGTGTGCCCGCGGTCTGCCTCCTCAAAGCGCAGCGAGAGCCCCCCCCAGCCGCCGCGGTGGCACCTCCTCGACGGACGGCGGGCGGGAGAGGGACTTGCGTTCATTAAAAAGCAGCGTGCATGATCCGGGCGCCCCAAGAGCACACGCTGAGAAGAAAGCTGAGCTGTCATGTCACCCTAAAGACAGCCCGCTCACCCCTCGCCTAGGAGTAACCAGCAGTGTGAATAATGTGTGACTTTCTAATGCGTAGAGCTCACCATGATGTAAAGCGCCTCACAACGTTGTGCCGTGCCCCGAGGATGCCCCCCCTCATTTGAAGAGAACAATCACCGCCGCAGCCCGGAGGAAAACACCGGAAGCAGATGTCCGGCCCGCCGCCTGGTTGTGGGCGGAGCCGGGAAGAGGTGTGTCCGCTCCCACTGCCTTGCGGAAGCTTTGCCTGTTGTCCTCCGGTCTCCCGATTCGTGAGGGAGACCGGAGATGCCGTGCCAGCCAGGGCGGGGGCCCCCGTGCAGAAGAGGGGGCCCCAGCTGGAGAAGGAGAGACTGGCCCGCCGCCGAGCGCCAGCCGACCCGGTGAGTCCCGAAAAGAGAGGAGGGGCGTCGGGGCACATTGCCGGTGCCCGCCCCTCCCCTCCAGGCCGAGACTTTTTGTGCCATGAGGCCTCAACGAAGATAGAGTCCCCCGCGAGGGACTCCGCCCATGTCCTGCTGCTGCCCTGGGCCCGAGGCATTCATTGAAGAGCGCGCGCCTGGTGGGGGGGAGGAGGAGGGGGGGTGGCGGGTGAGTTTGCCTGTATGTGTGTGTATGCCTGCCTGCGCGGGGGTGTGTGTGTGTGTGTGTGTGTGTGTGTGTGTGTGTGTGTGTGTGTGTGTGTGTGTGTGTGTGCCTGCGTGCATGTGCCTGTTCACCAACGCGAAAGCGTGCGCATTCACAAGGTCAAATCTCCGGCAGGAGAAGCTTGTGACAGTCTGCTGTCCACATTCCCCCAAAAGTGATTACATAAGTTGTCTCGACCTAGACAGCAAAAGCTTCGCTTTTGCTTTCGTCTAGGCGAGACCTAAAAACCGCTGTCAGTGAGGGCTGCTGTCATTGACCGTTTAGGAAGGGCAGCTCTCGCCAAGGGCTTAGGAAAAGACAGCTACCAGAAAGTGACAGCATAGCAAAGAGCTGTCTGCCAGAGACTGGGTGAGAAAGAAAAGAGAGAAATGGAAAGACGGTGACAAAAAGTGCACAGTGAGTCGATGAGACAACTGCCGTGAAAGAGATGAAAGAAACAGCTCTCAATTGAACATGGCTATGAGCCCAGTTGTGGGACCATGAGATGAGAGCGCTTTATGTAAGGGCAATAGACTACAGTCCAGGAAGGTCTGTGAGTGAGGTACGTGTGGTAGAAAGTGAATATGACATCCATCTATCAGCCAGGATATCATGTGGAGACATCAGTCAGTGAGCTGCCCCAACCCCAGTTCCTCGGAATGCAATCATGGCAGCTACAACAAAAAAACCACAACTAATAAACAAAATGCAAAGTTAAGACACTTTATATAATACTTGGGATTGTTTACAAGTCAGTTTTTTTTAAAACTAGCATTACAAGTTTTAAAATAATGGTGAGCTTGCTTTGCGATATTTAATATTCGGCAACTCTTTGTCATAATCCTTTTCACAGCACTATTTACCCACCCTACCCTCGTGAGCTACTTTGAGGGTGTGTGTGGGAGAAGCTGGGGGCACAAGTCCAGAGCTAGGGTGGGGAACACTGCGCCTGCAAGTTATCCTGCTCTAGCAGTGGTCCAGGGAGGAAGAGGAGGAGAAGCTGCCTGTAGAGAAGGAGCAGGAGGACATTTAGCAGCCTCCCTACAAGTGAAGTTCAGTATAGGGCACATTTACCCCAAAAAAGCATGTTTGTCTAGTTGACAATCGAATGTTTTTTTTTTTTTTTTTTTTGTAAAAGCACTCCGTGCATGTGCACATGGCTTGCTGAATGGTTGAATTTTTGCATGAAAGCAGGTCGTGCCTGCAGTAGGAGTAACTCTTTAAAGAAAATAGTGCTTACAGACGAAATAATACATACTGTGTAACAACTGAAGTTAAAGGGTCAGTCCTCATTGGAGGTTACAAATGAAGACAAGGCGGTACTAAGGGACTAACAAGCCTGTTTCCGAAGCCAGCATTTACAAAGGACAAAGACACAAGCCAATGAAAAAAATATGGGCGGAGCTTCAAGTGCACACTCTAATACAGCATGCCTTGCAGAGCAGTGCATGCGCTGCCCAGGCTCGACCTAGATAGTAGCAAATTTAAGGGGATGGGAAATGAAAACTTTCATTTGCTTAGACCTTCAAATACTCTTTGAATCTGCATCCTATGTGCAGGCAGTTAGAAAGTGACACCTAAAGGAGGTATTTCATGTTGCTTGCACAGTCAATAGAGGAGAGCAAAGTTAATAGGTGTCGAAATATTTTTGATTTACTAATAGCTATTGCATTGCTTTGTAGATCTGGATGACATTTGGCAGATACCTGGCATGTTTAGCCTAGTCCTGGCTTTCTCAGTTGATACATGTCCAGAAATGCTGGGTAGATTTAAAGAGTGGGTAATTTTTTTTTAATTTGCTAACCAAATTTGACATCATTTGAATCTGCACAAAATGTGACAGACATTTTGCAAATTAAGATTTCTGTTCATGCTGAGTTTTGAGCAGATCTGTCAGCGGAGGGCAAAGATAAATTGGTGTAATAAAAGTTTCATCGACTGTGTTGCTATTTGACGCTCCTTACCATGCTCAGTAGACTACTTATCTAATGTCATTTAAAAAAATAGTTTCCTACCAAGAGCAAGACATGGTGAGATGTGAGTTATAGTGTGTATTGTGCTTTGTGCTCCATAATAACCCTGTGAAAAAACAGGAGTAAGACCCATAAACCAGGTCGGGATGGGTGTCGGGTATATATATGAAAGAACAATTCCCAACAGGTATCAATTTAAGGCAGTTAAATGATGTATGCAGTCAGCATTACATATAAAAGAAACAAGGAGATCATATGGTTTAAGAGCTTGTTATTCAACAATTCAAAGGAGGGTGTTTCACATGGGAATACAGTTAGGTTGCACTGTACAGAGAAAATCATGTGACAACCCGAAGGCACTTGGTGAGTGGTGATATATACAATTGGTGAAAGGTGATGATGCAAGTGCTGAACGTGAACAGCGTGAACGGCGCAAGGTGACAAAGAAATATACAGTGGTGGCTCCACAAGATTTAGTTTGTCACTTAAATCATTGTATCAAACAATTTTCCAAGAACCAAAAACGTTAAATGCGCCATAAAGTTGCGCTGAGATGTCAACCAGAGAGTCTCCTTGTTTCTTTTATATGTAATGCTGACTGCATACATCATTTAACTGCCTTAAATTGATACCTGTTGGGAATTGTTCTTTCATATAGATCATAATAACCCTGGGCATAGTTCGCGTAGTAGCGCTGCGCAGTGCGGTAGGGAAAATGCTGTTCGCACTGATTGCACAGTGCCGGATTCTTGTTTGCACTCGGCAATCATTGCAAACGGCATCTTGCACAGTGCAAGCGGTCGTTTTCTGCCGCTCAAGTAATATGTACTCGAGTGGCAGCTTTCTCAACGCGGACTGGTAGTTTCTCATCACGAGCGGTTGCGAGCATACGCGACCACTCGCAATGAGAAACCTTACCGCCCCGCGTTGAGAATCTCGCCGGGAGGTATATGTTCGTGCAATTCGCATCGCGCGTAGTTGCACAAACTACGCACGCTCCGCGAGTGTAGCATAGTCCTACTCCCAGGGTTACTCCATAACTTGTGAATGTCAGTTTTTCTTTTGTTTCTTGCCGATCAAATACTAACATTTAACTGTTTGATTCAGTGAAATACGTGCATATATAATGTATGTTTGGGTGTGCAAGAATTTTAGGGTTTAACCTAAAAACAAATAACCCTTCATTATATATATATATATATATATATATATATGTATGTATGTATGTATGTATGTATGTATATATATATATGTGTATGTATATATATATATGTGTATGTATATATATATATATATATATGTGTATGTATATATATATATGTGTGTATATATATATATATATATTCACTGAAAAAACCATAAGTTTCAGAGACGTTATAGTTAGGAATTAGCATTTAAAAAACCGATGAAATTCACTGAAAAAAACATAGGTTTTTATGAGTGTTATGGTTAGCTGGACATTTCACTCGTACACAACCATAGAAATTCCTCAGTTATAGTTAGTTGTGCTAACTATAACTCTCGCGCCGGCAATGCACTGCTGATAATGTCACATATTACATCATTCATGACATAGTCAGTGACATCACTGATGACATCTCAAATGACATCACTGATTACCTCATCCACGTGACACTCTGATACACCTCATCATACACTAGTATAACCTTTGATCACTCACTGTAAAATACAGAATACCACATTTGAAAGCATTGACACACATATACCAGTTACTACAAATGCACTCAATGATTCCTAAGTCTACACACACACAACTGTCCATTCACCCACAGAATCACGTATACATGCAGTCACTGATCAATGCTAACACTATCAACCTATATAGACATTGATACATCAGCAGTCATCCTAGTCGGTTATGCAGTGATGCTACTCACTCATGAAAATAATCAATCACACTTAAGTTACTATCCTACACAGTTTAACACACAACACCTGATTTATAAATACACATAGTAAATCATAGTCACTATGTTAAAAAATCACTTTTACAATTATACACTCATTAATACAGTTACTCTCACAATCACCAACTCTTACGTATACTTATTTATATACACCAACGCTCATATACAATGCCTTTTATTTTTCTACTTTATTGGAGATGTACCACTGACATATATTCACTTACCAACACACAAATAAACACAGACACCCAAACAACTGTTTCCATAAATACTCCTAAACCCATATGCCTAGACAATCAACCACTCACACATCTATGCATAGAGTTACAACTCCCCCACCCAACCACAGATACACTCAGTCTCCCTTACAAATACTCGGCCAACTAATCAATAACTAATATAGACACTCATGTAGTTAATGACCAATTGATGCAGCAGGTTAAACAACAATATATATATATATATATATATATATATATATATATATATATATATATATATATATATATATTCACTGAAAAAACCATAGGTTTCACACCAGTTATAGTTAGGAATTAGCATTTAAAAAACCTATTAAATTCACTGAAAAAACCATAGGTTTGACCCCAGTTATAGTTAGCTGGAAATTTTACTGATATAAAACCATTGAAATTCACACGTTATAGTTAGTCGGACTCACTATAACTTGCGCGTGCAATGCACTGCTGATGACATCACATATTACATCACTCATGACATGGTCAGTGACATCACTCATGACACCATCCTTGTGACATAGTGACAGACCTCCTTTCACTATAATGTAACCCTTGAGACACATATTCAAAAATAGAAACTGAAATTTTTAAAAAAATGGAGATACCTATATCAGTTACAACAAGCAATTCAGTAATTCCACTATCTATATACACATCCACTCATTCACCAACAGTTCTATATAGTCACTCATACATATACTCACTCATCATATGAAGTGATACACCTATACATCCTGTTACACACCGACATTCATCCAAAAGTTACTCACACACATATTCACACGTGCAAATAAACTATTGGACATCCATTTATTTGAATATAGAGTTATACACACACTTCCACCTTACTTCTATTTAAAATTACACATATTTATTCTCTTAAACAATCACTTATAGAAACACATACTTATTTAAACAGGAACTCTTACAATCTCTTACTCTCACATATACTCACTTATATACATCAATATTCATATATACTAGATTAAAACATATGTAGTTACTGATAAAGACACTAGTGAGACAGTCATTCACTCACTAACAAACACATATAGACACTCATCCACCCATACAGTCCTGTACATATGCTGTCTTCAAAACACATAGAAACAGAGAGTCAGTCACTCATGCATCTATGTGCTAAGTAATACCCCCACCAAACCATATAGACACTCATACTGATACTAAGAGAAACATCTAATAACCCATATACATACGCATGTAGCTACTTACCAACACATGTAGCCACTTATACACAAAGTAAAACACTAATATATATATTTAAATATTTAAACATTACTCACTAATATTTACTTTTTCAGAAAGGCACATATTCACTGGATGGTGTCATCAGTGATGTCATGAGTGATGTCACTGACCATGTCATGAGTGATGTAATATGTGATGTCATCAGCAGTGCATTGCACGCGCAAGTTATAGTGAGTCCGACTAACTATAACGTGTGAATTTCAATGGTTTTATATCAGTAAAATTTCCAGCTAACTATAACTGGGGTCAAACCTATGGTTTTTTCAGTGAATTTAATAGGTTTTTTAAATGCTAATTCCTAACTATAACTGGTGTGAAACCTATGGTTTTTTCAGTGAATTTCATAGGTTTTTTAAATGCTAATTCCTTTCTATATCGAGTTTGTATCCTTTTTTTTTTTACAATTTGCTGTTTTTTTGTAAGTATTCTTTTTTTTATATATTTTTTTTTTTTGCGCTCTTGGTGCGCGCTCCGAGAAGCTTTCAGCTAAGCGCTCCCGTAAGCTTTCCGGTGAGCTTAGCAGAAAGCGCACCCGGAGCGCTATTGTCGCTCGTGAAAAAAAATATGAATGAAAAGATAATAATAATGCAAAACTTTTCGTACTATACAAATAAAATCAGTTTTTTTTAATAAGGAAAATGATTATGCATTTCTGTAAAAGTTTGATGACATCACTTCGGCGCGCAACGTAAGTGCCCTCGGAAGCGCCTACGCTCGCGCCTCGTAAACGCACGCAGAAGCGCCTACGGTCGCGTCATATGTGCGCCCCGGAAGCGCCTCAAATCGCGCCGCGTAAACGCACCCGGAAGCGCCTACGATCGCGCCACGTTTGCGCCCCGGAAGCGCCTCCGCTCGCGCCGCGTAAACGCACCGGAAGTGCTCCGAAGCGCGCAGCGTAAGCGCGTCGGGTCATGTGACCCTAAAATAACACTTTTCATTGGTTGCTAACAGTTTTTTTTACAAAGAATGAAATCCCCACCCATTTCCTTCACTATTGCTTTGTACTTGGAGAGAGCAAGAGCTGTTCTGTGTACTATCTTCATCTCCTACTTTCCTGATCTACAGCAATGGCTGCAAGAGAGTCATCCAGCAGTGATTCAGATGCATTTGTAGATGAGGACCCTCCTACGGAGAAGAAAAAAATCCATTTCATCTGGAAATTTTATAACATCCCTGAAGGTGAAAAAAAAGTCAACGCTCCAAAAGTAACCTGCAAAATATGTGGGAGTACTTTATCCAGAGGCAATCCTCTGAAAAAATATAGTTTTGGTAATGCCAATTTAATCAGGCATGTCAAAAGAAGACACCCAAACAACTTTGCGAGGGAGAGTGTCAGAGACCTGGCACGGAAATTACCCACAGATGGCGGCAGCACCTCCACTGGTGGAGCAACACCTTCGGGACCATCCCGTAGAAGAATGGTCCCTAACATACAGCCAGAGTTTGCAGGCATCAAATTTCTGTGCACGGAGTGTAACGAACTGCTCTGCTATGGGGAGCAGAGTGTTGAACTTATTGCCCTAAAGAAACAGCAACACCGCTGCCCTGACAGTCCCTAAATTTTCACATTTTTTTGCTCCTGTTGAGCCGTTTTTGAATTCCTGTTTTTTGTTTTTCCCTTGACAAAAATCCAAAAAAATTATAAAATTGTTTTAAAAAGCCAAAAAAAGTTCAAAAAGTTCAAAAAACACAAAAAAATATAAAACAACAAAAAGAAGAAAAAAAAAAGTTCTTTTCAGAACTACCTCTAATTTATAAAAAAATGCATTTTTTTGTGAAAAAAATCTGTCATTTTTTTTCTCCTTAGTACGCTCCTCAGTAAGCTCCCCGGTACGCGTACCGGGTGCGCCCCCCGCGGAAATCGAAAAAAAATAATTTTTTTTTGAGGCCCCGCGGGGCCCTTTAATGGCCCCCACATCAAAACTAGGGGGTCAGAGGGGGTGTACTCTTCCCCCTTATTGTCATTTCCCCCTTTCTTTTAGCCACCTCTTGTGTCTCGATTTTACCGAGACACAAGATGGCGGCCGCTCCAGACTGTTTAGAATGTTTACAGACAACTGAGATCCAATCAGCTTCCTGCGCGCAAGTCGCGTGTCGCGCCTCGAGCGCTCTCCGGTGCGCGCACCGGAGCGCGGCTATAGATATATATATTTTTTTGAACCTAAATTACTCAAAATCCACTGGAGCACATATCTTGAGACATAGCAAAGGCACATCGGGCTACCAGTCCCTACAATTTTGCCAAGTTTGGTGGAAATCCATTCAGCCGTTCGAGCTAAAAGTGAAATCGACCGCCCTATGGAAATTAACATGGGGAAAACGCGTTTTGGGACCCCCCTTTTATCTCGGCCCCCGCTTGACGAATCCCCCCCAAACTTTCAGGGAAAGACCGGACCGCCATGAGACCATTTTCCTGAAAATTTCAGGCAGATTCGTCAACCGGCGCCAAAGTTATTCAAAATAGAATGTTGAGATTTAACATTGAAAATTATCCTAACTATAACTACCTACTGGCGACCGCCAGTAGGTAATATACTTTAAACTGAACCATATATTTCTGCAGACAATGGTTGATTGAAAGTACATATTGAAACTATACGTTACTTCAAAACATCATATGAAATATTTTAGGCACTTTTTCTATGTTGGCTTTTTTTCTTACAATTGTGCAGAAAAGAATACATAACACTCAATTTCCTTGGTTATTGTAATTGTATGATTTATTAGCCTTTGCTATGTTGAACCCTCTCATAGACTAGTAAAATGTGGTCTGCAGGGTTTCCAACCATGTTATAGAGAAGGTCGTTGTGGGATTCATAGTTATACACCGCCCTCTGAAACATTTAGTAACTAAAAACAATCAAGTGAAAGCAGGCATCTCTTAAAGGTTCATGCATTCTCTACAGTATGGTTGGAAGCTCGTTATCTTGTTTTTGGGTAGATTAAATAGGAACCTCTAGTTTCCAAGTATACTCAAATAATGAATATATGCACACATTTTTCAACAAATTACTCATTACAAAAGGAGCAATCTGTTAGTTTGCATGGGAGAAGTTTTACAGTGTGAAAATCTTGAAACCTAACCAATAAAGAAACAAGAGTAGCATGTAAAAATCTGAGTATGGTCGTTGATTGTTGCATAGTTTTAATTTTAGGGTTTACTCATGCACCCTTTAGTGGTTTGTTTTTAGCGAATAATTTTTTTATGAAATGCTCACTTTATCACTATCTTATAAAAATATTTGTTTTGTCGAACTTTTCAAATGCTTTTTGTTTTAATTTTTTTCAGTGGCCTATCCGTCATGGTATTGTTGAAGATTGGGACTTGATGGAAAGATTTATGGAACAAGTTATCTTTAAATATTTAAGAGCAGAGCCAGAAGATCATTATTTTCTCTTGGTAGGTATACCTTCCCTATTAATAAAATGAAGTTTGCAACAGTGGTATAAAATTATATCGTTGGCACCTTTGTATTCATCTGATTTTCTTAATGTTCTTACCAAGTCATGGAAACAGTTTGACAGTTTTTCTCAGAGGCAGAGTTTAGCAGTTTAACTGCCTTTAAATTCCTTTTCCTTCGTTCTTTGTCAGGATAAACTTTTACATAACTGGGTTTGTTTCAGAAGGCCTGTTCATCATCTGATAAGCCTGCTGCCATTCATCTTGCATTCTTTTTGTGTGCCTCATTACCATTTGTTTACTCTATAATATTGTTTCTGCTCTTCACCATATTTTTTCAGCAATTTTCCATGAAAGCAAGTAAATATTTGCAATTCCCCTATTGCTGTTCAATGCAGTAGTGATGGTCATTATTTGTTCTAATATGCCTACCATGTTGGGCTGAATTATACGTACATCAACTGCTTAAAATTCGTACTGGAAATTTAAAGCATGTCTGTTTATTTAAGAAAGTTTTTTCTTTAACACAATAGACTGAGCCGCCTTTAAATACGCCAGAAAACAGGGAATACACTGCTGAAATTATGTTTGAATCCTTCAATGTTCCTGGCTTGTACATCGCTGTTCAGGTACTGAAATCGTTTTTAATATAACTCCTTTTGAATTTATATTGTATTTGTGTTGCACAAAATTACGTTTTTCAATGTTCAAAATGCTTGGTTAGATTTTTTAAGGCCGAACTTGTTTAAAGTACTGATTGGCATGCTGGCGATATACGAAAAAAATTGTTCACAAGTCTCAACAAACCCATCACAATTTATTTTGTTTTACTTAGGCCTAGCCTAGATTTTGTTAGTGTGTAGAGGGGAATATTTTAAACTTGTACCTTAACAGTCTTGCTACTTGAGTGGTACTTGCCAGGCCAAGAGTGGTTTACTCTTTAGACTGTAAGCAAATCACGTTTTCAGAGCTATATTGCAGTACTTCTTGTAACAGACCGTGCTTGTGGTAACTGTAAAAGTTTGCCAATTCGTTCAATTCTGTCCACCATTAACCTTTGGTTTACTGCTGCTAGACCTTGTTTTTCCTTCCTTCTTCCATTTCTCTTACTACCTGCTCTCCCAGACACTGATTGTGGATTAGAAAGCTGACCACAACCCTCCTCCATCTGTACGCATTTGGGGGCTGCTTGACAACTACTTGGATGGGCCTGCAGCAGAGCCTGAGAAATGGTCAGAGTCCTCGGTACCTACTTTTACAAGCCCAGGGCATATCATCTAAGGGCAGAGAGGACAGGGAAATTGCTGGTTTGGGCCTTTTAGAGCTGGTTAGGGCAGAGAGACAGATGCTGCTCTTTTCGTATTCTGCAACCACACTCCAGCTAACAAACACAGGCAGCCACACAAGCTCACAATAAACACACACTACTCTCCTCCAACAAATGTGGTCTACCCACTCTTCACTTGCACACCAAACTCTAGTCTCCATTGTATATTGTACCTCTACATAACCTTTTACCCCTACACCCAAACGCTCCCTACACAAACCACAATTTGATACTACAACACAATCAAAACCGAAGTTGTCCACAACCAAATCAAACACAACTCCCACCATTTCTAAACAAAACGCCTTCACTACTCTTTTCCTACTCCTAGCAATAAATACCCTTGCCGCACCCCTCTGAACTCTTCAATCAATCAAAGACATTTATAGAGCGCACTACTTACCCGGAGGGTCTCAAGGCGCTTGGGGGGGGGGTTGCTGCTACTGCTCGAACAGCCAAGTCTTGAGCTTCTTCCTGAAGGAGAGGTGGTCTTGGGTCAGGCGCAGGTCGGTCGGGAGGGAGTTCCAGGTCTTGGCGGCCAGGTAGGAGAAGGACCTTCCTCCTGTTGTCGTTCTCCGGATGCGGGGGACGGCGGCGAGGGGGTGACTGGCTGATCGGAGGTGGCGTTTGGGAGCGTAGAAGTTGATGCGGTTGTTGAGGTAGCTTGGGCCTTGATCGTGTAGGGCTTTGTGTGCGTGGGTGAGGAGACGGAAGGTGATTCTTTTGTTGACGGGGAGCCAATGCAGGTCTCTCAGATGTCCGGAGATGTGGCTGTGTCGTGGGATGTCAAGGATGAGTCTGGCCGAGGCGTTCTGGATCCGCTGGAGTCTCTTCTGGAGCTTGGCGGTGGTTCCGGCGTAGAGGGCGTTGCCGTAGTCCAGTCGGCTGGTGACGAGGGCCTGGGTGACCGTCTTCCTGGTCTCGGTGGGGATCCACCGGAAGATCTAACGTAGCATGCGCAGGATGTTGAAGCACGACGAGGAGACGGCGTTGACCTGTCTGGTCATGGAGAGGGAGGAGTCCAGGATGAAGCCCAGGTTGCGTGCGTGGTCTGTCGGTTTGGGTGCGGTGCCCAGGGCGGGGGGCCACCAGGAGTCGTCCCAGGCGGAGGGCGAGCAGCCCAGGATGAGGACTTCCGTCTTGTCCGAGTTCAGTTTCAGGCGGCTGGTTGTCATCCACTCGGCTACGTCTTTCATCCCTTCGTGAAGGTTGGCTCTGGCGGCGGCTGGGTCGTTGGTCAGGGAGAGGATCAGCTGGGTGTCGTCGGCGTAGGAGATGATGTTGAGGTTGTGTTGGCGTGCGATGGCCGCGAGGGGGCTCATGTTGAAGAGGGTGGGGCTCAGCGAGGATCCTTGAGGGACGCCGCAGATGATTTCGGTGGCCTCTGACTTGTACGGTGGTAGTCGGACTCTGTGTTCTTCCGTCGAGAAAGGAGATGATCCATTCCAGTGCCTTCTCCTGGATTCCGACGTTGCTGAGGCGCTGCACTAGGATGCGGTGGCAGACAGTGTCGAATGCCGCGGAGAGGTCTAGGAGGATGAGGGCCGCTGTTTCTCCGTTGTCCATCAGGGCTCGGATGTCGTCGGTGGCAGCGATGAGGGCGGTCTCGGTGCTGTGGTTGGCTCAGAAGCCAGACTGAGGGGTCGAGGGATCCATTCGTCTCGAGGCAGGCGGCCAGCTGTATGTTGACGGTCTTCTCGATGACTTTGGCTGGAAACGGGAGGAGCGAAATGGGGCGGTAATTCTGGAGTTCGGTGGGGTCCGCTGTTGGTTTCTTTAGTAGAGCGCTAAGTTCAGCGTGCTTCCAGCTCTCCGGGAAGGTGGCGGTGTCGAAGGAGTTGTTGATGATGTCCCGCAGGTGGGGTGCGATGACAGCGTCGGCCTTGTTGGAGACGTGGTGAGGGCAGGGGTCGGTCGGAGATCCGGAGTGGATGGAGTTCATCATGCGGACGGTGTCTTCGATGCTGATCGGGGTCCAGGCGCGGAGGGTGGTGGTGGGGGGCGTTGGTGCGGTCGTGGCGTGCGTCGGTTGAGTGCTGAAGCTGTTGTGTATGTCCGCGATCTTGTTGTGAAAGTAGGTGGCGAGGGAGTTGCAGAGGTCTTGCGAAGGGGTGATGTCGTTTCCGGCGTTGGGGTTGGAGAGCTCTTTCACGATGTTGAAGAGTTCCTTGCAGTTGTGTGCGTTGTTGTCCAGCCTGTCCTTGAATGCAGTTTTCATGGTGGCGCGGATCAGTTGGTGGTGCTTCCGGGTGGCAAGCTTGAGGGTGGTCATGTTGTCCGGTGTTGGTTCCCTTCTCCAGGCTTTCTCGAGGGCTCGGCATTTCTTCTTGGAGCTCTTGAGTTCGTCGGTGAACCATGGGGCCTTCTTGCTGCCGGGTCTGCTGGGCGGGGTCCTCAGTGGGGCGAGTTCGTCCGCGCAGTTGCTGATCCATTTTGTGAGGTTGTCGGCGGCCTGGCTGGGGTTCGCTGAGCTGGCGGGAGGCTGCTGGCTCAGGGAAGCGGCAAGCTGGTCGGCTGTGATCTTGTTCCAGCTTCTTCGAGCAACCTGTTGCTGGTGGTGGTGGATCGTCGTTCTTCTGAAGGTGAAGTGGACGCAGCTGTGGTCCGTCCAGTGGAGTCCTGTGGCGTGGCTGAAGGCGATGTCTTTGCTGGATGAGAAGACTGCGTCGAGTGTGTGTCCGGCGAGGTGGGTGGGGGTGGACACCAGCTGCTTGAGACCGAGGGTGGCGAGGTTGTCGAGCAGGGTGATGGTGTTGCGGTCGTTGTTGTTCTCCAGGTGGAAGTTGATGTCCCCCAGGAGGATGTAGTCAGCGGAGGGGAGGGCATGCGGGCTGACTAAGTCGGCGATGTCCTCGGTGAATTGTGTACGAGGTCCCGGGGGTCGGTAGATCAGGGTGCCTCTGAGGGTGGTCTTCGGGTCGGTGTGGATCTGGAAGTGTAGGTGTTCGGCGGTAGTCAGGGTGTCGTCGGTGTTGGCCGTGATGTGGATGGTGTCTCTGTGGATGATGGCGATGCCTCCTCCCATCTGGTTGGCGGTGCGGTCCCTCCGGGTGATCTTGTAGCCCTCTGGGATGGCGATGGCGATGTCGGGCGCTGAGGAGTCGTTCATCCAGGTTTCCGTGAGGAAGGCAACGTCAGGAGCTGTGGTGTCGAGGAGGTTCCAGAGTTCGATGGCGTGTCTGTTCTGACTCTTCCTTCAGCTATCTATCTTACTGCTTTGCCACTCAACCATCCTTTGCTTCTCCCTCACGACCAATCACAACACTTTCAACACTCCATCAATAAGGCAAACTCATCCCCCTAGTCAGCCTACAACCACGTCTCAAAACAAATATTTTCCCACTCACACTACCCAGATATTCTACTCACACAATCATACCCCAATCTACTTCAACAACCTACCAGTACTTCACACTCAAAACCTTCACCTCATTTCAATAATAAAATATAAGATAATACTACCGCTCAATAGAACCAAACGCACATGCAAAATGTATCTAAACAAAATCTCACACATTCAAAAACTTCTCAATATCCTTGCATACATGCACTCATTCTTCTATGAATACCAGCATAAATAACACATTTGAATGCATCTTTCTCACACTCTTCATGCATCAAATACACCAATCACGCATTCAACATGTACATAATAAAGCAACTCCGCAACACTATCATAATCTTGCATCCCCTTGTCTGTCGCAAAACAAACCTACGTTTCACAAACAACACCACAGGCAAACTGCTCTATTTCAAGTACACTCTCCACCACCTATGCAACCAAACCCAAACAAAGTCCTCTAACGTTTTTGAAGGACAATAATGATAAACACAATATTTTCTCTGTCTTCCAACTGTTAATTACACCCACAACTTCATTGGACAATGCTCCCTCTCCTGCAGCACAACCTCACATCCCCTCCAAAATACATTATTTAGACAGCCTACTGATAAATGCTTGTTTAATTAAAAAAAACAAGTGCCATATGTTTGATCTATTGATGGACACAGAGGCTGACATAATTTTTATAACTGAAATGTGGCAGAGCAAAGGTAGGATACCGGTATTGCATTAATCTGACCTACAAGGATATCACCCTGTTACACAAAACTGCATAGGCGAAAGAGGTGTATTAGCAGTCTTATTTAAAGAAACCGCAAATCTGTCCAAAACAGAGGATATTTCTTTATAAGGTTGTGAGGCCATTCCAGATTACCACTGAACATTTCCAGACACATTGTTGTACTCAATCTCTAACCTTCTTACAATATACTCAAACCTGCGCATCCTTGGTCACACCCACGTATGGTTTGAAAAACCGAATATGCCTTACCACAGAACAATCCTATATGGCCTACATACAAATGACTTATAACAGCTCGCTCCTAATCTCATACACAGCGTTGGACACACATTAGATATTCTTTTCATTAACCCCAGACCTAGTCAAGTTCCAAAGGATTTTTCCAGTCTTGTAGTCAGGCTTGTATCTTTAAGAAAGTGCCCTCTTTTTGCATGGTTCCCCCACTTTTTGCCAATCTATTGATGTGCTTTAACTGAGTGTGCAGTGGGTTCTTGCCAACCAGGTACCCAGGGCCTATGTTCTTTCCCTAAACTGCATTGATACAAAACCCATTTCCCATTCTTTGGCCACATGTAAGTCCCTTGTAAATGTTACCATAAGTACCAAGGGCACTGTGGCCAGGGAAGGCCTTTAAGAACTGCAGCACTTATTGTGCCACCCTTAGAGACCCTTTACCGTGCACACACATACTGCCATTGCAACCTGCGTGATTTGGTGCAGAACAAAGTGAAGAGTCGACATGGCACACATCTGTGTGCCATGCCTGCGACCCACTGCTCTGGCATAGGTAAGCCACACCTCTAGCTGGGTGCACTGTACCAGTGGTGAGGTTACAGGTGCATGAGCCCTGCACCCCTACAGTGTCTAAACCAATTCCTAGCCATTTTAAGTGCAGTAATGCCATTAAGAGTATATGGTGCTGGGAGTTCGTCATTACGAGCTCCACAGCACTATAATAGCTTTACTGAAAACTGAAGTTTGGTATCAAACTTCTCAGGACACTGATGCCAGTATGGGATTTACTGTAAAATGCACTCATAGCACAATATTAGAGAGGCCCTCTGAAAAACGACCTAACTAGTGTCCTGGCTGTGTGGCTCCTTGCTAGCTGTCACAACCAGGCATGTTTCTGGATCCTTGGCTCGAGAGCCTGCTGCTCTGGGGGTTTGAAACAATGCACATCCTGGACGAGGTGTCAAGCCTCCTCACCCAGGATGGGCAGGGTCCGCGAAGGGGGAACTTCAAAGGCTTGCTGCCTTTGTGAGCTCCCCATCCATTTGCTGCTTCCAGTCACTGACCCCCACCGGTTCGGACTCCCACTCTGGGTGCGAGAATCGACGGGAAAACCAACCTTTGCCATCCCCCACCACTCCGTTGAGGGGCGCGAGCTGTAGCAAAACTCTTCCCTGCCAACGTGCAGATGGGGGGCCCCCAGCCTACCAGAGAGGCATATGCTCCCCTCCCACTGGGGGTGTCATCATAGGGAGTGTACTCACCCCAAGGAATGGACCCATTGGTCCCGAATTGTACCTACCTGTAACGCCGCTAAATTTAGTACTTTGAGGATACCCTGAACCTTGCCTCCTCAGACACAAACAGACCAGAAGAAGGACCAAAGAAGGCATGCTGAACTAGGAGGACGCCGTCCACTGAATTGCCCCCAGCCTGTCCCCACCTCGAACCAGGTACAGCGAAAACCCGGTGTGTCCTGCAGGCAGCAGCAGCCTCCAAAATCCCGAAGGACCTGCCCTGCCTTCCCAAACCAAGACTTTGTCCCCTGTGAGCACCAGATTTGCTCACCCACGGACTCTGGCTCCAGCGAAATCCGCAAGTCTGCACCACTCTGCACCCGACGCTCATGGCCCAAGTTCGAGTGGCCCAACATCACAAGAAGGTCTCCCTGGCGATCCTGACCTGAGATCGATTCTCCAATCATGCCTGTAGCCTCCTTCTGGAGGATCCCCCTGACTGCGACTGGAGCTGGTAAAGAAAACCTGACTCCCAAAGACACCCCTGCACCAGAGTTCCCACAGCCTTGGGTGGCCCAACCAATAGTGTCCCCGCATCCCAACTTACCTCTCCAACAGTTGGTCACCTCCAGAAGGTCTTCGTCCCAGAGCCTGCACTGTTTGTTTTAACAGTAGAATCCCCATTGAAATAAACAGGGCTCCCGGCGCCAAAACAGCACCCTGCACCCAGCTTCCCCTGTGCCGTTGTGTGCTAACTTAGATTACCCTGAACCAAACACCAGTAGCTATACTCCCACAACCTTGTGGCCTGCTCATGAGCAGCCACCAACCGGAGGCACCCTATCCCCCATTGGATAACACTGGGCCTCAGCACTCTGCACCCGGCTGCCCTAGTGCCGTGGAGGGTGCTGAGAGAGTGCATCCTTGATCATGAGGGAACCCTGGCTCTAACCCCAGAAACCGAACTCCCACAACCAAGTACTTATCGTATTGCATAGACTCCTATTCTTGAAAATTGCTCTAAGTGTGGAGTCGGTGTGTATGGAACTCTAGGAAAACCCAAATATATAAAACTGCTTTGCTTACCTTATCTCTAGGAAATGTCCCAGTGTGATATCGAGGCATATCACACTAAGTAGAAAAAGTAATTCATAAAGGAATCTAACAGTAATTTCAACTGTATTCAAAGCATTTGCAAACTTGTAACAGTCATTTTCATTCAGCTTGCTTGTATTGTTCAACCTGCCCTAAAAAGTACCACTTACACTTACCTGTGCCAGGCTTGCTTGGTTCTAGAAAACAAATATAACTAATATTTTTATACAAACAAATTAGTCTGAGTGTGTGACATCACATCTTGCCTGAGTGTGTACAGTACATGCATAGCACTACCCTCTGATAAAACCTTATTGCTCGCCCACACTACCACAAGTAGAGAGTAAGGAATTATCTACTTTTACCTCTGCCTACCTTTGGGGTTCCACTGGACTCTGCACACTATACCTTACTAACTCCCAAACCTCCTTCTCCAACTTCCCCCCTCCACTTTTTAGTCATTTCTTCCAATTCATATGCACACATGACCACTACTTATGAAAACAAATTACTACTTCCCCGTTCAAATCCATTCCTATCCCTACTACACCTAAAAAAATTAATGCACAAGGAAAAAACTAGCTTCCTACTAATCTACTTCCTATTAAACTCTAATCTTGGGTTCGGAGCAGTGTTAGTTGCCACAAAGCGCTTCAGTACCTAGTCAGGGACCTCTGGTTGGGTGTATGCAGCAGAGATGACAATACCCTTTGCAGGAGGCTTAGAAGAAAATGTTAGACCTTCCTTTTGATAGAATCAAAATGTTTGTGAAGCCCTTCAACAAACGTCTTACCAAAAATGTCTGTGATCACTGCGCCAAGTTCTTGGACATTATTTCCTAGCTTCCTCTGAGCTTTCCAGGGCGAATGGCTTTTTACTATGAGAATACTACTCATGCCTCCAGGAGTTTTTTTCCTTTAAAGCTTCATAAACTACCAACACTGTGCTAATGGCACCTGGATAAAGAAGTAGGCAAACTGCCCATTAAGCAAAAGACATAAAAGTAATGCTTCACCCCTGAATTCTTGGTCTCCTAGATGCATGCTGGTAGATTAGTTCTGGAAGTCAATCTCCCAGGGCAGGGACACTTCTGATGAAGACACATTTTACACGTGTGGGTCACTCTACATCCTCCTCATTCCTGTCCGGTCTCTCAAAGGCTCATGACATATGTTAAAAAATTGTTTGAATGATGGGGCTTTCAAATTGCATTCCAAGATTAGCAGAACCTAGTATTTTACTCCAAGTTCTTCAGTTGAACAAAACCATCTTAGCACAGTTTTGTTATTCCACTGGTTGAACTATTTCTTGGACAGATGTAGTTAAAGTTGGCCATAGAGAGGCATATTCTTTCTGCTCTGTCTATACATGCCAATAAAGATATGTATTGTTCCTCATTCACATGTAGGTCTATAATAGAAAGATCCTAAAATAGGGGACAACAGAAGTCCGCAAACAGTGTTCAGGGATCTCAAGCTACAATTATTTTTGTTTCCTGCGTCTTCAGTAATAGGATCACTGTGGTAGTGGCCTGTGTTTACCAGGAGGTGACCTTCTTCACCCCCTGGATGATTGGCTGGCCACGGTCCACTTGGGTACGTAAACTGTGCATCTTGCACCTTCATATTCCTTTCAAACTCCTTGTAAATGGAGGGAAAAACCTCAAACCCTCCCAGAATTTGAGATAGAAAATTAATGTTCGAGGCATATGAGCTGCAGATACACACTATGCATAGATGGCCACCTAGTGTTGGGCCTGGATGTTTGCAGTTTGTTTTGTTGTAGAAAAGTCTTTGGAAGTCACGGGATAGGTGACTCCTCCTTTCGATGATACTGCGCATGGGCATCAGCTCCATCCCTAGATAGTTTTTTTCCGCCACCGGGCTCGGATGTGTTTCCAGCCCTCCGTGTTGGAACCGATTTCCTTCTGCGCACAATCCTCACCGGCTTCTACAATCTAGTTTTGAACGCTAATTCCTGTTGACGCTCCTTCTCCACATCGAGAACTTTGATTCTGGTAGTCGACGACGGCCTTCGGGCCTAACTAGGCCTCGACTCCAGCTCATGGAAAGGATGCCATTTAAAAAGTGTCCTCAATGTGGGTCGAAGTTTTCCCACACCGACCTTCATGAGGTGTGTAACCTCTGCCTCTCCCCGGAGCACGAGGCTAAAGACTGTTCCGCCTGTGCCTCTTTCCGCTCCAAAAAGACGATCCGGGACCGAAGAGCCAGGAGAACAATGTCTCGATCTTCAGGTCCAATTCCGGACGACATCTTCGAGGAGGGCGTCGACGTCCCCGAACAACATGGCGTCGGGAGCATCTCCGAGGCAGAAGATTCCGATGTCGAAGAAGGTACTCCAGCTCAACGGGTTTTAAGTAAGACCGTCGACCCCAACCCTTCCTCGACACACCCAAAAAAGGCTCCGGTCACACCCTCGCCCTCGGGCTCGGGTGCACACCGAGACACTGCTTCTACTGCCCCACCTTCGGGCCCAGCTAAGAAGCTATTGAAGCCTTCAGGAAACTCGGGCTCTAGTCGACCTCCCCACGGTGCCGACTCACACCCATCGGCACCAAAAAAGATATCATCAGCTTCCACGTCGACATCTAAACAATCGCCACCGAAACCCAGGTCTGAACCAAGCAAACACGCTTCAGATTCGAAAAAAGTACCTGAGCCGAAAAGACCATCGGATAAAAAACCATACCGGAACCGAAAAAATCCTCTGAACTGAAAAAAGCTTCGGAGCCGAAAAAGACTCCTGCTTTCCCGGTAAGACATTGTCAAGAAACCAAAACAAACCGCTTCGGTGCCGAAACCTTCCTCCGCACCAAAAAATAGACCTCCTGCAGAGAATTTATCTTCTCCAGACCCTGCTCAAAAGACTCTAGCTAAAGATCCAATTACTGGACAGTTAATTTTGGCCTCAAAGAAGCGACCACTGGACACACCAGCTCCGCATTTAAAGAAGGACATGGCTACCTCACCCTTAAGACTGCCTTCCCCTTCTCTTTCACCTGTACCATCAACACATCCTCCTATTTCACAGCATTCCCCAGCATCCTCGATCATACCACCCGATGACAACAGGGATGATAGCTCTGATGATATGGGTGGGGGTCATATACCTGATCCAGCCACGCCTACAGGATCACCTGACCCGTGGGATGATTATACCACCCCAGATGTCCAAAATGTCCCTCAGGATGACTTATACCCCTCGAGGCCTTCCCCACCAGAATACACTATAGGGTTTAATGAATTAATCCACATGGCTGCACAATATCATGTGGTAGACATACCCACAGACCCTGTAGAAAAATACTTCCTAATCAATACCTTTGTTAATGCACAAAGGTACTCATTCATTTTACCAATGCGTAAAGGAGTTATTAAGCACACTCCTGAAGTCTTCAAAGACCCAGTCAGAACTCGGGTTATTAATCCTTGTATAGAGAAAAAATATAAAGCTGCCCCCTCTGACCCAGCATATATTAAAGGTCCAGTACCACTAGACTCACTTGTAGTTTCCAATGCCCGCAAGAGAGCAAACTCACAAACATCGGGTGATGCTCCACCACCAGATAAGGAGTCCAAGCTACTTGTCAGGGAAAAGAACAGCGTCTCAAGCAGCAAACATGTGGCGTATCGCAAATACACGGGCATTATTAGCCAGATACGACAGGGCACATTATGATGAGCTAGAGTCATTAATGCCCCATTAATGAAATGGGGCAACCCAGAAGGACACGGACCTGGGTATAATGCGATAAGGATAAACAATGGTCCAGAACCTTTTTCTTTATGATCCGATTCAATCAGTACATGTTCATACAGTTATATGTTCATGGGCGTTCCTACTGAATACGCTCCAACACATATATGAACTCAGTTACTTCAAACAAAAAAGAATATCACTACAACAACAGTATATCAAAGAGGAGTACAATATTTAATTCATTGTCTCTAATCAAATAATTGATGATCTACAAAGTTTCTCAATGTTTTTAGAGTAAAAAGGTTGCCCAAAGGAGCGTGCACAAAGGAAGTGATCAAAAGTGTGTACAGTGAATAAAGAAAGAAAGGAAATTCAGGATAATAGACAAAATATTCACATTAATATTCTGTAATCACGGTCTCACAGTTATCCGTATCAACATTCCCACCTTGGACCCATATCTGCAATATAAAAAAATGCACAGATTTGACATGGCTGTCTATATCTAGTTTATTCTGATATCAGGTGTTATTAATTATTACTTTGTGGGCCAGGTTGTGTTGATACGGAAAACTGTGAGACCGTAATTACAGAATACTAATGTGAATATCTTGTCTATTTATTATCCTGAATTTCCTTTATTTCTTTATTCACTGTACACACTTTTGATCACTTCCTTTGTGCACGCTCCTTTGGGCAACCTTTTTAATCTAAACACATTGAGAAACTTTGTAGATCATCAATTATTTGATTAGAGATAATGAATTAAATATTGTACTCCTCTTTGATATACTGTTGTTGTAGTGATATTCTTCTTTTTTGTTTGAAGTAACTGAGTTCATATATGTGTTGGAGCATATTCAGTAGGAACGCCCATGAACATATAACTGTATGAACATGTACTGATTGAATCGGATCATAAAGAAATAGGTTCTGGACCATTGTTTATCCTTATAGTCATTAATGAGACACCTCCCTGACAGGTACGAGGATAGAGCAAATTAGCTTATCCAAGAGGGAAGAAAATCACAAACACCTCTATCCTCACAGGCAGGCACCACCGCGTGGTGCCTGCCGTTTTGTGCGTGCAAATGGAAAGCATGCATATTTAACCTTGCGGCGGGTACTGCTTCAAGCAGCACCCGCCGCAATGTTAGATATACAGGATGTGACCGCCAGGGTGGCAGTCACATCCTAATTCACACGGAGTGACCGCCGCTGCCCCTGCGGACGTAATGTTGCTACATCAGTATGGTGCTCTAAACATGTATCTCCAGAGCACAATCATTTGAAGACAGCGTTGGCTGATGCACATGCTGTAGATATTACTTTGTAACCAAAAAAACTTCAGTTGATGCGATTAAAACATAAGATATTTGGACGCTGGGTGCAACATTTTATTGATGGTAAGCAAAACACGAAGTTGAGGTCGAGTGTGTCTGACTCGCCTAGGGTAAACACAACCAAAATCTCACTGATCTCAGCCAAACTCAAATATTTGTGTAAAACGTTTGTGGCACACAATGCAGTACTCCTCGCCAACATGAAAGTGTGATCACACTTAACTGATGTTAGCTTCTGATAGAATAGCAGAGGACTTTGGATTCAGATAAGTTTAATGTAGTGATCTCTGGCGCAAGGAATGGGGACTAAAAAAGAAGAGAGATAGCTCAATTGTGTATGTGTGTTGTACACTGAAGCTGGAAGCCTTACCTCACTTACCAGTTCTGTGGCTTGTTGTGTGTAAAACAAATACAAAACATCTCTTAAAAAAAGGATTCTTAAGCAATCCAGCCAGGTTTCCTGAATATTGTATCTATATTTCTCTTGATATACATTGAATGTTTTGTTATGTACCTTATACCGATGTATCTATGTTAGGATGTTTATATTATCATTGACCAGCATTGAACCTTATGATATTCACTTTGTACCTATGCAACTAAGACACTTACCCTGTAAAGCGCTCTGATACCCGCAAGGGTCTGGTTTGCGCTATATAAAACTTTCAAATAAATAAATCCTGTGTGCACTCGATGCTGCAGATACTGCCTCTAGGGCAGTTAACATCAGTGTTTTACTACGCAGACACGCCTGGCTACGTATATCCGGATTCAAACCTGAGGTACAGAGTGCCATTCTTAATCAACCCTTTGATGAGCAACACCTATTTGGACCTAACGTGGATGTATCACTTGAAAAAATGAAAGGATACAGACACAGCCAAATCTATGGGAGCCCTGCAGTCGCAGGCTCCCAGACGTTCATTTCGTCGCTCATCCTACAGAGGTGCCACCAGGGTTATACTAGTCCGACACAGCTTCTACCTCATACAAAGCCCCTACACATTCCACTTACAACAAAGGCTACCAAAGGGGTGGTTACAGGGGTAACAATAACAAAGGCAGAGGTAAAAATTACTCCCGCTCAGCCTCTACCCCTGCCCAATAACTCCCTTCCCCGTCCACTCATGTTGGTGGAAGACTTCAACAATACCTGCCAGCCTGGGAATGCATCACATCGGACAGGTGGGTGCTCCAAATAATTCAATCAGGTTACTGTCTGTAACTAACATCTACCCCCCCAAACATACTAACCAAGCAGCGTCCAATGTCACAAGAACATTTAGCATTGCTCTGACAGAGGTAAAATCACTCCTGCAGAAAAATGCAATAGAAATAGTTCCAGAGCATCAGAAAAACAAAGGAGTATATTCCCTATATTTCCTAATACCAAAGAAGGACGGATCTCTAAGACCCATCCTAGACCTCATACCTCTAAACATTTACATAGTCGGATCATTTCCATATGGTCACACTCCAACAGGTCCTTCCACTTCTGCTTCTAAGCGACTTCCTTGTCACTCTAGATCTCAAGGAAGCCTACTTCCATATGGTCTCAAGGAAGCCTACTTCCATATTCCCATCCACACAGCGCACAGAAAATCTCAGATTTTTGCTGGACGGGCAACACTACCAGTTCAAAGTGCTCCCATTCAGAGTTACAACAGCACCAAGGGTGTTTACCAAATGCCTATCAGTAGTAGCAGCACACTTAAGACAACATATTCATGTCTTCCCATATCTAGATGACTGGCTCATAAAAGCCAGCTCATACAGCCAGTGTGTACAACACACTCATGCTACTATTCAACTGCTTCACGATTTGGGATTCACAGTAAATCGCACCAAATCGCATCTACAACCCGCGCACATACAACAGTATCTCGCCGCTACAATAAACACCCAACTAACACTAGCTTATCCCTCTCCAGCCAGGATAACAAGTGTACAAACTCTCCTAACAAAATTCAAACTGCAGCACTCGCTACCAGCTCGAGTGTTCATGCAGTTTATAGGAATGATGGCATCTTGCATATCTGTAGTACCTCACGCAAGACTGCAAATTCGTCCACTTCAAGAGTGCCTAGCACGCCAATGGAACCAGGCTCAAGGTCAATTAATAGACCTAGTGTTGGTAGACGGTCGTACTTACTGTTCTCTGCAATGGTGGAACACCAAAAACCTTGCCAAAGGACAACCGTTTCTAGAGCCAGTTCCTCAAATAGTCATGATAGCGGATGTATCGCTCTCCGGCTGGGTAGCTCATCTACTGCATCTCACCATGCAGGGCAGGTAGACGCCGCAACTAAAGCTACTCCACATCAACCAGTTAGAGTTGCTAGCTGTATTTCTAGCCCTAAAAGCGTTTCAAACTCCAGTGTCAGGCAAAGCTGTCCAAGTCCGCACAGACAATATGACAGCTATGCACTACATAAACAAGGGGGGGGGGGGGGGCACACTCTCTGCAGCTCTCTATTAGCACAGCAGATATGGAGATGGGCTATACTGCTAAAGATCTTCCTCTTAGCCCAACACGTCCCCGGAGTACAAAACACTATGGCAGATCTGCTAAGTCGACAAACACAGCAGATCCACGAGTGGGAACTTCAACCGCAAGTTCTTCATCCGTTTTTTCAAATGTGGGGACAACCTCCGATAAACCTCTTTGCCACCCACGAAAACACATAATGCCCAAGCTTTGCTGCCAGATACCCACACCCATTGTCCAAAGACAATGCGATATGGATGAACTGGTCAAAACTATTTGCGTACGCTTTTCCTCCTCTTTCACTACCTCCGTTAGTGGTACGCAAACTACAACAGCATTCCCTGACGCTCATTCTAGTCGCTCCAACTTGGGCCAGACAACCGTGGTACACCACGCTGTTGCAGATGTCTGTAGTACCACACCAAAAACTAAACCGATCCCCACGCCTATTAACACAGAACCATGGAGAGATCAGACACCCGGACCCAGCTCAGCTCAACCTAGCGATCTGGCTCCTGAGGTCATAGTTTGGTTACCTCAACCTTCCTCCAGAATGAATGAACATCATTAAAAAAAGCTAGACGTCCCACTACTAGAGCATGTTATGCTGCGAAGTGTAAACGCTTTGTCATATACTGAAAAAACAACCAGATAAATCCCTTAGACGTGTCTATTCAACACATCATAGGATATCTATTACACCTTCAAAAGTGTAATTTAGCCTATACGTCTATCGGACTACACCTTGCTGCCATTGCAGCATAGTTACAAAATAGACAAATCTATCTCTTTGTAGAGTACCAGCTATAAAAGCTTTCATGGAAGGACTCAAAAGAATAATTCCTCCCAGAACGCCACCGGCACCAGTGTGGAACTTGAACATTGTTCTTACAAGATTAATGGGTCCTCCCTTTGAACCATTACATAAAGGTGAATTGCAATTCCTAACCTGGAAAGTAGCTTTCCTAGTAGCAATTACTTCTCTCAGAAGAGTTAGTGAACTACAAGCATTTATCATTGAAGAACCTTTTTTGCAAATGCATCATAACAAAGTGGTTCTTCGTACTAATCCTAAATTCCTTGCTAAAGTCATTTCACCATTCCATCTAAATCAATCAGTTGAGCTGCCCGTATTTTTCTCGCAGCCTCAAACAGTCACAGAAAGAGCTCTACACACCTTGGATGTCAAGAGCATTACTGTACTATATCGAAAGGACAAAAACTTTTCGTAAAACAAAACAACTTTTTGTGTCTTTTTCACCGCCACATAAAGGCAACCCCATATCAAAATCTGGGATCGCCAGATGGATTTAAATGCATACAAATATGTTACCAGAAAGCCGAACGTACGTTAACAATTCCTCCAAAAGCCCATTCAACAAGAAAGATAGGGGCTTCAATGGCATTCTTGGGGAACATTCCCCTAGATGACATATGCAGAGCAGCCACATGGCTTACACCGCACACATTCAAAAAGCATTACTGTGTAGATGTGCAAACTAAACAACAAGCCACTGTGGGCCAGGCTGTACTAAAAACCCTGTTTCAAACCACTGCAACAGATACTGGTGGTCGCTGCTAGGTGTGGGTACTGCTATACAATCTATGCATAGTGTGCAATCTGCAGCTCATATGCCTCGAACGGAAAATGCTACTTACCAGTATGCATCTGTTCTTGGCATGTGGAGCTGCAGAGTTACACACGCCCACCCGCCTCCCCGGCTACCTTTATCTGTTCCAGTATTATCTTAATTAGATACAAATCACATGGACATCACTACCTCTTGTACAGCTCCATCACTTCCCTAATGGCGAAAAACAATTTGGGGATGGAGCCAATGCCCATGCGCAGTATCATCCAAAGGAGGAGTCACCTATCCTTTGACTTCCAAAGACTTTTCTACGACAAAACAAACTGCAAAACACCGAGCCCAACACTAGGTGGCCATCTATACATAGTGTGTAACTCTGCAGCTCTACATGCCAAGAACAGATGCATACTGGTAAGTAGCATTTTCCTTTTTTATTGCTCCTCAAAGTTCTATTTATGCCTTAAAATGTATTAATTTACACCTTCCAGAAATTAAAAAAAAGTATTCCTGGTAGTTCTAAACTAGTGCAGAGATGTGTACAGTAGTAACTTCCACATGTGCTGCACATAAAATACTGCATTCTTACCCCCTCTTACTCTGAAATGGTTAGAGATTTACCCCAGCAAAGGGCTCTAGTAACTCCTTTTCCAGGATGGGAAAATAAACTGATTACCTTTCAAAATTGGAGAAGATGTAGAAAAACCTTTCTCTCTACAGGGTAAAATGATTTCCCTATAAAGAAAAAAAAGGTTCTCACTTTTGCACATTTGAGTTACTTTAGTATTGTGCTATCTTTTGTTTTACAGCACTCATTTGTAGTATGTTCGTACTGCTAAGGACCCTGCGACATTCCAGAAGGACTAGGCTTAGAAAGCCCTCAATGGAATGTTGCCAATCAAACCGGGCGGTGGTGGAGCTGAGACGCTAGTGATGGATGTTTATGTCCAACATGATAAAGAAGAGTCATGAAAAACATTTGTGGTCCATTCTACCTTTTCACATTGGCAACAGACCATATCTGGAATCCGTGACTAATTGCTTCAGCGTTGGAGAACTTTGTTATGGGTTTCATTTATGCTTTTTTTGCTGCTCTTCGCGATTCTCACGTACTTTCATGCGAACTTGCCTCAAGTTGTAGATTCATTTTTTAATTTATTTTATTTGTTTCAACGGCCTATCAGTTAGGAAGCATGAACAGGAACCACTTCCCAATAAAAAGAAAGCAATTCCATTAAGCTATGTCTCTGAAGACCTTCATTCGTCGCGCTCTGGAAGGGGGTAGCTCGATGTTCTTCTCAAACAGTGGACATCTATACAATAAGACAAAATGGTGATAGATACAGTCGCTCCATGATACTCCTTTCAATGTTAATAGAAAGCCTGCACCGCATTGTCATTTTCTTCACTGCATTCCAACATACATTTATTATTGGAGCTGATGTATAAGAAATCTGAAAGAAACACGTTAGTGATAGATTCCTTACCTTAGAATTACCCCCATGCATCAGACTGGATCTGGAAAGTTTTCGTCAGCAGTACTCCTTTCGTCGGTAGGCATCGTCGTGCGGCTCCGGGTACGTCATTGGCATCGAAGTCATCAAGATGACTTCGCTGGAGCTACTTAGACGTGCTCACATGCGCTGATGTCAGTTCTTTCTTTTTCTGCGCCAGCAAGCGCAGCTCTAGAGAGCGGTGCCCCCAGTCACTTTTTGACTGAGTTATTTTTGGGACTTTTGTCTCTGTTTTTTGAGTCTTTGACTCCTGGTGTATAGGGATGCTCGGTTTTAAGGAGCACACAGCTTGTCCCCACATGATGTCTGTGACGGACCAGCACCGTGAGTCTCTCTACTGCCTGGGGTGCGACTACAACTACTAGTTGTGCCCCGAATGCCGGGCCATGGCTCCGAAAACTTTGCGGGAGCGGTCCTGAAAGTTCTCATCCAGGGGATACTCCTCAATAGTCATAATCTATGAATAATCCTCGCCCATGTGTGGGATCCTGGAGCATATAAAAAATACATATTACCTACTGGCGGTCGCCAGTAAGTATATATAGTTAGGATTTTTTCTCTATGGGATTTTTGAAAATTCTATGTCTAATAACTTTGGCGTTTGTGGACGGAATTGGCTGAAATTTTCAGGAAAATGGAACATTTTGTTTCTGAGCAGCCCCTGACAATTTGGGGGGGTTTCATCAAGGGGGGGCCGAGAAAAAAGGGGATTCCCAAAACGCGTTTTTCCCATGTTAATTTCCATAGGGCGGTTGGCCTCACTTTTAGCTCGAACGGCTGAATGGATTTGCACGAAACTTGGCAAAATTGTAGGGACTGTTAGCCCGATGTGCCTTTGCTAGGTCTCAATATATGTGCTCTAGTGGATTTTGAGTAATTTAGGTTCAAAAAAAGATATATATCTGGGCGGAGCCTAACCACACATCTGATCTGATTGGCTGTCAGCACTTCATCCAAGAAGTGTTGGCAGCCATCTTGGGACCAATATACATGATAGCACCTCATTAAAAAGCATTGTAGTTAATAGAGGGTTTTAGGACTTTAGTTACATTATAAATCATTTGTTGATGGTACCATACTCGTTTTAGGAATTGTGGTGGGTTCTAAGGTGATTTTACCATGTGAAAAAACCTTCTGCTGTGATATCATGAATATTGTTTGAAAGAAAACTAATATCTCATGATTTTCCCACAGTGGTTTGGAAGGGGATCTATAAGCTAAACTGAAAGCATATTTTCTGTAAATTCACATTATCTTTCTCAGTCATGTGAAAATGAAGTCTGACATTCTCAGTAAAACATGTACATCCAACAAGGACAGAGACTGTCAGTTGATTCCTTTGTGTTCTACTGCAGCCTCCTAGAGTGTTCTAAAGAACAACTAGAGCGCTAACAGTCCTACTTATTACAAAGGTATGGCACACCTGAAGCCATCTTGATTGGAATAAAGTGGTAACTCTTAAAACATTTAGTTTAAAAAGAAACATGAGGGGGTATATTTTGCCATAGAAAGTATGATTAGTGCTGCAGAATGAAAAATTAGGGCACATTTTGAGTGACTTCTCAAATCCTTTTCTATTTCATTAAAACATTCTGACATGCAGTCTCCCAAAATGGCCACCAGAGACAAAAGAGCCCAAATGTAGCCCAAATATCACCCAGATGTAGCCCAAGTATAGCCCAATGACAGAATGTCCCAGAGTGTTCTAAAGAACAACTAGAGCGCTAGCAGTCCTACTTATTACAAAGGTATGGCACACCTGAAGCCTTCTTGATTGGAATAAAGTGGTAACTCTTAAAACATTTCATTTAAAAAGGAACAAAATGAGGGGGTATATTATGCAATAGAAGGTATTATTAGTGCTGCAGAAAGAAAAATTAGGGCACATTTTGAGTGACTTTTCAAATCCTCTTCTATTTCATTAAAAAATTCTGACATGCAGTCTCCCAAGATGGCCACCAGAGACAAAAGAGCCTAAATGTAGCCCAAATATCACCCAGATGTAGCCCAAGTATAGCCCAATGACAGAATGTCCCAGAGTGTTCTAAAGAACAACTAGAGCGCTAACAGTCTTACTTATGACAAAAGTATGGCACACCAGAAGCCATCTTGATTGGAATGAAGTGGTAAGTCTGAAAACACTCAATTTAAAAAGGAACAACATGAGGGGGTTAATTTTGCCATAGAAAGTATGATTAGTGCTTCAGAAAGAAAAATTAGGGATCATTTTGAGTGACTTCTCAAATCCTCTTCTATTTCATTAAAAACATTGACATGCAGACTGAAACATGCACTTTGAATACCAGCAGCAGACGTCCCTGGTGAGCTGTAGCTTTACTACAGTGATCTAATATGCAACTAGTGCTAACATTCAGAATTTATGGCAAATGTGTGACACATCTGAATGCCTTCTTGATGGAACCAAAGTAAACAAGCATTGAAAATGCAATAGATCTCGCCCTCGTTTAAGTTAAAGCCATTCTGTTTGTAATGAGGTGGCTTTTTAGCTTTGCTTTTATTAGTGTTTTTTCAACTTTCATGTAAAAACCATGCATCTGTATGCATATAAGTATATGTATGCATGCATTTATGTTTGTTTTTATATAGATATACAGATGATATATGTTTATATATGTATGTGTGTATATATATGTGTATATATATATATATATATATATATATATATATATATATATATATATATATATATTCACTGAAAAAAACATAGGCTATAGACCATATATAGTTAGGAATTAGCATTTACAAAACCTTGAAAATTCACTGAAAAAACCATAGGTTATAGACCATATATAGTTAGGAATTAGCATTTACAAAACCTTGAAAATTCACTGAAAAAACCATAGGTTATAGACCATATATAGTTAGGAATTCGCATTTACAAAACCTTATTTTACTCACACAAAACCATTGAAATTCCATATATAGTTAGTTGCACTAACTATATATCGCGCACCCGCAATCCACTGCTGATGTCACATATTACATCATTCATGACATGGTCAGTGACATCACTGATGACATCTCAAATGACATCACTGATGACATCACTGATGACAACATCCAGTGACTGTATGTTTCTGTAAAGTTAAAATATGTCTTACATATTGAAGAATGAGTGGATGTATAAGTGTCTGGATGAAGGATTTAGTAGGTGCATGACTGACTGTATGAGTGAGTGATTAAATGTGTCTCACTGAGTGCATGGGTTAGTGACTAAACTGTCTTAATTTGTGCATCATTATGTCTGTTGTTCTGTAAACTGTTGCATGTGTTGATAAGTAGCTATTTGAGTAACTATATGGGTTATTGATTGGTTGCCCAAGTATTTGTATGGGAGACTGAGTGTGTGTGTGGGTGGCTGGGAGGTGTATGCCTCTGTGCATAGATGTGTGAGCAGTTGATTCACTAGATGTATGGTTTCAAAAGTGCATGTGGAAACAGCTGTATGGGCGGTTGACTGTGTGCATGAGTGTATTGGTGAGTGAATGGATATCTCAGTGCTACATGTCAAAGTAAGTACATATGTAAAACACAGTACATGTGAGAGTTGACATATATAAATAACTGCATAAGAGCCAGTGAATGTGTGAGTGGCTGTATGGTTCATTGTGAACTTGTATCAGGGATTGTATAAGAGAGTAAATATGTGTTAGTATATGTTTGAATAAGTAAAGTTTGTATAACTGTATAGTTGAGGAAATGGAGGTGTGATTGATTCTTTGCATGACTGACTAGGTGTGTGAGTAACTCCATGGATGAGTGACAGTCCTTGAGTGTCTGTTTACACTGATTGTATCTAAGGTTATATTAGAGTCTGAAGAGGTTCATCGTATTATCACATGAATGATATCATCAGTGATGTGATCAGTAATGTCAAATGAGATGTCATCAGTGATGTCATTTGAGATGTCATCAGTGATGTCATTTGAGATGTCATCAGTGATGTCATCAGTGATGTCACTGACCATGTCATGAATGATGTAATATGTGACATCATCAGCAGTGGATTGCGGGTGCGCGATATATAGTTAGTGCAACTAACTATATATGGAATTTCAATGGTTTTGTGTGAGTAAAATAAGGTTTTGTAAATGCGAATTCCTAACTATATATGGTCTATAACCTATGGTTTTTTCAGTGAATTTTCAAGGTTTTGTAAATGCTAATTCCTAACTATATATGGTCTATAACCTATGGTTTTTTCAGTGAATATATATATATATATATATATATACATATATATGCATATGTGAAAACCTATCCATGCAGCCTAAAATGTTTCCAACTTGGCAAAAATGCTGAAATTACATAAATTTGTATCGTAGTACCTATACCTTCCCAACCCGTAAGAAAAGAGGAAGCAGTAAACAATTGCCATACAACAATGCTTTATTGTCATAGAGAAAGCTTGTAATTGCAGGCATTTGCCTGTAGGCTGCAGTAGAGTACTAAAAAACAAAGAAACTGACACCTTACCTTAAAGGCATTAGAGTAGGGGTACTGTGCCTTTATGACCTGCAGGAGACTCCTTGCTCCCATGACGCACCACAGGTGACAGTTAGGTCAGTTCTTTTTTCTGGCTCCTTCAATGAGGATCCTGGAGCTTGAGCTCTTCATTTTTTTGACTGAAAGTGAGTTCGTTGATATTTTTCTCAGAAAACTCGACATTTTCTGACTTATTCTACTGGTTTTTTGGTTTTACCATAAATATTTCCAGTCAGAATGCCAGTATTATTCAGGAAATGCCCTTCTTGTGGCAAGAAGATGGCACTGGCAGATCCACACTTTTTGTGTATTGTATGTCTTCCATCTTAACACAATCCTGACCAGTGTTACCACTGCCAGAAGTTTTTCAGGCGGACTCTGCGTGACAGGGAACGCATTAAACTTCATGCTCAGCTGGAGAAGGACAGAAGCCATCATGGAGGTGACCATGGAGTCTTCAGACCACCTTCTTCAAGCAAACAACAAAAACGGCACCATACCACCTCTCCTGAGTCCAGAAAGAAGGTAAAAGGAGATTCGTTGTAGAAGTCGCCGTCGAAGAGACCCAGACACTCTTCAGTGTCGAGGGACAAATCACGGTCTCGATGTCTAGATTCTCCGCCCCATGCAAGTAAGTCGGCGTCGAGGCAGAGCACTTTGGGCTCGAAGGCTGTGGTCCTGAGAGACCTGAAAAGTCTCCGTCGACGTCGAGGCTTCAGTTGACTTTGAGACACTCTCCGCCACCCTCGAGGTGGTGGGCGTCGAGAGTCACAACGGCGAACATCTTGCTGCAAGTGGGCTTGTCGCCGTCGAGAGCATCGTCTAAGTCCCATCACTCGACGTCAAGAAGATCAACACCAACAGGACGTCATTGGAGATCGACGTCAAGGTCCCCAGGCCGAGGTCTTCGCATCGCCGCAGGCGATCGACGTCGGAGCGGGACGACGTTCCCATAGCAGATCACCTTAATTGACGCCAATGGTGATGCAGACTTAATGAACGTCGAGGCATTCGGAGTCTAGGGGAAAAAATTGCAGCAGCCACAGAGGAGACCCGGCGTAAGTCGATATCCAGGTCCAGATCATCCCCAGGACTGCATATTGTGCAGATTTCACCAGAGAAATCTCCCAGAGCTGGAGACAAGAGGGCCTACGATCTGCCGCCTCGTTGGCTGCAAGGTGTCGTGACAGGTGACCGCAGAAGTCCGGCTCGGATTACTCTCGCACGTACTCTCCTTCCAGGACCTCTCCTCAGAGCGGTCCTGCTAGACCCTCCAAGTCTCCCCCCAGAAAACCAAGATCTTCTTCCAACCACCGATCACAGTCCAGGGGTCGTCGGTCTCCTCACAGAAGACCAAGATTGCTTCCACGCACCGATCACGGTCCAGGGGTCGTCACAGCTCTCATCACGACCGCCCCTATAAGAGAAGACACACGAGATCACCCACATGGTCTTCCTCCATGAGGTCCTCAGTCTGGGACTACTCTACAACCTTCTCCTCAACTCCTCCATCGCAGGTGTTTCCCATCGATGGCATTGCGACCTTCTCAGATGTCCTGGGTAGGGGTGCAAAGAAACTAAACATCACTTTACATACCCCTGTGATTCCCACGCCCATCATCTTTGACATCTTACACTATCGTACAGCTCCTAGACCGCTGCTTCCTTTGGTGCTAGAATCCCTGGAACCAGCTATGGCCACATTCCTCACCCCTGCTATGGTGGGTTCCGTCCCATCCAGGATTGCTAAAAAATATAAGGCCCCAGCCGAGGATCCCTTATTTCTCAGAACTGATCCACCAGCGGACTGATCCACCAGCGGACTACGTCATTGTGGCAGCCACCATGAGGTCTCATTCAGCGTCTGCGTCATCTTCTGTCCCCTGGAGAAGGACAGTAAGCAGATGGACTCCTATGGCAGAAAAATGTGCAATACTTCGGCTTCATCCATGAAGATTGAGTGCCTCAGCCCTTCTCGGGCGATATGATAGATCTTTCGGACTCCCTGGCAAGGTTTACCGAAAAGCTCCCTAAAGAAGACCGGCAGGACTTAAGCGAAATTCTGCTAGAAGGTGGTCTAGTAGCCAATCAAGTTATAAGTGCGGCAGCAGACGCTTCAGATCTCGACACGCATGGTTACTCCAATGGCGTCTGTTCACTGCGTTCAGCCTGGCTGCGCCTCACAGGCCTCAAGCCTGATGCGCAGAAAAAGATTCTAAACCTTCCGTTTAATGGCTCCTCCTTGTTCGGGGCTCACGCAGATGAGGAGATGAACAAAATGAAGACAGAGATGGATATTGTCAAGGCTGTTGGTCTGGAGAAACGAAAGGAATTCCGAAAACTCTCATCAGGGTGACAAACGTTCCTTCCAGCAGAGGGTTCAAACCTCTCAATGGTCCTTCCAGAACCAGCAGAGGTCCCAATCCCACCAAAAGCGCCCTGGAAGAGGAAGGGGGAACAACCAGCAGCAATAGTCCACCTCTAAGCAGCCTCCCAAACAGTGAGGCATTGCTTCCTCCGCACCAGTTCGCCACTCCGGTAGGAGGGAATGTCGTTTTTCACCTGGAAGAGTGGGAAACCATAACCAGAGACAAATGGGTGCTGAATATTGTGCAGCATGGTTATTTGCTAAGGTTTGTCTCCCCCCTCCGCAAGTGCCCCCGAAATCGAAGCACCTTACTTAACTTCAAAGTTGGCTGTTAGAGGACGAAGTATCTATCCTCCTCTCCAAGAGGGCCATAGAGGAGGTACCACCTCTCCAAAGAGACCAGGGGGGTATACTCTCGGTACTTCTTAGTCCATAAGCGAGGAGTAGCCAAAGAGTACAGACCTATCCTCGACCTGCTCCTGCTAAACAGGTTTATAAGAAAGGAGACATTCCGAATGCTAGCCCTGCGTCAAATCTTTCCGACCCTTCACCAGGGGGACTGGATGTGTCATTGACCTGCAGGACGCCTACTTTCACATTCCTGTGTGAAACATTTTGAATTTCTCAGGTTTCAGGTCTCTCGCCCCCACTACCAGTATCGAGTGCTTCCGTTTGGACTCAAATCCGCACCGCAGATATTCTCCAAGTGCATGGGGGTGGTGGCTGCCTTCCTGCGGAAGTGGAAGATCTTTGTCTATCCATACCTAGACAACTGGCTCCTGAAAAAAATCCACGCCTGCGCTACTCCAGAGCCATCTCTCATTCTTCCTCAACCTGCTGCATTCCTTGGGATTGCAAGTCAACTACAAGAAGTCAGTCCTCAACCCCACGCAACGGATACACTATCTGGGCGCCTCCCTGGACTCTGTAAAGGCAAGCATGTGTCCTTCGGAGGAGAGGTTGTCATCAATGCTCCTCAAGTGCTCCACCCTTCTCGACACTGCACGTCCCACAGCCAGGCAAGTGTCTTCACTGCTGGGATCGATGGCCTTGTGCATCCACATTGTGCCCAATGCACGCCCTCACATGCGGCCTCTAGAACAGTCCCTGGAAGATCAATGGTCTCAGAGGTCGGGTCGCTGGGAAGATCGTGTCTCTCTCCATCAAGCTGCCAGGGACTCAATCAGATGATGGATGAAACGTTTTCACCTGCTACAAGGGGGTCCCTTTTCATCAGACGCCTCCAACACACAGTGGTCACAGATGCCTCAATGCAAGGCTGGGGAGCTCATATGGGCCAGCTTCAGGTACAAGGTCTCTGGTCCGAGACAGAAGTTATCACATCAACTTCTTGGAGCTACGGGCGGTCCATCTGGTGCTCAAGTCCCTGTATCAGTCTCTTCAATCCAGCCACATTCAGATTCAGACGGACACCATAACAACAATGTTCTATCTGAACAAGCAAGGAGGCACCAGATCACGAGTCCTGTCTCTGGGCGTCCAATCCATATGGCAGTGGCTGCTGGTGAGGGGTCTCTCAATCGGTGCAGTCAATCTTCCAGGAACCCTGAACGTGCAGGCAGACTGTCTCAGCAGAGACTTTGTAGAAGCGCTCCACTTGGTGCTCAACGACAACGTTGCTCAGGAGGTCTTGCGGCAATGGGGAGTGCCGGACATTGATCTGTTCGGAGATGCGGCAAACACGAAATGCCCCGTCTTCGCGTCCAGATTCCCCCAGCAGGGATCCCAGGCGAGTGCACTTTTGATCAGCTGGTCGCAGACATTGCTGTACACTTTTCCTCCGCTCCCTCTGATCCCGGCAGTCATACAGAAGTTCTACAGGACCAACACCAGAATGATCCTTCAAAAACACAATGTGGACAGTGGACCGCTTTAAACACCCTACAAGCACCAATCCAACTATTTCCAATATTTGCATATAAAGATTGTTTTTCAAAATCGTGTGCAATATTCAGAATACTCCCTGTCCAGAGAGCATAACCCAACAGCTTAGGGTAAACGCGAAATTTGCAACAAGTTCCGAAATGCACCACTTTAGCAGTCAGAATTACACCATATGTCGGTGACAGAAGTCTATATTTGAAAGAGGATAATCCAAATAAAGGAGCGCTGAGTCCAAAATTTGCAAGCAAGTGTTCAGGATTCTTTTAATTTTCAGATCGAAATGCCAGCCAACGCGTTTCGTTCCTCCAAAGGGAACTTCTTCAGGGCAGTGTTGATAGATGACAGATAGAGGAATTTCCTGAGCCGAGATCACAGATAGACCATAGTTATATATATATCCTATGTCTGAATATCGACGCGTGGGTAGAATCACCAGATATCAATTTCAGAAAGGTAGTTGCCTTATATCCTCCAAAAGGAATGCACCTTGTGATAGCCTTCCTGCAGAAATTTCAATTCTCTCTATTGTTTCTTATTTTTCATTTCTTCCTCATTAGTATCAATGAGCTGTTAAGTTTCTTGCTGAATTATACCTTTAAATATTTTGGAAGTCCATATTATTCGCTGTCACTTATTCCAATTCGGAAATCCCTAATTAAATCTGGTGATGTGGTCACATTCAGGTAGTTACCTGTGGGGGTCCCAATCTCAATCCCCAGTCGGCGTTTCACCGTGCTCGCGCCTGGTCTGTTCCGGCCAAAAGTTGATCCTAATAGCGCCAGAGTGGCCACGCCAGTTGTGGTACCCGGATCTCCTTCAACTGTCAGAGGTACAACACTGGAGACTGCCCTTCTGCCCGGACTTACTGACCAAGAATGAGGGGAGAGTATATCATCCCAACCTCCCTTCCCTCCGTTTGACTGCATGGCTCCTGAAGTCATCTAGTATGGACATCTAGACCTATTGGCTGACTGTATGGACATTCTTAGAGTAGCAAAGAGACCTTTCTCCAGAAAGTCTTATGCTTTCAAGTGGAAGAGATTTTACCTTTGGTGTAAGGACAATGCTCTTGATCCGACTCGAGGTCTGGAGCAAGTGATTCTTCCATACTTACTGCACTTGGCTAGGTCAGGCCTAAAGTACCTCTTCCAGTGAAGTAGTGTGGCTCACTGGTTAGAGGCGGCAGACCCGAGAGCAGAGGACGGCCTGGGACCAGGGTTCGATTCCCGGCGCGGCAGGTTTCTGGACCAGGGTCAGCGGACTCGATAATTCTCTCGCCTCGGTGCCCACTCTGATCAGCGATCACACTCGGCAACTCTGGGCATTAGCTTGCCTCATCTTCACTAACGGCCCCACCAGACCGCCGGGGATGCCTGGTCTCACCCTGGAGATACCCATTAAGGGACCATCTCTCAGGGAAGCCAGGAAGGGTTTCGCAGCGGTCGAAGCGCCTTGGGACCCTACGGGTAAGTAGTGCGCTATATAAATGCCAATACATCTTTATCAGGGTCCACTTAGCTGCTATCACAGCTTATAGAAAATCTCCTACCCAGACCTCATTCTTCCAAATGCCTGTGGTCAAAGATTTCCTAGAGGGCTTAAAAAGTGTTCCGCCAGTGAGGTCCTCCCTCTTCTCCCTGGGAGCTTAACATTGTCCTCACCAAGTTGATGGGTGCTCCTTTCGAGCCTATTCATAAGGAGTCTTTACAGCATTTGCCCTGGAAGGCTGCTTTCTTAGTAGTCAGCACGTAGGATGAGTGAGATTCAGGCCCTGTGCTGCAAGGAGCCGTACACTGTTTTCCACAACAATAGAGTGGTGCTGCGGACTCATCCGAGCTTCCTGCTCAAGGTGGTGTCAGATTTCCCCATCAATCAATTATCACACTGCCCACATTTTCTCCTCAGCCAACCACTTCCCCGGAGAGATCTTTACATTCTCTAGACCTCCGGAGGGTATTGAAGTTTTACCTTGCTAAAACCCTTCCACTTAGGAAGTCTGACTGGCACTTTGTCCACTATGGTTCTACAAATACCAGGCTGGCTGCTTCCAAAAAATCAATTTCTAGATTGATAGTCTCCTGTATAGCCTTGTCCTATCAACTAGCCAACAAGGCTTTGCAGGGCAGACCACGAGCACACTACTAGAGGGAAAGCTTCTACCACAGCTGTCCTTTGCAACCTTCCTATATCTGAGATTTGCAAGGCGGCTACATGGCGCTCAGTACATTCCTTTACACGCCATTACTGCCTAGATTCAGATGCGCAGGCCGAAGCCCAGGTCGGGCAGGCCTCTTTGAGGAACTTGTTTGCATAACTGCTATTTTAGTGTGATGTTAATTCATGTTCTTAATGCTCTGTTGCTCGTCCGCAAGACTTTGGGTGTTGGCTTGCTACTCTATTCATAGATTATGACTATTGATGAGTATTCCCTGGATGAGAAGGACTAGTTACTTACCTGTAATCCTAGTTCTCATCCAGGGGTATACTCATCAAAGTCATAAGCGACCCACCCACCTCCCCGGACGAGCATTCTCTTGAAGTTATTGTTTATTGATTGCAGATCTACTCGGGTGCATATGCCCCCGCAAAAAACTGACCTAACTGTCACCTGTGGTGCATCATAGGAGCAAGGGGTCGCCTGCAGGTCTCAAAGGCACGGTACCCCTACTCTAATGCCTTAAAGGCAAGGTGCCCGTTTTTCTTTGTTTCTTAGTACACTACTGCAGCCTACAGGCTAATGCCTGCAATTACAAGCTTTCTCTATGGCAATAAATCTTTGTTGTATGGCAATTGTTTACTGCTTCCTCTTTTCCTTATGGGTTGGGAAGGTATAGGTACTCAACATTTTTGCCATGTTGGAAACATTTAGGCTGCATGTATATGTTTTCACATATGCATATATATGTGTATTTTCTGTATCCTCCGGGATCTCGCACATGGGTGGGGATTATTCATCGATTATGACTGAGTATACCCCTGGATGAGAACTAGGATTACAGGTAAGTAACTAATCCTTACTGGAGGCCCGGTAGTCGGCTCCACGCCTTTCAAGGTCCCGGTCCCGTGGGAGGTTGAGGGACCGGTCGTGGAGCCGCCGCAATCGTTCGTCGAAGTCTCTGCACTTGGAGTCAGGTAAGGCAAAGCACAGGAAGTCTAAGAAGCATTGTCGCTCTTCGCCTTCCCCTAGCCTGTCGTGTGACATGGCTGAGGGTGTGGGTGGTGCAACACCTGTGGCTCCGGTGGAGCGTGCGCAGTTGACGATGGCCTACCCGCCCTTCCCTGGTCAGTCGTCTACTCCGGCCCAGCTACAGGACTTCCCCCTCAGCCATGGCCCGCCTTTTTGGCCCATCGTGCCCTGCCGGAACGCCATCGGGCCCCGTTGGTCCGACTGGGGGTCCTCGCTCTTCTCCAGCCCGACGTTGCCGACGACTCCTGTCTCTGCGCCGTGAGTCCCCCAAGGATCCATACATGGATCCCAGCCGATGTCGGGTGGCTTCGTACGACCTCCACCGACGTCTATGGCACCGCTACAGGTGTAAGCAGACTCCTTGGCCGCCGTCCCCGGGTTCCACCCCGACGTGGAGATGGTGCCGATGTCGATCGACTCGGATACCGACGCTGATGTGGAATTTCTATCCCTTTCTCCATCCCCCTCCCTCTTTTTCGCCTGCCCGGCAGGTTGGGAGGGAGGGGAGGACTGGGAGGGGTCTGAGGACCCTCTCGCAGCCCTGTGCGAGTTGGACCCGGACTGGGAAGAGGATTTGGAGGATGCAGGTGATATGGATTGTACTCCAGAACCTGGCTCACTGTCTCCTTCTACCGTGTCTATGGAGGAGGGTGGCACATATTCTATGGTGTTGCGTAGAGCATCCAAGGAGCTCCACCTTGAGCTCCCTACGGTGTCAGTCAGGACTAACCTGACAGAAGTGCTCCGGCAAGCGTCTTCCTCTATGGAGCCGCTGCTGCCCTTTTAATGACACATTTTCAGACGATCTTTTGGGCACCTGTTCCAGGCCCAACACGGGGGCTCCTGTGGATAAGAACTTGGGCGACCCCATTTTTCTCTCCCAACACCCAACCCCTGAGAGCTTGGTTGTCCAAGCCTCTGCATCCCCAAGCGCATTCCTTTTCGCACCTCCTGATATGGAATCCAAGAAACTGGAACAGTTTGGAAATAAACGGTTTACTTCCGCCAGTTCAGGGCTGCCGTCTGTGAACACCGCATTCCTCTTGGGCAGTTATTCCCATTCTATGTGGGAAATGGTTGCGCAGGTGCTGCCTCAGTGTCCGGAGAAGGCACGGACGTGCTCTTGCAAGCTATTGCTGAGGGTAGAGATGCAGCCAAGTTCACAATTCGTTGTGGCTTTGACACCGCCGACTCGCTGGGCAGGGCTATTTCCACGACCGTGGCGCTGCGCCGCCACGCCTGGCTGAGGACAACTGGCTTTTCCGGGGATGTCTGGAACACTCTGATGGACATGCCCTTTGATGGCACTCGCCTTTTTAGTGACAAGGCAGATAGTGCATTGGAGCGTTTTAAGGACTCACGGGCTACGGCAAAATCCTTAGGCCTTTCAGCCACGCGCACTCCTTCCGCATATGCTTTTCGCTCCTTTCTTTGCCAAGGAAAGGTCACCCAGACACGTTAGTTTCAGAGCCACAGTCCTGTGCGGCAAGAGACTCGGCGCATCCGCGGACGTGGGACCCGCAGAGGTGAGTCACGGGGCCAGCGGGCTGGTCAGTCCGCCACCTCCCTTGCTGCTTCTGCCTCCAAACCTTCCTAGTCCGGTGTTTCAGTACCACCAAACACCAGTGGGTGGCAGGATTCGCTGTCACCTCCGCCACTGGTGCACCATCACTAAGGACAGGTGGGTTCTGCAGATAGTCTGACTGGGCTACTCCCTGCCCTACTAGACTACCCCTCCAGCCATGCCACCTCAGTCCCACCGCATGTCAGGGGATCACTTGGTACTTCTTCAGCAGGAAGTTACGGCCCTCTTGGCCAAGGGGGCCATAGAACGTGTTCCGACGCCAGAGGTAGGTTGTGGTTGTTACTCCGACTACTTCCTGGTTCCAGAGAAGGACAAGGGCCTGCGTCCTATATTACACTGTCGGAACGTCAATCGCTTCCTTCGGAAGGACAAGTTCAAGATGCTCACACTTGCTCAGGTCTCGTCTGCCCAAGACCCGCAAGACTGGTTGGTAGCTTTGGACTTGCAGGACGCTTATTTTCATATCCCTGTCCTGCCGGCCCACAGGTGTTACCTATGGTTCACGGTAGGCCAATAGCACTTTCATTTCACTGTGCTCCCTTTTGGCCTTACCAGCGCCCCTCGCGTGTTCACGAAGGTGATGGCGGTGGTCGCAGCTCATCTGCGCAGATCTGGGGTGTCAGTCTTCCCCTATCTCGACGACTGGCTGTTGAAGGCGGGCTTGCCCCAGGCAGTCGTCTGGTTCTCTCTCAGAAGCTTCTTTTCATCGGAGCAGTTCTGGACACAGCGCAGTTTCGGTTTTATCCTCCCGAACAGCGAGTCCGGGACATTTGTGCTGATTCCGCTCTTTCGACCCTTCTCCTGGGTTTCGGTCAGGATCACGTTGAGGCTGCTGAACCTCATGGCCTCCTGCATCCTGCTGACCAATCATGCCAGTTGGCATATGCGGGCCCTGCAGTGGGACCTGAAGTTCCAGTGGGTGCAGCATAAAGGGGACCGGACTGAGTACGTCCAGATCTCGGAGGGCACCGCGCAACAGTTGCAGTGGTGGCTCACAAATCAACGTTGTTCCAGCGGCAGATCCCTCTCCCTTCCCCAACTGGAGCACACAGTGGTGACTGATGTGTCCCTCCTGGGATGAGGCGGACACATGGGAGAGAATGAGATCAGAGGCCTCTGGTCTCCGGTGGAGTCCAGGCTCCATATCAACCTGGAGCTCTGAGCGATCTTATTTGTACTGAAAGCATTCCTTCCCTCTTGTCAAAGGGAGAGTAGTGCAGATGTTCACAGACAACACCCCCGCCATGTGGTATTGCAACAAGCAAGGTGGGGTGGGGTCGTGGATCCTATTTCAGGAAGCTCTGCGTCTTTGGACATGGCTGGAACGTCACAGCATTTCCTTGACGGTTCAACACTTGGCAGGTTCGTTGAACGCCAGGGCGGACGAACTCAGCCGCCGGTGCATAATGGATCACGAATAGCGTATTCACTCGGAGGTGGCGCAAGGTCTTCCAACAGGGGGGAGAGCCTTGGTTAGATCTATTCGCCACCGAAAAGAACGTGCAATGTCACTACTTCTTAGCGTTGGATTTTCCAAGGCTGCACTCGCTTGGCGATGCTTTTGGTCACGAGTGGAGCTGCGGTCTATTGTACGCCTTTCCGCCTATTCCACTTCTACCCAGAGGGCTTAAGATCAGGCACGACCGGGCACAAGTCATTCAAATGGCCCCCGACTGGGCTCGAAGAGTTTGGTATCCCGAGCTACTCAGTATGAGCATGGATCCCCCGATCCTACTGCCCCTTCAGGAGGATCTTCTGTTGCAGCAGCAGGGGACGGTCCTCCACCCGAACCTGTCCAGCCTCCACCTACATGCATGGAGATTTAGCGGCGACAGTTGATTCCTTTTGACTTGCTTCCTGAAGTCTGTGATATCATTCTGGCAGTCCCTCCACCAAATCGGTATACGCCTGCAGGTGGAACAAATTTGTCGCATGGTACACAGCAAAGACTGTGGATCTCCTTTCTGCCCCTCTTTCAGAAGTCCTTTTGTTCCTTCTTTCTGTGGCCCAGCTCTTAAGTGCTATTTTTCTGCAATTTTGGCCTTTCTCAGGCTCCCTGATCAGCCTTCTCTTTTCAAGTCCCCTGTTGTAAATAGATTTCTCAAAGGCATTACTCGCCTTTTCCCTCCTATTCAGTTTGTGATGCCGCAGTGGGACTTGAATCAGGTTCTTACCTATTTGATGTGCGCTCCCTTTGAGCCGCTTCACAACTGTCCTCTTGGTTTATTGCCTTTGAAGACTGCTTTCCTGGTTGCCATATCCTCCGCTATTCGCATGAGTGACTTTCAGGCTTTTTCCCGTAAGTCTCCTTTGCTGTCAGTCCATCTGGACAAGGTTGTGCTTCGCACTTGTCCTTCCTTCTTGCCAAAGGTTTTCACTGCCTTCCACATTGGGCAAACTATCACCTTGCCCACTTTCTTTCCGCCTCCGCACCCTTCCAGAGAGGAAGAGAGGCTCTACTGTCTGGACCCAAAATGTGCGCACCCATTTTACCTGAATCGCACACAACACTTCTCGGTGGATGACCAGCTCTGTTGGCTACGTGGGCGCCAGGAAAGGCTGGGCTGTACACAAGAGGCCCTGGCCTTCTGAGTCCCTTTTATGCAGTTCCATGAGGAGGAGAATTTGGTACATATATATCAGAGGGGTGTACTTAAGGAGATGCAGAATTTACTTGCACACTGAAAATACACTTGATGTAAGAAGAGCTTTGAAGTATTACTTTCGACTGGGCAAACAGATTTCCGAATACAAGATGGCTTTATGACCAAAGTTCAATTAAAAAGGCTTCTTTAGCAAGATGGATTGAGTCAATTTCGATTTATCACTATAAATGGAGGGAACAGGATTGTACAGTCCTTGATTACACTTCAGCATGTGCGAACATGCAACTGATTCCTTCATGGTCGGTATAAGCCTTCTATGAAAGCCTTAAATTGAAAGCCTTATATTGATCGATGCATAGTACCAAATTTAGCATTTGCAAATCTGAGTGCCCAATACGGCTATTATGATATACGTTGGTATTGCATCCTACACGTTATACCTATCTGTACTATACAGAGAACTCAAACGCATGTTTTTTTAATAGCTTCTAATGAAATCCATGTTAAAGTTTGAAGTTCCCTCCACCACTCACTGTGTTTTGTAGCAATTGTCAAAATTGCTGGCAGATGCTGGGTCGCAATTCAAGCCAAGTGAGAAAGGTAACAGACCAATACAATAGTCAGCGGACGTTGAAATTGACAGAACTCCAAAAGTTTAATGCTTTATAGTTTGACATAATCAGTCTGTCCGTTACATTGTAGACACATTTATGTTCTCTTGAAAAACTTATGATAACTAAGAGTCAAAAGGTGAACACTTCGTGAACTCTCCAAGTCCACATAAAACCTTCTCTTTTCCACCCACCACAAGTTTACTTTCACTGTTACCCTTTGCTGTAATGATGCTTCACTCTCAACATTGGCACTATTCTCTTTTCATTTAGAAACCCCATGTGCTATACGAAACCATTTACCTTCATCACACTACATTTTGTCTGATATTCTGTGCTTCTAAAGAAACCACCAATAGAATAGCATGTGTTCTGAAATTTCTGCTGTTGACCTGCTTGCTTTAGCAAAGTTGGCAAAACACAAATTATTTAGTCTATAAATGCTGAGGTAGAATAAAACCTTTGTGGAATTAAATTAAGATCTATACGAACAAGATAGCTGGTGGTAGGCACCCTGGAGGCATTTTTGTTTTCTTCATTCGATATAGGATATTTATAATCATCAAATTACCATCAACACATTAGCCTGCCTGTCTTGAAGGAACTTGTAATGACTCTTGATAAAGTACAGAGATGTATTTATTTACTGTTTGATCAAATGAATTAGAATAGAAGAACATTCAAAGGTAGTTTATTTGCTACCATTTGTATTTAAATGAAACCTGTCAGTAGAAAGTGAACAAACATTATGGTCACTTTTGCTTTTCGAAGTTGTGTGCATCAACTGCAGCTTAAGTTTAATATTTATATCAATTTGGAGTAATAAAATTAAAACACATTTTTGCAAACAATGAACTTTTTTAAACAAATCGGAACACTAATTGCTCATAAAATGAACATTTTGCAAAACTGCTAAACTTAGCTCAGATTCAAAGATAGATATGCTGATTCATATCCCGGTTTATTTGGTGTGAGGAAAGAAAACCTATTGCGTGTTTTGTCGAAAGAGAAAAACCAGCCAAAAATAAAATATTTTTTTTCATCAGAAGAGTGCAAAGCCAATACTTTATATTTTTAGTTCATAATAGAATTCTTCTTTATACTGTCGCAGTTTCTGACTCAGTAAAAAATGTAGGTCCGTTGTCTGGGAAACATCTTGATATAGATAGCTGGTCAACAGCATAAACCTCTATTTATTATAGAATAAATACAATTATTAAAGTAATTCTTCTGTCAATTTCATGATTAAAAGTACTACAAATCCAAAATAATAAATACATACTCAGACGGAGAAGCTTCAACTATAGTATTTAAGAGAATTGACCAATTTAGTAGCTTTATCTTTCAACATAAGTATAGGTTGCTTAAAATCACCCTTGTTGTTTGCAGATCGTAAGATGCCCACCAGAAAATGAGTGATTGTAAGAGTGATTGTAAGAGGCCAATTATAGCAGATAGAAGTGATAGAGGAATGCCCCACAAATGCAGTTTTTGCCGAAGTAGTCTAGTTTGCGGCATCTAGGATAACTGCAATTGTGGGTCCATATGGTGGTTTGTAAATTCGCAAGAAATAGGTCCCTGTATGTTGTAGAATGTTGGTCTAACAAATTAACAGTTAACTGCCAATAATATATTAATGTTCTGTTGAAAGTATGGTTCTAATGGCCTCTTGAGGCATGAGAAAAGAATACTCAACTACTTGAAGAGTTCAGGTGTCTGACTGTTAAAAACAGGAATAAATATTTGGAAACATAACAATTGGATTTTTAGCAATGTTCTTGCGTTTTTTCCCTTAAGGCCGTCCTTGCCTTAGCTGCCTCCTGGACGTCAAGACAGGTGGGAGAACGGACGCTCACTGGCACAGTTATAGACAGTGGAGATGGTGTCACCCATGTCATTCCTGTGGTAAGTTTATAGGGCATTGCCTACTTTAAAAAAAAATTCAAATCGTTTTTATTTGAAAAAAGAAATAGAAGGAAAACAAGACAAGAAAGCGAAAAGAAAAATAAAGCATATAAATACATTGAATCATATAATAAATTACAATGAATTACATACATACTTATTTCTAACGAAATCATACGTAATACAAATCAATAAACGCTGCACAGCATATACAGTTGCATATACAATGTACCTGTCTAGGGTCTCGTATCAGTAGCATCTATATATGTCCCACAATCGGGTGATCTTTGGGAATAATATCGCGAGATTGGTGGTTTGTCCACGGCAGTCATGGTGTGTAACATGAGTTCTGCAACAACTACACATTACAGGGAAGCGTATAGATATACCTACAGTACCTACGGCGGGTCAAATGAAAAGGAGGAAGCATCAAGCGATTTCATAGTTTTTTTTTATGAGAAGCGCGCAATGGCGAGGAGTGTAGGGCAGGGTTATCCGCTCCTCTTAAAAAGGACAACCATTCTTGCCACATTTTGAACGACACTTCAGAGGCATTCTTCCACTTATATAACACAACTTTGCATGCTAGAGTGAGTAACAGGTCAAGGAGCTGGCGGTCATTGTCATTAGCCAGTTTTGGGTCTAGTACTCCTAGTAGGACATAAACAAATTCCCTTGCAGGCTTGATGTTAAAAATATGCTCTATGCATTCAAAGATTCTTTCCCAATATTTTATCAAAGAGAGGCAATTAAAAAGCATATTGGCCAGGTCCCCTACTCCTGAGTCGCAATTCCAACATTTAGGGCTGTCTCTTAGGTGAAGTCTAAAAAGCTTGTCTGGTGTCCAGTATGTTCTGTTAATTAACATGTATTTAGTTTGTGACAGTATAGGGGAGACCTTGTTCCTGAAGGCCGTGGTGTGAATTGTATCCCACTCAAAAGTCAGACCCGTTGCGTTGGGCTCTGTTTCCCATCTTGTCTCATTCCGTCTGTGTTTTCTGAGGTAGAGGGTGGAGAAGTTTATAAACCTTAGAGACGAAATGCCCCGCCGTTCTCATACGAGTAATGTTGCTCCAAAGCCATGGTACAGAGGGCGTCAAGGAGCGAGCAGACAGGAGCGCTTTAATTTCAGAAAGTTGTAAAAGTTTATCGGCGCAAGACAGTGTGTGGTTTGGAGTGAAGAGAACGGTAGTGGGTTACTTCCCTCATAAAGGTCACTCACCAGGTTGATGCCTTTTTTAGACCAGTGTTCCCATTGGAGAGGTTCTCCATTGATTTTTACTGCAGGATTATGCCATAAGGCTATGGAGGTGGATTTTTTGAGCTTCAAGCCTGTGTGTTGGGATTGATCAACTTTCAGAAGTGCCCGTCTTGCGTTCAACAAGATGTATTTCGAGGGGGCAGATGTGTAAGCTCCATGGTGAGTAGGGCAGGGAGGGGAATATTGCCAATGATGGCTCTTTCAACATCCAACCACAGTGGGGTGTAGGCCGAGTCGTCTCTTAACCATTGGGCACCCTGCTTACGTAGGAACGCAGTTTGGTAATGTCTGAAGTTAGGGAGGCCCAGGCCGCCTTTTTCTTTAGCTAGTTGTAGCTTTTTCATTGATACCCTAGGCTTCTTCCCTTGCCACAAGAATATACCAAATAGCTTATCTACCTTATGTAAGAAATCGTCTGAAAAGGTCAGTGGTAACATATTTGCTAAGTAGCTTACCAGAGGGGTTACCATCATCTTCAGGGTTTCAGCCCTACCCCACCAGGGTAAATATTTAGGAGACCAACTGTCGAGTCATTTGGAAATTTTCTTCAGGAGTATATTTTCGTTAATTCGTAACGTAGATATTGGGTCCCTGTCAAAATCCAACCCCAAGTATTTAAAACAGCCCGGCTGCCAAGTTAGACCAGAGTCCCCTAGAATCTCCTTATTTCCTTGATTGTTTAGTAGTTTGACTTCTGTTTTGTCTTTGTTTAATTTATAACCGGAGACCTTTGAAAACTCCTCGATAGTGGTGAGGAGGGCTGGTATAGCCTCATCCGCCTTTCCTTAGAGGACTAGACGACATCCGCATAGGCCGTTATTTTTATCGTGCAGTCTTTAAAGGAAATTCCTGATAATATCTTTATTGCACCTTATGTGGTGTAGAAATGGTTCAATAGCCAATAGGAACAGTTAGGGGGAGAGGGGGCATCCCTGTCTGGGTCCCTGATGTAGACGGAACGATGTTGAGAAGGACCCCCCTGCTCTAACCCTTGCTGATGGACAGCAATATAGAGACCTGATCATCCTTCTAAATGATGCTCCCAGGTTAAATTTATTTAGTACAGCCTCCAAATACGTCCAGTCTACTTTATCAAACGCCTTTTCGGCATAGAGTGTGATTGCTGCAGTAGGGGTGGTTAGGAGCTTCGCTTTCTCAAGCACATGTGCTAGAGTCCTGGTGTTCTCACTGGACAGCCTGTATTTCAAAAACACTGCCTGAGACGAGTGTATGAATTTGGGTAAAACTCCCTGGAGGCGGTCAGCTAAAATCGAGGCTAAAAGCTTACAGTCTAGATTAGTAAGTGAGATGGACCTATAATTCTTAGGCAATGTTGGGTCCTTTCCATCTTTGGGTAAGACCGCGATAATGGCTTCTGACCATGTACCTTTTGTTTCCCCTGTCTCATTGATCTCCCGAAACATGTGAAGAGTGGTTGTGATACTACAGAGGAGAATCATTTATAGAATCTGGCAGTAAACCCGTCTGGTCCAGGGGCCTTCCCACATTTTAGCGATATTATGGCTTTCTCAACTTCCAGGCTCGTAATTGGGCTATTAAGGTCTGCTTGCTCTTCCGAGGAGAGAGACGGTAGCGGCATTCTCCTAAATAATCTTTAATCTTGTTTCCTTCGACTTCTGTATTCTTGGCGTAAAGACGTTCATAAAAATCTTGAAATATGTCCACAATTTTGATAGGGTCGGAGTGAGCCACTCCCATCTGATCCACGATAGAGATTGTGTTTTTCTGCACTTTGAATTTAAGATAAGCTGCTAAACTTTTCCAAGCTTTATTTGACTCCTATAATTTAAACCGTTTTCTCCTGTTTAGCCACACCCCTGCTTTCTCGCTCACTATTTTATTGTACTCATACTTTTTGTTGGCCAACTTATTAAGTGTCTCTTCTTTCCTATCAAGCAGATGTCTAGCTTCCAAAATAGATATTTCTTTCTCTGGGTTCTCTAGCTTCTTGGTGTGGTTTTTGTTCATGGCAGATTTAATCTTAATAATAACCCCTCTAATTGTACTTTTTAATGCCTCCCAACGGGTCAAATCAGTGGAATCCCCCCTGTTGTGTTCCAGGTAGCCCTTAATGGCAGCTTCAATGGTGGACCAATGTTGTTCTTGTTCGAGAACTTCATCATTAAGGCGCCAAAGTGACTGGCGGGTGGATGGTTTCACATTGGAAATGAATAGTGTGATGCAGGAGTGGTCAGATAGAACTCTCGGCTCTATGGACGTGTCTTCTATTCTGGGAATGGCGTTCTTTGTAATAAATAAATCAATTCGAGAGAATGAGTCGTGAGGGGAAGAGTAAAATGTGTATTCCCTCCCATCAGGATTTTGCAGCCGCCATGGATCGATTAGATGGAATCGGTCGCAAAGGTTGATTAAGGCCTTGTGTGATCTGTTACTGTGAAAAGAACACCGGTAGGCCCTATCAAGAGTCGGGTCAAAGGGGAGGTTAAAATCTCCTGCGAGAATATGGACTGCTGAGTCCGGAATACTGTAGATTTGTTTCGTTAGGTCCGACCAGAATTTCAAGTCACATGTGTTTGGGGCATAGACGTTTGTGACAAAGAATTCTGTATCGTCTTTTAGTAATTTTGTTGTGACCCACCTCCCTTTGGTGTCAGCCGTAGAGGAAAGCAAATCAATGTTGGATTTTTTGGCTATCAGTGTTAATACCCTGTTCTTTTTCCCAACGGCTTCCGAGCCATTAACCTCGGTGAAGAATTTATTCCGGAGTGTATGGAATTGCTTAGCATCCAGTTTGGATTCCTGTAAGAATACAATATCTCCCTTTTGTCTGCGTAAATCTAGGATTTTCTGGCGTTTGACAGGCTTATTAAGACCTTTGACATTAAGGGAAAGCACTTTCAGGTTTCCTACCTTTGTTAACCCAAGGGGTGTATTAATTGTGGACGTAGACATGAGCATGTAGTAAACGATTCAATACAATTGGGTAAATCATGCTAGCCAAGTTCCCGTGTATACTGCCACCCTTCCAGTCCAAAATGTGGGAGTGCATGTATATGCTAAATTTTAAACCCAACAGCTTTAGTTTGAAGATCTGGATAACCGACGTAGTGAGGACAACATGCCCTGCAGAATTAGAGATAATGACTCCAGAACATTGGTAGTGTGAGCACCCTGGCATTGTTATGCAACAAACAATAAGTACATAGACCAAGAACAAAAGAAAAAACAGAATCCTAGCCCTCCCCTTTCCCTCCCCCTCCCCCCTGCTCCCCCATCCCAACCAACCCCAAACGTTGCTGAAAGGCATGGTGACTAGAACATCGTTGTCCCTCCCATGGCCTTACAAACAGAACATATTAAGAATTGGGAACTAATTCAACGGTAGAACATTAGCTAACATGTGCATGCATTCCAGAGCTATCCTGTCCCATGGGTACCTGTAACAAAACAAACACAAGCAATCTTGATTCTACTGAGCAATCTGGCATCTATTGCGGATTTCTCTGTTTGTCATGCGCATGGGGTGCGGAATGAACATCGTTAGCTTTTTAGTTTGTGCTATGCACTAGATTAGGCTCATTTTAAGACTGGTTTGTAGTTGGTTGAGTTACTAAAAACCAGCAACTGTTTTGACTTCAATACTAACTTCAGTATAAACTTCAGTATGTTTAACTTCAGTAATAACTCCGATCAAGGACCAACATTTCGCAGGCAGTATGGCTTGAATGGCTTAAATTAGACGGCTTGGTGTCATTGAATAGGATGACAAGTGTACTACATTTCATTAGTTTCATTAGAGCATCATACAAGCAGGTACGCGGCAGTCAACTTTCAACAGTAAAGACATATAGAGCTTACGAACCCTGTATGTGAAACCTGATACCACAGAACTATACAGCAATAATTCAGTATAATGTCCATAGTGTCACTGACATCCTTTTTGCCTTTGATGGGCGACACTGGGTTCGGCGGTTCAGCCTTGAGCCCCTTGAGGTTTTTTGTTGTTTCTTTGTCCCCCATGGTGAGACTTGCTGTGAGTACTCGGTTATGTAGCACGTTTGAGCGGCGCCCCCTCCTGTCAACTGGTGTCGTAGGGAATGACGGCGTTATTATGTGATGCTGCCCAAAGACCGTCTCTTTGTGTTGCGTTTGTGGAAGCCAGAGATAGCCAACTTATAAATGCCTCTATCGATAACCCTCTATGCCGCTTATCCTCCTGTGAGGGGGTTCGTGATTGTGTACGCTCCTATGCTCTCATTTGTTTGCTCCTTCTAATCTTTGATCTTTTTATTTGCACTAAGAGTTGCCAATGTGCATGACACAGGGGTTATAAGTGTTAACTAGTGACGAGCAGCTTGTGTATGCATATATTGATATCCCTCTATGCCGTTTATCTACCTGTGGCGCGGTTCGTGATCGGGTGGGCTCCTATGCCTCCATTTGTTTGGTCATTCTGTTTGTTCGGTTTTTTTTTGGCTCAGGAGCTTGCGCCTAGGCATTCTTGGTTTTATCTGTCTTCGCGTTGTTTAGATTAATAATGCTGAACAATGCTTTAATAATGGTTTATGCTTCAATAATGTAGTATGCTTTAGTAGTGATCGCCCATTAATACACTTTTAATGTACAAACCTTCAGCGCACACCACAGTATATCGTCAAAGGTGACCCATTCACATAATTGTAGCTGTATGTCGTTTCACCTTCTGCACACTCGCTCCATTGGCCGGTAATTTATCTGCTGGAGAGGTGCCCAAATTCTGCCAAATGTGCCAGGATCGCCGAATTGCATGTTATATGAGCAGGTGCCCAGTAGTGAATTGGAATATATGACCATCCGCCATTTTGAAAGACTGTCAGACTGTCGTTTTGAAAGTCCAGGACCCCCACAGACAGAAAATCGAGGTTTGCAAACACTCAGGAGGAAGCTGCTTACTAGAGGCACCAAGGGTATGCAGCATTGTCATGAAGGTATTGTTGCACAAAAACAGTTGCTAGCGTTAGGTTTGAGGCTGCGAGCCCGCCATTTTGGGCATTAGGAGTTCCAGACTGTGTTAAAGATAGGACCCAGGGGGTGCTGAGTGAAAAAACAATAGCCACTATGGTAGCGCTAGGTTGATGCGGTTAATGCGGGTCGCTTCTGCCGGTGAGCCGTTTGCTGTGATTTTCTAAAGTGTGGCCGTTGTGTAGCAGAGCTTGCCTGCGTCCGCCATTTTATGCGCCGTGTGGAGTGCTGCCCGGGACTTCAGTGTCCGCGGAGTCCGAGGCTGGTGGTGTCTGGTGCATGCTGGTGTACTCACTCAGGGGCCTCGGAAGCCCAGTTGCATGAGGCAGTAGCTGGCTCTGGATTTATAAGTGGCTATTTAAGAAGGTTAGAATTGTTGAAAAATATTTAGGAATCCTGTTTAACTTGTAAAACGAGTTCATTACAAATGCATACTTGCACCCTATGAGTAAAATACTGTCGCCCTTCAGACTTCAAACTACATCTGTAATTAGGGTTAAACATAGTTTACGTAAGTAAAAACCTCTATAGAGTTTTATCCATTTATGGTCTCCGTGTTATGCTGAAGTTGTAACTTTAAACAATATAAGAAGGAACAATCTCTAGGAATTGAGACTGCGTTGTTTATTTGTAGAGAAATATTGTGTACTTGCTAAGCATCTGTCTCCTTTCAGAATCAAATGCACAACACACTCTTGCTCTGAGAGAATCCAATACAGCCACATAAGTCACGTATTTGACTACGTTTGCACATGCTTTGGAAAGAGCTCATTGTTTTTGTTAATTATGTGTACACCCTAGTGTGTGCCGAGCTCATCAGTGAAGATCCTTACAGTGCAACCCAGTGCGATGCTCCTTTATATTGATAATAGCCTGGACATGTTTGTCCAATTTATTTGATTTTGATTTTTTTTACATTTTTGTATTTTATACTAAAGTAATCTGGTCTGTGATTCTGTGTGAGTTTTTTCATAAATGCATTTCCTTTCAGGGCCTGTTTGAGTATGTTCTTTGTGGTTGATCCGGTCTAAGCCTACACATGTCCTTTTTAGGGTGTATACTCATCTACACCTTGCTAGATCTTCTTGTAGACTGTGATGGACTCCCTCAGCAATCGGTTTCATAAAATGAGAAACTTTTTTTAATTTCACCTGTGAAAAAAGTGGATTATTAGTTGGGGTGTGATTGTGAGACCTCACAAAGAAATAATAGCCGTAATCCTGATCAGGTCCAATTGGGTTTCTTGAAATTAAAACTCCACTCAGTCCTGGGTAACTGTGGCACACAGCATTCAGGCGTAACTTAAAAGAAAAGCTGTATCAGTACTAAAAGTCAGTAAGTAAGAAATGACTCAATAAAATTCCCAAACCAATTTATAAAAATTGTATATATGTCTATCTTCAAATGTATACCAAAACAAACGATAAGGAGAACTGAAGTTATATTTGCAAGGTTTGAATAATTAACTGTAATTCACTCTAAAATGTTTTGTAAATGACTGCTTTTCACTCCTAGTTCTGAGCCTCGAACTTGAGAGTTAAAGGCAAAGTCAACGATTCAGGCCGACCGTGATGGACCACTGGTCGGGTGCAGGGGCTGGATTGGTCCTGGTCAAATTTTTATCTTTGCACTTCGAAACTTTTCTAGTTCTTTCTCGTTGCAGCTTGAGTCCTGTGATGATTTTGTCAATGGACAGATGAAGTCCAGTAGTTCGGTAAAGAGCCTTGGTTCTAGACGACATTCAAGGATACGTATGAACCGGCAAGTGGCGGTTGTCTTTTAGCCCTGGGATTGATTCGCTGCCTAAAAACATTCTCTTTTAGCTTGGGCTCACAAGTTGAACTCATCTGAAGAGAAAAAATACACTCTAGCACAGCCAAGGGTCTAAGACCTGTGGGGCATGTCTGGGGGCTAGTACTGAATCTCACAGGCTACACCAGCAGAGTCCCGGTCCATTCCATTGCAAACTGGTTTGCTGGGCACTTTTCTGGTGCAGGTTTGTTTAGCTTCTGTGCCCCAGAAACTTAGCAGGAGGCAAACCAACTAGCTCTTGAAGTCCACTCAGTGGTCCTTTGCAATAGTGGGAGCAGGTTTAGCTCTTATTTATTTATTTATTTTTAAGGTTTTATATAGCGCGAACAAGATCTTTGCAGATATCAGAGCGCTTTACAGAAACAGTAGGTAGGGTAAACAAAACTCTTGAAACAATATAAAATTCAGTAGTCAGTGAGTTGCAGAATAGGGTAGCAATCAACACAAGAATATGCAGACTAATAACAATCAAACAATAATATGGAAGCAGTACAATGTCTAATCGGGTAAGATTATAGCACCCCAGAGGGTGCGTAAACACAATGTGAAAGCAGAGTAGTAGTCAGTAAAGGGTGCGTTGCAAGTTAGTGAGGCACTCAAGTCGTAGTGTACAACCCAATAGCCAAGTTGGAAACCAATAGTATAGCATCCGCGCGATGTTTTAGATCCGAAAGCAGTCAAAATAGAGACTCGCATAGGTAGGCAATCAGAAGGCTGATAATGTAGGAGCCAAGTACTGTCATTGTTCCAGTGTCAATAGTATTCAGGTGAATTTAGCCTGGAGGATGGCCTTCACCTCTTTCTTGAAGAGTACAGTGGAAGGGATAAGCCTAGTTTCTGGCGGGAGTGCGTTCCAGATCCTAGGCGCCATTCCTGAGAAGGAGCGTTTGTATGTTTTTTCCTTCCGGAATCTCCGTGGTTTCAGGAGGAGGGTTTTTGTGCTTCTGTTGGATCTTGAGCCTCCTGAAATGGTCAGCTTTTGAGTGAGGTAGTTGGGTGACTTGTGGTGTATGGCCGAGTGCGTCATGCAGACAATTTTCAGCTGAATTCTGGCTTCAATAGGCAGCTAGTTTACGGCTTTTAAATCAGGGGATATATGCGAGTGCTTTCTTGAGCCAGTGATGAGTCTCGCGGCCGCGTTCAGGGATGCTCTTAGGGGAGCCGTTGTTGTAAGGGGAAGCCCGCTGAGAGCCGCAATACCGTAGTCTATCCGAGGAATGACTAAGGCTTGAACAACAGTTTGGAAGTCCTTGGGTGGAAGAAAGGGTTTGAGTTTTCTCAGCGTGTTGATTTGGAAGTTGGCTCCTTTAGTTGCTTTGCTAATATGCTGCTGCATGTCGAGATTGCAGTCCAGTGTGATGCCAAGGGATTTCGCGGAGTCCACGATGGTGGGCTGGACATTGAGTGCGGTTAGATGATTGAGCCATGTTTGGGTGATGGCCTTTTTCGTAGGAGGAGAGATCAGAAGGAACTCAGTTTTCAGAGCATTTAGTTTGAGGTTATTGTCGGCCAGCCAAGCTTGGGTCTTTCTCAGTGTGGTATTCAACAGTTTGATGTCTTCAGGGGATTGAAGCTTGAGATAGAGCTGAGTGTCATCGGCGCACATATGGAAGTGTACCTTTGAAGATTGAAGCAAGGTGGTGAGTGGTTCCATGACGAGGTTGAACAGTGTGGGGGATAGGGAGGAACCTTGTGGGACGCCTAGTGTTACTGGCACAGGCGAGGACAGAGCGTTGTTGATCTTGAACTTCTGAGACCGGTTGTGCAGAAAGGATGTGAACCATTTGAGAACAGTCCCGGATATGCCCATTCTGGTGTTTAGGAGCTCCAGTAGTTTCTCGTGTTTGACCGTATCAAATGCTGAGGAGAGGTCAAGAAGGATGAGGAGGCAAGACTCATTGTGATCAAGGATTTGGAGGGCGTCATCAATTGTGTGTCATGGCCGTTTCCGTGCTATGCTTTGCTCTGAATCCTGATTGGTGAGAGTTGAGGAGCTCAAACGGCTCAATGTGTTTTGTCAGTTGGAGTTGTACGCATTTTTCTAACAGTTTTGCCAGAGTGGGGATATTGGTGATAGGACGATAGTTGTTTGGGTCGGTCGGGTCAGCTGTGGGTTTCTTGAGTATAGGCGTGACTTGCCCAATCTTGAGGGAGTCTGGGATGAGCCCTTGTTGCAAGGAACAGTTGATGATTTTAGTCCAGAGTGGGAGGAGCAGGGTGGTGAGGACTTTAACAGCATTGGCAGGTAGGGGGTCTGTGTGGTGATTGGCGGGTTTCAAGGTGACAAGCAGCTTGTGAATTGATTCTTCAGAATAGATGTCGAAGGACGACCATGACGCGTTGTTTTTAGGTTGAGTGTTAGTTATGCCTATGGAGCCGGAGTATCGACTTACATCCTTGAGGAGATCATTTCTTATAGTGTCGTTCTTTTGCTTGAAGAAAGCAGAAAAGTCTTCACAACTTGGAATAGCCTTTGTTGAGTTGTTAGGTTGTGGAGGTTGCGTTTTGGTTTGGGTTTTGACTAACTCGAACAGTTTTTTAGGTCGGTTTTTAGCTTGATCCAGCTGTTGGTTAAAGAAGACTGATTTTGAGCGTTTGATTTTTCTGAAGTAAGCGTTTCTCTTACTCTTAAGCGCTCTAAGGTGCAGTGCTGAGGGGTCAGAACTCCACGAGTGCTCAGCCATGCGCATAGCACGTCTGTCTTCATTGAGGCTGCCATCGTACCATGGGTTCGAGTTCTTGGTGGCTACTCTCTTCAGTTGCAGGGGTGCGGCTTCATTCAGCTCTTGGGGCCTCTTTCCACAGGTGCAACAGCAGGAGTTGCCCTTCTCTTTCTGAAGTACTGTTTTGGTTCAGCCTGTGAAGTCTGGTTCTGTAGTAGGGGATCTCTGTGTATAGTCCTAATCTGTGAATAGTCCGGCCCATGTGCATGGACCCCAGAGCAATCTAAATAGTCTCTTAAGTTGTCCTCTTCAGCAGGCCTGCCTAGACACTTAAGAGAAAATCAAGTACAAATAATGTAGCCTGCAATTAACAAGGCTACACTGGCCAGCACTTCATCTTGAAATGAAAAGGATAGCAAAATAATATTAAAATGTACACATTTTGCTAAGTTTCACATATAGAGCAACTCCCCTTCTCAAAAATCCTTTGTCATGATAGAGAGGAAGGGTTGGACAGACAAGCACCAAAGGCTGCCATTATGTGTCTGGAAAAGGGATACCGTGCCTTTAAGGAACCCTCCAGAGACCCTCGGTATCCCATGATGCACAGCCAAAGGCAATTACTTTCAGGTCTTTTTTCCGGCTCTTGCTAGCAGGACCCTGGAGCATTGAGCTCTACCTTTATTGGTATTTCTTAAATTTTTTGAGCTTTTTTGAAATAAGACACCGCCGAAAGGTATGACCGACAATATGCTCCCCGTCGACCCAGGGCTCTGGGTCTAAGCAACGTTGACGGGAAGGACTTTAAGACCTCGGACGAGGTCGACGTTTAGACCTCGTTCGAGGTCGACGTCTAGACCTCGGACAAGGTCGACGTCTAGACCTCGGACCAGGTCGACGTCGAGACCTCGGACCAGGTCGACGTCGACGTCGAGACCTCGGACCAGGTCGACGTCGACGTCGAGGACCTCGGACCAGGTCGACGCCAAAGACCTCGGACGAGGTAGACGCCGAGGACCTCGCGGACGAGGTAGACGCCGAGGACCTCGCGGACGAGGTAGACGCCGAGGACCTCGCGGACGAGGTAGACGCCGAGGACCTCGCGGACGAGGTAGACGCCGAGGACCTCGCGGACGAGGTAGACGCCTCGTCTGTCTGAGTCCCGAGGCTACACGCAGGTCGCCGGCTAGAAGACGATTGACGTCGTCCGGTCGACGTCGAGAAGGAAGTCACCCTCTGTGGTTAGCATTTCCACATCTGACAGTCCGAGATCCCGGCGGCACCGGCGTTAGCCATCGGGAGATACCACCTCCAGAGCGCCCTCCTCTAGGCGTGCCTGCAAGAGGAGGAGAGTGTTTTGTACTCTAACTCAGACTACTCCAGGACCTATTCCCCATCTAGGTCTCTGGAAACAGCCCAACCTGTGGTCCCTCGTCTGTCGCCTCCACTGCCTCGGACGCCAACTCCTCCTTCTCCCTCCTCCTTCTCCCTCCTCCTTCTCCCTCCTCCTTCTCCCTCCTCCTTCTCCCTCCTCCTTCTCCCTCCTCCTTCTCCCTCCTCCTTCTCCCTCCTCCTTCTCCCAAGAAGGCTGAGATCTCGCTCCCGTACGAGGCATCGTTCTCGCAGCCGGCACAGATTCTCGACATCACCGCCACGACAGGCCGTGGTCCAGGTACACTAGGGACACAGATTCCTCTAGTGGTGGAAGATACTCTCCGACCCTGTCAGACTCTCCACCTACTAGGGTTTCACCAGTCGATGACATCGCCACGTTTCAAGATGTGCTGTTGCGAGGAGCGGCGAAACTGGGAATTGCACTGGCGGTGCCTGCCCCTTCCACCTCTGTAATCTTCGACGCTACAACCGAATCAACTCTCTCGTCCTCTGCTTCCTTTAGTGCCCAGTTTGAAGGAACCAGCTATGGGACTGTTTTTTGACACCTGCCTCTGTGAAGTTGGCTTCATCCAGACTTCAAAAGAAGTACAGGTCCCCGGACTCGGATCCTGCATTCCTTCGAACGGATCCTCCTCCGGATTCGGTAATAGTGGTGGCAGCTAAGAAGCGGCACTCTACGGCTCCTTCGTCCACTGTTCCACCCGACGAAGAAAGCTGCAGACTTGAATCGGTGGGAAGGAAGGTCTGCACCACAGCGGCCACTTCCATGAAGGCAGCAAGCTCTACTGCTCTCTTGTGCAGATATGACCGCTCCTTATGGGAGTCTCTCCAGCAGTTCATTTAACTCCTCCCTAGGGACAAGCGTGAAGACTTTCGGGAGGTTCCTAATGAAGGCATGATGGTGTCAAATCAGATCATAAGTGCGGCTGCGGACACCTCTCTCCTGGCAGCCCTTGAATACTGTCACGGTGTGACTCTGAGGCGCCACTCCTGGTTGCGGCTTATCTCCCTGAAACAGGAGGCACAACAACGGATTGCTAACCTGCCCTTTACGGGTTCCAAGCTCTTCGGTGCCCACGCAGACGAGGAAATGGCTCGAATGAAGGTGGAAGTTGAAACACTCGAGGCTGTTGGCTTGGAGAAGCCTAAAGAACAGCGCAAAACTTTCCGTCCCTACCAATGACTCTATTCTTAGCGTTTCCAACGCGGGCAGGGTCGTCAGGCTGGACAGCAGCAACAGCAGTTTCAGCGGCAGCCCTTCCAGAGACGTCAAAGCGGCAGAGGCAACCAACAGTCCACATCGGGGACCAAAGGCCCGGCTAGGTCTAAGCCCCAAGGGATTACTTCCCCACTCTTCCGTTACCCACTACGGTGGGGGGAAGCATTCAGAAGTACTTGGCAGAGTGGAGAAAAGTAACTCAGAAGTGGGTACTGAATATTGTTTGCAATGGATACAGTCTACGTTTTGTCAGCCCTCCTCCAGCTATTCCACCAGTTGGCTCACAATACCTGCTACACGAACTCCAAGCAAAGGCCGATACCCTGTTAAGAAAAAAAGGGCGATAGAAACGGTTCCTCAGTCTCAAAGGGTCTATACTCCAGGTTCTTTCTTGTGCGCAAAAAGGACAAAAACGAGTTCAGGCCCATTCTGGATTTGTGACGAGCAAACAAATGGATTTGCAGATAAAAGTTCCTTGTGCTGTCCCTGCATCAGATTTATCCTCTGCTGCATCAAGGACACTGGCTTTGCGCCATAGATCTGCAGGACGCGTACTTCCATGTCCCTATTGCAAAGAAGCATCGGAAGTTCCTGCGGTTCCTAGTCTGCACCAACCACTGTCAGTACACAGTACTTCTGTTCGCCCTGAAGTCTGCGCCCAGGACTTTTTCAAAGTGCATGGTCCTGATTGCAGCGCACCTGAGAAATAACAAGGTGTTTGTTTATCCGTACCTTGACGACTGGCTGATCAAAGTATCCACTTTCCAGGAAGCACAACTACATTTCAACAGGACGGCGGTTCTGTTAAACCAATTGGATATGCACATCAACATATCCAAATCTGTTCAGACTCCTGTTCAGTGTCTGCAGTGCTTGGGAGCCTCCATCGATACTCTCAAGGCAAGCGTGTGTCCTTCGGAGGAGGACGCTTATCGATCCTTCGGAAGGCTCAGACTCATGTCCGTTCCAACGACGACGGTGAGAATGGTATCCTCTCTCCTGGGGTCGATGGCCTCGTGAATCTTTCTCACTCCACATGCACGCCTCCACATGAGGCCGCAGCAGGAATGTCTGGAGGATCAGTGGGACCAGAAACGTGGGAGCTGGCAGGAAAGGATCTGACTGTCTCAACATGCTCTACAATCCCCTGAAGTGGTGGTGTTCACCAGTGAATCTCCTCAAAGGGGTTCCGTTGCACAAGGAGATACCGACTCAGACCATTGTGACAGATTCGTCTCTCCAGGGCTGGGGGGGCGCATTCAGACTAACTTCAGATACAGGGCGCGTGGTCTCAGACAGAATCCACGTATCACATCAATTTTCTGGAACTCTGGGCTGTTCATCTAGCGCTGAAGGCAGACGCGCTCAGCAGGCTCGTTTAAGAAAACCACGAATGGGTCTTAAACAACGAGGTGTTAAGAGACCTCTTTGCAAGATGGGCCACTCCATCTATCTATCTGTTTGCCACTTCACCTCTAGGTTTTACCAACCAGGGACACTGGGGAATGCACTGTGGATCAATTTGTCGAACAGCTTTCTCCACGCTTTTCCACCCATTCCTCTGATCTCAGCAGTGGTAATCAAGCTGTCCCAATCCAGGGCCAGTATGATCCTCATTGCTCCGGAATGGCCTTGACAGGGGTGGTTCACCAATCTCCTACACAGGCCTCTCCTGCCGCATCTTCGACTTCCATGTCGGCCAAATCTTCTCACGAAATTCGGAGGGCAGATGGTGCATCCCAGCCTCTCATTATGGAGTTTGGCAGCATGGCTCCTGAGCTAGTTCAGTATGGACATTTAAACCTGCTTCAGAACTGCATGGAGATACTGAAAGAGGCAAAGAGACCGTCTACAAGGACTTCCTACGCCTACAAGTGGAAGAGATTCTGCATTTGGTGCACTTCCAGGAATGCTGATGCTACGTCCTGCAAGGAGGATGCCATTCTTCCGTGCTTGTTGCATTTGGCTCAATCTCGCCTTAATTTTCATTCTATTAAAAATGTTCATTCTATTAAGGTTCACCTTGCAGCTTTAACTGCGTATAGGAAATGCCCTTCACAAACTTCCTTTTTCCAAATCCCTGTTATCAAAGAGTTTTTGGAAGGTTTGAAGGTGTTCCCCCCCCCCCCCCCCCCCCCCCATTAGGCGTCCTTCGCCTCCGTGGGAGCTGAATGTGGTGCGATCTAGATTGATGAAGGAGCCTTTTGAGCCTATTCATAAGGCTTCTCTACAGCACCTATCCTGGAAGGCAGCTTTCCTTGTGGCAATAACATCGGCTCGCAGGGTGATTGAGATCCAGGCCCTGTGTTGCCAATAGCCCTATACTGAGTTTCATGCATCTAAGGTTGTCATGAGGACTCACCCAAAGTTTCTCCCTAAGGTGGTGTCTGATTTCCAGGTGAATCAAACAATCACTTTACCAGCGTTTTTTCAACATCCTTCCTCTCCGGCGGAGAGGTCCCTTCATTCTCTTGATGTGAGAAGGGTGTTGAAATTCTACTTGGATAAGACCAAGGAGATTCGTAGATCGGATCAGTTATTTGTTAATTATGGATCAGTCAGGACTGGTCTTGCCACCTCTAAACAGTCCATCTCTAGATGGATTGTGTCCTGTATACAACTGTTACCAGAAGGCTAACAAGACTCTAGGGGGTAAGCCTACGGCTCACTCAACCAGAGACAAAGCTGCTACAGCGGCTTTGCTGCGTAATGTTCCCATTGCAGACATCTGTAGAGCTGCCACTTGGAAGTCCGTCCACACCTTTGCTAAGCATTACTGCTTGGACTCTGATGCCAGGGCAGATGCTCAGGTTGGGCAGGCTTCGCTTAGGAATTTATTTGCACAGTAGTGGCTTTATCTGTTTCTTCCACCGCTGGGTTAGTTTGTTTGGGATGGGCTTGCCATTCTATTCACAGATTATGACTATACACAGAGATCCCCTACTACGGAAGGAGTAGTTTCTTACCTGTAACTCCAGTTCTGTAGTAGGGGTTTCTGATGGATACATCTGCCAGTGGATTCCTCACCTTGTGAATATCTCCCTGCGTCAGCAACTTTCGGAAAATTCTTTTGCAGCACACCGGCATGGACGACGTCTAAGGAGCACGGCATCGCGCGCGAATCCAACTAACGTCACTGACTCCTTATTAGGCCTACGTCGGCGGGATGACATCAGTTCCCTTTTTTCCGCGTCGTCGACACTAACGGTTTCGGGAATCTTCTGTTGCGGTTCATGGTAACTTTGTTACTGTTGGATTTCTTCTGTATCTTTTTTGGTGTTGCTGTCTTTTCGAAAGATGTCGTCGAAGAAGACTGGTTTTAAGCCCTGTGATGCATGTGGGAAGATGATGTCCCTCACGGATCCGCATAGTGACTGCATCTGGTGTCTGATATAGTCATAAGCGACTCGCCCTCCTCCCCGGTGGATGAAACAATGATAGCCGATTGCTACAGGCCTGGCTTTATACACCTTCAAAAAGAACTGAAAGTAACTTGCTTTTGGCTGTGCATCATGGGATACCAAAGGTCTCTGGAGGGTTCCTTAAAGGCACAGTATTCCTTTTCCAGACACATAATGGCAGCCTATGGGCTTGTCTGTCCAACCCTTCCTCTCTATCATGACAAAGGATTTTTGTGAAGAGGAGTTTCTCTATGTGTGAAACTTAGCAAAATATGTACATTTTAATATTATTTGGCTATCCTTTTCACTACAAGATGAAGTGCTGGCCAGTGTAGCCTTGTTAATTGCAGGCTGCATTATTTGTCTTTGATTTTCTCTTACGTGTCTGAAGGACTGCAGAAGAGGGAAACTTAAGAGACTATTTTGATTGCTCAGGGGTCCACGCACATGGGCAGGACTGTTCAGATTATGACTATAACAGAGATACCCCTACTACAGAACTGGAGTTACAGGTAAGAAACTACTCCTTTTCCTCCTGTGGAAGAGATGCCAGCCTATCGACCTGCACAAAGGAAAGGCTGGCTGCAGTGTGTCCTCTTTGAAGCTGGGCCATCTATGACCACAGCCCTCTAGCCATACTGCCAAAGGAGGTCACACTTCCTCCCACCAATACCCCTTTGGTTCCCCATTTCTGAGTGCTTCACACCTCCTGGCAGGAGGGCAGCAGGTTGTCTCAGGTAACAACTGCTATAGTTAATCAGAAACCGCTAATAAATCTGTGGGGCAAACATCTGACTTCAGCAATAAATATGGCTTCATGTAACAATTCATTTGTTACTTCTAAATACTATATTTTGAGGTCCCGAATGCAAATCAGCACAATCAGTTGCGCTAGTCTAACCCCATGTTAGCCAGTTGTACTACCAGCCTTGCTGCAGTGAAAACATTTGTGAGTTTTCACTGTTTTGACATGTTAGTCAAATTTCCATAATTTTAATACTTAGCACCCTGTCTTATGAGCTTTTGAGGACTTCTTTGTTGTGAATTATAAATATGAAAAAGGTTGAACTTGGCAAAAGGGTTATTTTGACACCTCGAGTTGGCAGCTTAAAAGCTGCCCAACTAGGCGGCAGTGGCAGACCTAGAATCATGTGTTCGAGGCATGTGTGGTTATAGATACACATGCTTTGCATATTCCTGCCACGTATTGTTGGGTTCGAATGTGTGTAAGTTGTTTTTCTTCGTCTTTCGAGTCACAAGGTAAGGTGACTGCTCTTGGTGATAATGCACATGTGCATCAACTCCATTTTTAGATAGTTTTCTTTTTGTTGTCTGGTTCGGATGTGTATTACTGGGCTCCGGTTCAAGACCCTTTTGGGATACTTTCGGTGCGTAATTAACTCTTACCTAGTCAGTATTGTTTTGAATGCGATTTCTTTTTGTATATCAAAGTTTAGAAGATATTCATTCATCCGATTGGCACAGCCCGTTCGGGCTATGCCTTTACCCTCACTCAACTCCATTGATTACACTCTGCTGATGGAACAGACAGGGTTCTGATTCTGTCCCCAGTGCCACTCAAAGTACCACGGACTAAACTTCACCAGGTCTGCAATCTGTGCTTATCCCCAGAGCACAGGGAAGAAGACTGTGAGGCCTGCCTATCGGTTTGATCGAAAAAGACCCTGCAGGACCAACTTGCCCGGCTCGGAGAAATGCAAAGATGCAAAATCTAGGAGAAGCCAGATATCTTCGGACCAGAAGGTATTGAAGAGGAAGAACGTGAGGCCTCTGTGGCTGAAGAAGAGGGAACCTTTTCCGTGCAATATACAGACTCAGAGTTGAGTATCGATCCGGGATCCGGAGATGCATGATCTGCCAGATCAAGGTGCTGTGAGTACTCAAACCCCTCACATGCCCACACCAAAACTTTTTTTCCAGGAAACAAAAGGCTTACGGGCAACCACTGCTATCTGGCATGGTTTCACCAAACTGTAGCTTTGGCAGACCTGCCAATGGATTCTGCACTGAAAGCATGTCCAAAGCCTTCTGGTTGCGCACCAAGCAGAGAATCCACCTTGTCTGCTCCTGCCACTCTGGTTCCGAAAGCAAAAATCGGTTCGGATCTGAAAACAAAATTGGCTCCCATTACGCTCCCAAAGCCTATTGGGAAACAATGCATGAGAGACTTAATCCTAAACAGAAACTGATCTATATCAATTCTGATACTGAGCGTATTATTGCTAAGACTGCGTCAGTGCCTTCTTCGAAGCGGCAATCTTTTTTGCAAGGCTCCATTGATTTGCCACTGCAAAAGAAATAAAGACTAGGCTACCAGTCCCCTGCACCCCATTCTTCCTACTTCTCCTTCTCCCATACCACCACCTGTACCTTCTACACCTCACTTCATTCACCACAGAATACCTTAAATATTAAACCTCGGGTAGCTCCACATACAGACCCAGGTGGGGGTTGAGGGGGTATAATTACACTTATGGTGCACCACAACCACTAGACCCCTGGCAGGATTACGACGTAGACCGTTGGGAGATACAGATCCAGATGTGTACCCTGCCAAACACTCACCTCATAATACTACGTCGTATCAAGAGCAAGGGCAGGAGCATACCATGGAGTTACACTGCATAAAGATTTAATGGAAGATTTTTTATTTGAGACATTGAACGCCACACACAGAGCTTCTCCATCTCTTCCAATGCTTAAAGGTTGCGTCACTTAGATACTATCTTAAAGTATCCTGCAAGGGCTCGCATAATCCCCCTTAAGGTAGATAAGTTACAAGGCCGCACCACCAGACCCAGTTTTTATTAGAGGCCAGCTTTCACCTGACTCGCTAGTTGCCTCAAATACCCGTTAACAGGCTAATTCACAAACTATAGCCGACACAGCACCTCCTAATAATGAATCTAAATGTATTGATGTCAGGCATATGTGTTGCTGCACAGTACAATAATCATTGGCGGATTACAAACACAAAAGGTTTATTCGCTAGATACGATAGACCTCACTGGGATGAAATGAAGGAACTCCTTCAATAACTCCCAGAGGAACGTAAGAAAAAAGGGCAGGAACTAGTTCGGGAAGGGAATATAATTTCCAATTCTTTCATTAGATACTCACTGGATTCTGCAGATACTGCCGCCAGAGGCATTAATCCTAGTGTCCTCCTACGCAAACATCCCTGACTGCATTACTCTGAGTTTAAACCAGAATTCCTGCAGACTTTACTTAATGTCCCTTTTGATAAAGAACACCTCTTCGGCCCACAGGTAGATGAGGCTTTAGAAAAAACTAAAGAACACTGAGGTTGCCAAATCCATGGGGGCACGTCAAACACCCACTCCTCGTGGTTCCTTTCATCACTTTTCTTATATAGCAGTTTCCAAAGCGCCTCTGCATCCCCTTACAGATACAAACTTGCACTTCATCTAGAAGGTGCTTCAGAGGCAACCACAGAGGTAACAACAATTTCAAAGGTACCCTTAATGCCCCATCCGGTAACAAACAGTGACTTACTTCTCCTCCCCCATGATCATTTTACACCCGTCCGGGGTAGATTGCAGTAGTTTCTTCCCACCTGGCAGGCCATTACATTGGACTGGTGGGTGTTGGACATTACATCATAGGGAAAATTCTTTATAATCTTTATACAAGACTTTTATAAAGATTATAAAGAATTTTCCCTATGATTTGAAGGTGATTAATACAGTCGAAGCTGGTGAGGTCTCCTGGTTCCAGTGAATGTATTTTGGAGGAGGAATAATCTGACCAGCCTTATGGGTATCAGGTAATGTTCCTGGGCTTCAGGATGCCTTAACTGTGGGAAGGGGTGTAAGGGCCTCTCCTAGTAGCAAATTTATGCTGAAAAAAGGGTTTGCGTTTTAGAGAAGATGGTCTTTAGAATTCAGACTGTTTGTGGAGATCCATGCGCGAGACCGGTTTCTAGGCAGTCCGTTTTATGCTGCAGCATTGATGAATACTGCAAGAGCAGGGGGGGTGGAAATGCAAATGATATTGTCTGATTTTGTTAACCATCTTAAATAAGAGGTTTATGGCAGTGCCTTTCTTTGAATGAAGCAGGGACTGAGTTCTGGGATAGGATTGGTGCAGTGTTTGTCATCCCTGAAGAGGGATTGGCTTCTTTTGGTTGCTTCATTGATGATGGTGTTGTAGTAAGAGGCTTTAGCTGTGATGATTTGAGATTGATGATTACATTTGTTTTGGAGCAGGGTGAGGTCATCCAGGAGTTTTAACATTCTCCATTCCTTCTGCTTATTATTGATATCTGATAGAGACTTCTAGCCGCAGATTAAAATATTCCCCAGGCATCTGACTGGATCCGGAAATGTTTGAGCAATCTCCTTGTTCGCTGGTAGGTGGCGTAGTTCGGCTCCGCATGGCATAATTTGTGTGTTCGAGGCATGTGGGCTGCTGAATTCATATCTGTGCATAGATCGCCGCCTAGTGTTGGGTCCGGATGATTGCACATTGTTGTCCTGGAAGAGTCTTCGAAGTATCACGAGATAGGTGGCTCCTCCCCTGGACTACAGTGCGCATGGGCATCGCCTCCATCCCCAGATTGTTTTTTTCCGCCATTGGGTTCTGATGTGTTTCGGTTCCCTCTGTCGGAATCGATAGTTGTTTAACTTTCCTAACTTGAGACCAAAAGGTCTTTAGGACTTGCGTCGGTATTGTCCATCGTTCGGGTTTTGTTCTTCATCAGCTCCGAACTCTTGCTGCCCTTCCGCGTGCTGTCGGCGCGGACGGGCCTACACGACGCTCCAGACTACTTAACATGGAACGAACTCTGTTTAAAAGGTGCCCGGTGTGCACCTCAAAGTATTCACACCTCGACGTGCACCCAGTGTGCAACAAATGTTTGTCGCCGTACCATGATGAGGCCAGGTGTATGGCCTGCTCCAAGTTCCGGTGTAAGAAGACTCTCAAGCTTCGTCGGGCCGCTAGGCTCCAGGCCCAGTTATCGGCGCCCCCGCCAGACAACATCTTCGAGGAAGACGTTGGTGATGACACCTTCTTACAAGTTTCGGACTCCAGCCCAGCGTCAGAGGATGAAAACTACGACGCGGGGGACGAGGAGTTTGATGAAGTCGTCGGAGAGGTAGGGGACGACGACGGGGCCATTGCCACCGTGGGGGATAGCTCAGAGGAGGAGCACCCTCAGACTGACTCCGGGGTCAATCCCCATGATACGGCCCAGGTCGAGGGATCGCCTTCGGGCCTTACCCAAGACCTCCATACTCGTCCCACGGCCCCGCCTACGGGCCCGGCCACGGACATTGGTGATGCGCCACTCCCGGTGAAGAAACCGAAAGTGAAACCATCGGGGTCCACACCAACGGTATCGAAACCGAAAGTGAAAGTCGCACTGGTGGGACAAAAGGCTCCAGAGGCCTCAGCGCCTAAAAAGCCCAATATGGCCGCCGACATCAAGAGCCACGCCAAGATGGCCGACCCTAAGACCCCGGTGTCGAAGCCGAAGACGACAGACGCGGCCGCGTCGGCGCCGAAGATGGTCGAGGTCGACGACCCGAAAAGAGCCTCAAAGAAGCGTCAAGACGACCCCAAAGCTCTGGCTGCGCCGATTCCGGTCGTCAAGGGCAAGGGTGGTGATGTCGGCTCCGAAGACCGTGCCTTTGATCGCCGACCCGACTCCGGGGAATCGCTCGAGCCAGTCCAGCCCTCCCCGTCCTTAACCAAGAAGGTCACGGAGTCCCTTCAACGTATTCGGAAGGACGCAGTGGGCCCCGAACCGAAGAATGTGGTGCCGAAGCCTGCACAGAAGCCGGCAAAGGCGCAGACGCCGATCCACTTCACGCTGCCGCCGAAGACGACGCCGAAGGCTTTCGCTCCAAGGCATGGGGCCGGGGTGCCCTTGAAGCTGGTGTCGACGCCCAAAGCGTCATTGGTGGTATCGAAGCCTCGGATACAGCCACTCGCAGACGAGGAGCGTCGAGAGGTTGTCATCGACGCCGATACAGGCAAACTCTCTCTCCTTAAGAGGAAAATCACCCCGGAGCCGGTGTTGGAACATTTTCGTATTCCACTCAAAAAGAAGTTGGACTCTGCGGGTACTTCTGCCCCTATGGAGCCTGCATCTCCACAAAATCTAGAACTCTCACCGACTCATTCTAACACTGGGGAAGGTGACGGAGATGAGGAGGACGAGTACAATTATCCAGCGTACTCGGATCCGGAGGAGATCAATGAACCTTGGTCTGCTGGAGGCGACCCTGTGGACCCTCAGTCAGGTCACGAACCGCAGCTTTTTGCAGCAAAAACTTCTCCAACAGAGGACTCTGCAGCCTTCAACGCTCTAATTGAGAGGGCTGCGGCAAATCATGATGTCTAACTCCATGCGGACCCTGTGGATGTCGATTTTCTGTTTGACACTTTCTCAGTGGCTGAAAAGTCGGTCAAAACATTGCCTATGCTCAAGGGAGTGCTGAAGCACGCGCCAGAGGTTTTCAAGGAGCCCACTCGGGCGCGAGTCATCAATCCTCGTATTGACAAAAAATACAAGGCAGCGCCCACTGATCCAACGTACATCAAGGGACACTTGCCACTGGATTCGTTGGTGGTATCCAACGCACGCACGCGGGCGAACTCGCAGACCACGGGTGATGCTCCTCCCCCAGACAAAGAATCGAAGATCTTTGAAGCCTCAGGAAAACGTATTGCTGCGCAGGCAGCTAATATTTGGCGCATTTCAAACACGCAGGCCCTACTTGCACGCTACGATAGGGCGCACTACGACACCCTAGAAACACTTCTGCAACACTTACCTGATCAGTACAAAGAGGCAGCTGAAATGTTGATTCAGGAGGGGAAGCTCATCACCAATGCTTCCATTAAGTGTGCATTGGACGTGGCCGATACCGCCTCCAGGGCTATAAACACTAGTGTGTTACTGCGTAGGCATGCATGGCTTAGAATATCAGGCTTCAAACCAGACATACAGACAACCATCTTAAATCAAACAGTTAATCCAGACCACCTGTTTGGCCCTGAAGTGGATGCAACCCTTGAAAAAATGAAAAAAGACGCGGACACTGCTAAGTCTATGGAGGCCCTCCAGTCCCAGCAGTTTAGGGGTGGTTCTTTTCGCCGCTCCAATAACAGAGGCACCTCAAGGGGTCAGGCATCACAATCCACGCAGTATTATAAGAGCAACACCCAGACCTCATACACCAACAAGGGTAGAGGTGGTTACAGGGGCAACAACGTCAAAGGCAGGGGACGTGGAAACAACCGCTCCAGGTCCTCCACCACCAACAAACAGTGACGCCTTGTCACTGCCCCCCGACCACACAACACCGGTCGGGGGGAGACTCCAGCAGTTCCTGCCCGCGTGGAAATCCATCACCACGGACAGGTGGGTCAAATCTTATTCAGTACGGTTACTGTCTGGAACTTACTTCCACACCACCAAACATACCTCCAAGAAGCCGTCCTATGTCCGGCGAGCACTTGCACTTGTTGCAGCAGGAGGTCAAAGTCATGCTGCAAAAAGGAGCAATAGAGCTCGTGCCACTGCAAGAAAGGGGAACAGGAGTTTACTCTCTGTACTTTCTAATCCCCAAAAAGGACGGATCCCTCAGGCCCATCCTGGACCTCAGGCCCCTCAACCGGTACATACTGTCGGAGCATTTCCATATGCTCACGTTGCAGCAGGTTTTCCCTCTGCTTCGGCAAGGGGACTTCCTGGCTACGCTGGATCTCAAGGATGCATACTTTCACATTCCCCTGCATCCTTCACACAGGAAGTATCTCAGATTCACGATTCAAGACCAGCACTATCAGTTCAGGGTTCTGCCTTTCGGGGTCACCACAGCGCCAAGAGTTTTTACAAAGTGCCTGGCGACTGTGGCGGCGCATCTACGACGCCAGAACGTCCACGTCTATCCCTATCTGGACGACTGGCTCATTCAGGCACAGTCAGAACAGCAGTGCGCAGACCACGTGTCCCGCACCATTCATCTCCTGCACAATCTGGGATTCTCACTGAATTACCCGAAATCCCATCTCCAACCCGCCCATATACGGCAGTATCTGGGCGCGACAATAGACACTCTGGCAGCCACTGCGCAGCCAATCTCAGTGAGAATCGCCAGTATCCAGACGCTGATCCAACGATTCAGACCTCAGCACTCGCTTCCAGCGAAGGTGTTCATGCAGTTGATAGGCATGATGGCCTCCTGCATCTCCATCGTCCCGCACGCGAGGTTACATATGCGTCCGCTCCAGGAGTGCCTAGCACGTCAGTGGACTCAGGCTCATGGGCAACTAACAGACCTAGTGTTGGTGAGCGGTCGGGCGTACAACTCTCTGCATTGGTGGAATCCACAAAACCTTTGCAAGGGCCGACCGTTTCAAGAGCCAGTGCCACAGATTATCCTGACAACGGACGCCTCTCTCCAGGGTTGGGGAGCGCATGTACTCCACTACACAGTGCAGGGACTATGGACACTACAGCAGAAGAAGATGCACAGCATGTGGAAGTGGGCCATTCAGAGGAACATCTTCCTCATGGCGGAGCATCTCCCAGGCAAGGACAATCAGATGGCGGACCTGCTCAGCAGGCACAGCCACCAAATGCACGAGTGGGAGATGCATCCATCAGTACTCCAACCGTACTTCCAAAGGTGGGGTCATCCAGAGATAGACCTGTTCGCCACAAGGGAGAACGCAAAATGCCAAAGCTTCGCCGCCAGGTTCCCACACCCGCAATCGCAGGGCAATGCGATGTGGATGAACTGGTCAGGCAGATTTGCGTACGCTTTTCCCCCAGCACCTCTGATTCCGCTGGTGGCACGCAAGCTCAGGCAACACTCGATGACTCTCATCCTGGTTGCTCCAACGTGGGCTCGCCAGCCATGGTACACCACGTTTCTGGAACTTTCCGTGGTACCGCATCGAAGGCTTCATCTCACTCCCAGCCTTCTGACGCAGATCCATGGCGACATTCAGCACCCAGATCCGCAACAGCTCAACCTGGCGATCTGGCTCCTGAAGTCCTAGAGTTTGGCTACCTCAATCTTCCCCCCGATTGCATGGACATCATTCGGGAGGCAAGGAAGCCCACTACTAGAGCATGTTACGCGGCTAAATGGAAGCGGTTTGTCATTTATGGTGTAAACCACAACATTGACCCGCTGGATGCTTCCATTCAGAACATCATTCGTTACCTGTTCCATCTATACCAATGCAATTTGGCGTATTCTTCCATCCGCATTCACCTGTCTGCAATGGCCGCATACCTCCAGAATAGGCAACACCTATCACTTTTCAAGGTTCCTGCTATCAAGGCATTTCTGGAAGGACTCAAGAGGGTCATTCCACCACGGACACCACCAGCTCCAGAATGGAACCTCAATGTGGTTCTTACAAGGCTGATGGGTCCTCCTTTTGAGCCACTGCACTCTTGTGAGCTTCAGTTTCTAACTTGGAAGGTGGCTTTCTTAGTAGCAATTACATCGCTACGGAGGGTTAGTGAGTTACAGGCACTCACCATCCAAGAACCTTTTTTCCAAGTACATGCCAACAGGGTGGTGCTCCGCACTAACCCTAAATTTTTACCCAAGGTTGTATCTCAATTCCACTTAAACCAGACAATTGAGTTGCCAGTGTTTTTTCAAAATCCTGAGTCGCTGGCGGAGCGGATGCTCCACACCCTTGACGTTAAAAGAGCCTTAATGTACTACGTTGACAGGACAAAGGATTTTCGAAAGACCAAGCAACTTTTCGTTGCATTTGCCTCACACCACAAGGGAAACGCTATTTCCAAAGCTGGTATTGCTAGGTGGATCGTGAAATGCATTCAGATCTGTTACGCTAAAGCTAAACGCACTCTCACAATTCCACCAAGAGCCCACTCCACCAGAAAGTTGGGGGCCTCTATGGCCTTCCTTGGGAACATTCCCTTGGAGGATATTTGTAGAGCAGCCACATGGTCTACCACACATACATTTACTAAACATTACTGTGTAGACGTACACTCTAAACAGCAGGCAGCTGTTGGTCAGGCTGTTCTCAAAACACTTTTTCAAACTGCTGCAGCTGGCACGGGCGGCTGCCAATAATGGGAGGACTGCTATGTATTCTATGCACAGATATGAATTCAGCAGCCCACATGCCTCGAACTGCAAATGCTACTTACCAGTATGCATCTGTTCTTGGCATGTAGGGCTGCTGACATTCATATCGCCCGCCCTCCTCCCCGGCGCCTGTAGCAGCTGCAGTATTCATATATATATATATATATATATATATATATACTCATAGCATGGTCATCACTCATATAGTTCACTCCATCTCGGCCAATGGCTAAAAACAATCTGGGGATGGAGGCGATGCCCATGCGCACTGTAGTCCAGGGGAGGAGCCACCTATCTCGTGATACTTCGAAGACTCTTCCAGGACAACAATGTGCAATCATCCGGACCCAACACTAGGCGGCGATCTATGCACAGATATGAATGTCAGCAGCCCTACATGCCAAGAACAGATGCATACTGGTAAGTAGCATTTGCATTTCTGCACCAAAGTGACGTGCATGGTGCCTATATAGGCGCTGAATTCAGTTCTGTTTTTTTCCCATGCCATCAGTGGAGATCCGGATCGAGCTCCCCTCAGCCACTTTTTGACTGACCTTTGATGTTTTGTCAACACCTAGTGTGTCTTTTGGCCCTTTTGTGCTTTTGATGTCAATGAAGAAACTCACTGGGTTCACGCCTTGTGGGGCCTGTAATAGAGGTCAGTTACGGATCCCCTCATGGTGTGTCTGTGGTGCTTGGAGAGGCCCTCTGCACACAACACAGAGTTGTGGTTCAAGGCCATAAACCATAAGGCCAACTGTGAGCGGGCCATGAAGCTTTTGACTGCTCGCCATGTGACTCCGTTCCACTCCAGGTGTTGGTAACGTAGGAGTTCTCATGACCTTTCCTGGAGTCTCTCGCAGTGATCTCCGTTGGACTCCAGGACGTCTTCAGGTAAGTCCCATTGGAAGTTAAAGTGCTCTCAGACTTCTCTGCGTCACTCTCATTCTTCTGAAGACACAAGGAAATGATGCCGCAAATCCAGACCTTGCTCCCAGGTGGTTCTTGTGTAGGAACCATCTGAAACTGCACCGCTCTTTGCTTCCCCAAATTAGCTGGAGCGAACTCTGCCCAACTCAGAGTTTTGAGGCCATGACCCTAATTTTTGGGTGGTCTAACCCCTTTGGGGCATCTTCGGGTCCCGTGGGTTCAGAAGTGTCTTCCCCCCTCTGCAGTAGTCGACCCGTTAGAATCCGCTGGTGCATCTAGATCGGCCCTTGCATGACTTTGCGACCTCCTCCAAAGGCTATTGCTGTTCCCAGCGCCGCCGACACCCATCAGCAACGCCGAACCCTTTGTGAGTCCTGACTGATACAGGAATGCACTGCTGTCAGACAACCTCAGTTTCTTAATCAACCAGCCAATACGGCTTGAATTGGAGATTTTGCCTTATTTCCCTGAAGAACTCACTGAAAAACACAAATGGAGGGGATCTGTGTCCGTGAACACCTCATGCTTTTGGGCCATTATTTTTATACTGTCTGATATGGTTGCACAGTTGCTACCTATGATTCCAGATGAGGCCCAGACCATACTCTCCCAAGCTATTGCTGACTGGCAAGACGCAGCAAAGTTCGTAATCAGATGCAGGCAAAATACGGCTAACTCACTCCGCAAAGCGATTTCTTCTTCTGTGGCTCTCCAGCGTCACGCCTGGTTGAGGAACACTGGCTTTTCGTGAGTTGTCCAATGCCTTCCTCATGGACATGCCTTACAACGTGACACGTCTTTGGAGATGAGGCCGATTCAGCCTTGGAGAGATTCGAGGGCAGTAGGACAACTGCTAGGATGTCGGGGCTCTCTGTGACCACCATCACACACATTCTTCCTTACAGCCCTTCCGTGGATGTGGTAGGGGCCATCAGCCGCTTCCCCCTTGCCACCACGGCTAGCAGGCCCTGCACTTTTGTCCCCACAGAAGTGGCTTCCACAAACTTAGATGTCCACCCATTCTGCTCCCTCCACCCCTAACCCGGCAGCCGCACAGTCAAAGCCTATTTAGTATGCCCTTGGTCCAGCATGAGCATCCAGTTGGCAGCAGAATCTGACACCCTCTGCACCAATGACTGAAGATCAGGACAGATAAATGAGTGCTCCAGATTGTGAAATTATTCCCTCGCCTTCAAACAGCACCCCTCCGCCCCTTACTCCATCCCCAGATCAGCTGACCGAGTACCATCTTGCTCTCTGGCGTCGGGAAGTACTGGCCCTTTGGGCTAAAGGATCCGTTGTATGGGTGCCAGCATCAGAAGTAGTTCATGGTTGCTAATCCCGCTACTTTCTGGATGGAAGGATGGTTCCCCTGTACTGTCATAGGTCAGAGTCCTCTCTGTTACTTCTTGAAATAGGAAAAATTCAAGATGCTCAACCTGGCTTCTGCCTGCCCACAGACTCTACCTGTCGTTCACGGTGGGCCAGAAGGATTATCACTTAAAGTATGCTTCCCTTTGGCATTACTAATGCCCTTGGTTGTTCACCAAGGTAATGGTGAAGATTTCAGAACATCTGCATAAGTCAGAGGTTCCATTCTTCCCTCTACCTCGACAATTGGCTGTTTCAGGCGAGCCCACCCCAGTCAGTCGTGTCTGACCTCCAGGCTACGGCACACCTCCTGCGCTTTCTGGGGTTCACTATCAATATGCCAAAGTCACGCCTTACTCACACTCTGATGCTCCTTTCCATCAGAGCTGTTCTGGATACAGAGCAGTGTCTGGCTTATCCTCTGGAACAGCGAGACTGATATTCGGATTATGATCCCAATGTTTTATCCTCTATCCTGGATTTATTTTGCAAAATGATTCTGAGGCTGCTGGGTCTCATCGCCTCCTGCATTCTCTCGGTAGAACATGACCCTTGGCATATGCGGCCACTGCAGTAGAACTTGAAGACCCATTGGGCACAGCATCAAGGCAGTCTCTCACACCTGATCCAGATATTGGCGAGAACTGCGAAAGACCTGCAGTGATGGCTCACATTCCATGATTGGATCAGCAGCAGATCTCTCTTCCCCACCTAGAGCCCACAGTGGTGACAGATGCTTCCCTTCTGGGTTGAGGTGGCCACCCGGGAGAGGTCGAGATCAGAGTCTCCGGCAGAATCCCACCTCCACATCCTTCTCTTGGAACTGAGTGATCCGACTGGCATTGAAAGCCTTTCTTCCTTCCATAAAGAGAAGGCTACTTCAGGTGTTCACGGACAACGTCACCACTGCTATGTGGTATTGAAACGAGAAGGGCAGAGGTGGAGGTCGTGAACCCTATTTAAAGAGGCTCTGCATCTCAGGACATGGCTACAACATCAGGACTCATTCCTTGTGGCTCAACATTTGGCAGGCTCTCTGAATACTGGAGCAGACAAACTCATCTGTCGATGTCTTGCAGATCATGAATGGTGTCTCCATGTGGAGGGTGATGCAAGGTTTCTTCTAAGAGTGGGGAGACCCTTTATAGATCTACTCGCCACTGCAGCGAACACTCAATGTCAGCCCTTCTTCACACTGAAATTTCCAAGGCGGCACTCCCTCTGAGGTGCATTTAGTCTCAAATGGAGAGGAGGACTCTGATACACTTTTTCGCCAACACCCCTACTGTCCAGAGTTCTCAAGAAGATCAAGAACGACCAAGCCCATTCATCATTGTGACTCTTGACTGGCTGCGGAGAGTATGGTATCCCGAACTCCTGATCATAAGCATCTATCCACCAGTCCGGATGCCCATTTGGGATGATCTTCTGTTGCAGAAACAGGGCACTTCTGTTGCAGAAACAGGGCAGGTAACTGCACCCAAACCTGTCCACTCTTCATCTTCATGCATGGAGATTGTGTGGCGACAGTTGAGGGTGCTTGATACCCCTTCTAAAGTATTTGATGTCATTCTGGCAGCCAGGTGTTTGACAAACTATTATGACTGGGACAAGTCTGTGGCTTGGTGTACACCTAAATTGTGTGATGCTCTTTCTCATCCTTGTCTGAAGTTCTTGTATTTGGCCTTTCCTTGGCCTATCTGGGCTCAGTTAAGAGGATATATGCCATTTCCGCCTTTCAGTGGCTGCCGGATCATCCTTCCCTGTTTGTCACCTATTGTGACTAGATTCCTTAAATTGTTGCTGCATATTTTTTCCCCAACACATTTCATTCTCTCATTGGGAACTGAATTTAGTTCTCACCTTCCTCCTTTGCTCTCTTTTTGAGCTGATGCACAGATGCTCTCTACAGCGCCTAACTCTCAAAACTGTCTTTCTTGTGGCAATAACATCTGCCAGGCAGGTTAAGCATCCTTTTGGCTAAAGGTGGTCACACCTTTTTAAGTTGGGCAGAACATCACCCCGCCTACCTTTCTAAAGAATAGGAGAAATCAAAAAAGAGCATTTATCATTCTAGATTGATTGTACATACAAATTCTAGATTGACAATACCCTTTGTTGGATTTGCAGGGGCAAAGAAGGGGAAATCAATTTAAGAGAACCATCTCTCAATGGACCATCCTCTGCATTACGATCTGCTATGCAATGGCCAAGAAACAGCCACCTAAGTGCTTAGGAGCTCATTCCACCAGAGCTACAGCTACGACCACTGCGATGCCTAGAGGAGTCCCAGACCTCAACATCTGCTAAGTGGACATCATTGCACACATTTGCCAAACACTACTACATTGACAGTTCAGTATGGCGGATGGTAATTTTGCTGACCTCAGTTCTTGTTTGTTTTTCCCCTCCAGAAGCACTGAGCCAAGCGGAGGAGGGTTGTCTAGTGTACCAAAGTGAGGTCCTAAAGGATCTCTTGTGAGAAGTACAGAATGGGGAGGGTCAGTAAGGCTAGCTAGATTCTCCACTAGTATTACCAAAGGCAGGCAACTTGTTCTTTCATTAAACTCCTAAGTGTACCAGTGTGCTGAGGACTTTGGCTTGGTTAATTTGGTTTTCAGTGCAGCATAGTACTCAACATGAGTTTTTATAGTAGTAGTGTAGATTTGGAGGAGCGTATTGAAATCGGTGGGCTGGGAGTGGTCTAACAGTGCAATTCGTCTTGTTTTTCCTGAGATGGATGTCTTTGAAGGAGCATTATGTTATGTTTTCCTCTTTTTGGTTGTTCTTGATGCCGAGATGTAGTATATGATTGTGACGGGAGTAGTCAAATGGTCAGTCCAGGTCTATAGGTATCAGCAGGAATGCTAAGAGGATGAGATCCAGTGTGTTATATTTGAGGTGCTTTTGGTTGTTGAGTTTTTATTTCTAGTGTGTTGAAGTGTGTACAAGGTTTTTTATGTACGTTTGTGTTGGAGTTGCTGAGAGGTTTGTCTCTGAAGAATGTCTGGTGGGGTGTTGGGTGGAGACAGAGGTGATAAGGTTTCTTCTAGGAAGTGCTTGTGTGTTGCAAGTGGTCTATTGATCAGACACAGTGAAGCTGTTTTGGAGGTGGACAGAGGGAAGTGGCAGGATCGGAGAGAAGATTGTTAGACTTTGGAGTTGTAGCCTTGGTAAGAGGACAGGACCAGGATGTCCTGTTTGTGACTGCAAGTCCCCCTCCTGTTTTGAGTGTGCTGTCTGTGTTAGAATCTATAAATATCAGCAATGAGAACATTCAAGATGTGTGCAGGTGAGGGTGTGAATTAGGTCTGTGATAGTGCTTTAAGGTCGTTCTGAGTGATGTCGACAATGCCTGGAGTGTGTGACTGCACAGTGTGGGTTGAGGAGCAGCATTTCATTCTGTTGTAGGAGTGTGTTCGTGAGTGGTAAGTGGATGATGTTAGTAGTGTTAGATGTGTGAATGTATTTACAAGGTGTATGGTTAAATAGTATGATGTGTTGTTTGAGAGACCCACAATGAAGCTGGTTTATATGGAGAGATTCTGGCCCAGCTCCTTCCAGATCTAGAAAGGTTCAAAGGTATAACATCTTTGTGTGCGTCGTCCATTTTACGCTACGGTCAATATCCTGAAGATTTGACTAATGGGAGGCGGCAGAAGATTACAGATTCAGAAATATTAGTGCATATGTTAAAAATTAAACCTTTTTCTAATGGATGGGAAATGATAAGAGGATAGAAATAACTGAAGTACTCTTCAAAGTTCCAATATTTATTGATCGAGACTAAAATGCTGACTTGATTTACATCCATAATCAAGACAGTTTCAAGTTGTTTTAGATAGTCCGTTTTTTATTTCAATCCAGATTACAAAGAGAAAGCATGTTATCAAACTTGGTTACTCAAGAACTTTCAGTGCTTATTGGATAGTGGTTTCCCAAGTGATCTGTCACATTATCATACGTGAGAATGCTGCTCGGTCAGTTATTAACTGTGCATACTGCGATTTTGTGATTTAAGTAAAAGTCAAGTACTTTAGGTTTTTCTTTTTTTACATTTAAAATGGTAAGTAAGAGGACATAGAATGGAATAAGATCTAACCAAATCACCTCTATTAAATTGGCTGGAATTCTGGATGATTAACATTTTAAATCTGTATTATTGAAAAATGTAAATGTAATAACTGTAGCACAGAATGCAAGTCTAAACTTCAGAATTTTATTGAAATATTGGATGTAAAACGGGACACATGTTTAAACATTATGAATCAATGCGATTAAGTGATCTGCAGGCTTGATGTAGACTGGACCGTGGCTACTAAAACTACAGCCTGACCTTTTCTAGGTATTTAGGAAGCTTTATTTTACGGAGAAAAGCCAACTTGCATGAAGTCCACAGTAAACCTTAACTATAGAACAGTGTAAGTATTATACAACCGCCTTGAAATAATGGAGATAAAAATGTAAGACCATTAATGGCAAGCTCACACAGGTGGTCTAAAGTAGTTTGTGTTCAGTGCTGCTTTCTGTTTGATAAATATAAGTGTGCAGGTGCAGCACAGGCCATACACGAGATAGACAAGCACACATGTAATGCTCTCTGAAAGCTTACCTCCGTGGGATCCCGTGGGACTATTTCAGAAGGTAATCCCACCCAGAGAGAACATGTAGAATTTAAACTGCCTTTGTAGGAAGCTGGCTCTGTATATGGTTTACCACCTGGTGGTAATACCGTGCACAGAGTCCAGAGATTCCCCCAGAAGTGTACAGGGCTCAATGCAAACCCTAAGGTTCGAGGCATGTGGGCTGCTGAATTCATATCTGTGCATAGATCGCCGCCTAGTGTTGGGTCCGGATGATTGCACATTGTTGTCCTGGAAGAATCTTCGAAGTATCACGAGATAGGTGGCTCCTCCCCTGGACTACAGTGCGCATGGGCATCGCCTCCATCCCCAGATTGTTTTTTTCCGCCATTGGGTTCGGATGTGTTTCGGTTCCCTCTGTCGGAATCGATAGTTGTTAACTTTTTCTAACTTGGGACCAAAAGGTCTTTAGGCTGGGCGTCGGTATCGTTCTTCGTTCGGGTTTACCTTCTTTTCAGCTCCGAACTCTTGCTGCCCTTCCGCGTGCTGTCGGCGCGGACGGGCCTACACGACGCTCCAGACATGGAACGAACTCCGTTTAAGAAGTGCCCAGTGTGCACCTCCAAGTATTCACACCTCGACGTGCACCCAGTGTGCAACAAATGTCTGTCCCCGGACCATGATGAGGCCAGGTGTATGGCCTGCTCGAAGTTCCGGTGTAAGAAGACTCTCAAGCTTCGTCGGGCCGCTAGACTCCAGGCCCATTTATCAGCGCCCCCGCCAGACGACATCTTCGAAAAAGACGTTGGAGACGACGATGTCTTTCAAGTTTCGGACTCTAGCCCGGCGTCGGAGGAAGAAAACTACGACGCGGGAGACGAGGAATTTGATGAAGTCGTCGGTGAGGTAGGGGACGACGATGGGGCCATTGCCACCGTGGAGGATAGCTCAGAGGAGGAGCATCCTCAAACTGACTAAGGGGTCAACCCCAACTATACGGCCCAGGTCGAGGGATCGCCTTCGGGCCTTACCCAAGACCTCGCTACTCGTCCCACGGCCTCGCCTACGGGCCCGGCCACGGACATTTCAGATGTGCCACTCCCGTTGAAGAAAACGAAAGTGAAACCATTGGGGTCCACACCAACGGTTTCGAAACCGAAAGTGAAAGTAGCACTGGTGGGACAAAAGGCCCCAGAGGCCTCAGCGTCCAAGAAATTCAAAATGGCCGACAGCAAGAGCCGCGCCAAGATGGCCGACCCGAAGAACCCGGTGTCGAAGACTAAGACGACCGACGCGGCCGCGTCGGCGCCGAAGTTGGTCGAGGACCCGAAAAAGGCTCCAAAGAAGCGTCAGGACGGCGCCGAAGCTCAGGCTGCGTCGACTCCGGCCGTCAAGGCCAAGGATGGTGATGTGTCGGCTCCGAAGACCGTGCCTTCCGCCGACCCAACACCGGACTCGGGGAAATCGCTCGAGCCGGTCCAGCCGTCACCGGCCTTAACAAAAAAGGTCCTGGAGTCCCTGCAGCGGATTCGGAAGGACGCCGTGACTCCCGAACCGAAGGATGTGGTGCCGAAGCATACTCCGAAGCCGGCAAAGGTGCAAACGCCTATCCGCTTCACGCTGCCGCCGAAGACGACGCCGAAGGCTTTCGCTCCGAAGCACGGGGCCGGGGTGCCTTTGAAGGTGGTGTCGACGCCCAAGGCGTCATCGGTTGGGCCGAAGCCTCGGCTACAGCCACTCGCTGATGAGGAGCGTCGAGAGGTGGTTATCGACGCCAACACCGGGAAGCTCTCTCTCCTCAAAAGAAAGATCACCACGGAGCCGGTGTTGGAGCATTATCGTATTCCACTCAAAAACAAGAAGGACTCTGCGGGTACTTCTGCCCCTATAGAGCCTGCATCTCCACGTAATTTGGAACTTTCACCGACGCATTCTTACGCTGGAGAAGGTGACGGAGATGAAGAGGACGAGTACAACTACCCAGCCTACTCAGATCCAGAGGAGGTACATGAACCCTGGTCTGCCGGAGGCGACCCTGAGGACCCCCAGTCGGGTCATGAACCGCAGCTTTTTGCGGCAAAGACTTCTCCAACAGAGGACTCTGCAGCCTTCAACGCGTTGATTGAGAGAGCTGCAGCTAATCATGATGTCGACCTACATTCAGATCCTGTGGATGTCGATTTTTTGTTTGACACTTTCTCAGTGGCTGAAAAGTCAGTCAAGACATTGCCTATGCTTAAGGGAGTGCTGAAGCACGCGCCTGAGGTCTTCAGGGAGCCCACTCAGGCGCGAGTCATCAATCCTCGCATTGACAAAAAATACAAAGCAGCGCCCTCGGATCCAACCTACATCAAGGGACACTTGCCGCTGGACTCTTTGGTGGTATCCAACGCACGTAAGCGGGCGAACTCGCAAACCACGGGTGACGCTCCTCCCCCAGACAGAGTCAAAAATATTTGAAGCCTCAGGGAAACGAATTGCTGCGCAGGCAGCTAATATTTGGCGCATTTCAAACACGCAGGCCCTACTTGCAAGCTACGATAGGGCACATTACGACACCCTAGAAACACTTCTGCAGCACTTGCCTGATCAGTACAAGGAGGCAGGTGAAATGCTCATTCAGGAGGGGAAGCTGATCACCAACGCTTCCATCAAATGTGCGCTGGACGTGGCTGATACCGCCTCCAGGGCAATCAATACTAGCGTGTTGCTAAGGAGGCATGCTTGGCTGAGAATATCAGGCTTCAAACCTGATATACAGACAACCATCTTGAACCAGACAGTCAATCCTGACCACCTGTTTGGCCCCGAGGTGGATGCGACACTTGAAAAAATGAAGAAAGACACGGACACTGCTAAGTCTATGGGGGCCCTCCAGTCTCAGCAGTTTCGGGGTGGTTCCTTGCGCCGCTCCAATAAGAGGCACTTCAAGGGGTCAGGCATCGCAATCCACACAGTACTATAAGAGCAACACCCAAACCTCATACACCAACAAAGGTAGAGGTGGTTACAGGGGCAACAACGTTAAAGGCAGGGGACGTGGAAACAACAGCTCCAGGTCCTCCTCCACCAACAAACAGTGACGCCTTGTCACTGCTCCCCGACCACACAACACCGGTCGGGGGTAGACTCCAGCAGTTCCTGCCCACGTGGAAATCCATCACCACGGACAGGTGGGTCAAATCTCTTATCCGGTACGGTTACGGTCTAGAACTTACTTCCACTCCACCAAACATACCTCCAAGAAACCGTCCTATGTCCGGCGAGCACTTGCACTTGTTGCAGCAGGAAGTTCAAGTCATGGTGCAAAAAGGGGCAATAGAGCTCGTTCCACTGCCGGAAAGGGGAACAGGAGTTTACTCTCTTTACTTTCTGATCCCCAAAAAGGATGGATCCCTCGGGCCCATCCTGGACCTCAGGCCCCTCAACTGGTACATTCTATCGGAGCACTTCCATATGCTCACGTTACAGCAGGTCCTCCCTCTGCTTCAACAGGGGGACTTCCTGGCTACGCTGGATCTCAAGGATGCATACTTTCATATCCCCCTGCATCCTTCCCACAGGAAGTATCTCAGATTCACGATTCAAGACCAGCACTACCAATTCAGGGTTCTGCCTTTCGGGGTCACCACAGCGCCAAGAGTCTTTACAAAGTGTCTGGCGACTGTGGCAGCACATCTACGACGCCAGAACGTCCACGTCTACCCCTATCTGGACGACTGGCTCATTCAGGCAAAGTCAGAACAGCAGTGCGCCGACCACGTGTCCCGCACCATTCATCTCCTGCACGATCTGGGATTCTCGCTGAACTATCCAAAATCCCATCTCCAACCCGCCCATATACGGCAGTATCTGGGCACGACAATAAACACTCTGGCAGCCACTGCGCAGCCAAACTCAGTGAGAATCGCCAGTATCCAAACGCTGATCCAACGATTCAGACCTCAGCACTCGCTTCCAGCGAAGGTGTTCATGCAGTTGATAGGCATGATGGCCACCTGCATCTCCATCGTCCCGCACGCGAGACTACATATGCGTCCGCTTCAGGAGTGCCTGGCACGTCAGTGGACTCAGGCTCATGGGCAACTGACAGACCTAGTGTTGGTGAGCGGTCGGGCGTACAACTCTCTGCATTGGTGGAATCCACAAAACCTTTGCAAGGGCCGACCGTTCCAGGAGCCTGTGCCACAGATTATCCTGACAACGGACGCTTCTCTCCAGGGATGGGGAGCGCATGTACTCCATTACACGGTGCAGGGACTATGGACACTACAGCAGAGGAAGATGCACATCAACGTTTTGGAACTGATGGCAATCTTCATGGCCTTGAAGGCATTCAAAGTACATCTGTGCAACAAGGTAGTGTTGATCCGGACGGACAACATGACGGCCATGTACTACATTCAGAAACAGGGGGGCACACACTCTCCGCAGCTGTCTCATCTGGCTCAGAGCATGTGGAAGTGGGCCATTCAGAGGAACATCTTCCTCATGGCGGAGCATCTCCCGGGCAAAGACAACCAGATGGCGGACCTGCTCAGCAGGCACAGCCACCAAATGCACGAGTGGGAGATACATCCATCAGTACTCCAACCGTACTTCCAAAAGTGGGGTCATCCAGAGATAGACCTGTTCGCCACAAAGGAGAACGCAAAATGCCAAAGCTTCGCCGCCAGGTTCCCACACCCGCAATCGCAGGGCAATGCGATGTGGATGAACTGGTCAGGCAGATTTGCGTACGCTTTTCCCCCAGCACCTCTGATACCGCTGGTGGCACGCAAACTCAGGCAGCACTCGATGACTCTCATCCTGGTTGCTCCAACGTGGGCTCGCCAACCATGGTACACCACGTTTCTGGAACTCTCCGTGGTACCGCATCAAAGGCTTCATCTCACTCCCAGCCTTCTGACGCAGAGCCATGGCGACATTCAGCACCCAGATCCGCAACAGCTCAACCTGGCGATCTGGCTCCTGAAGTCCTAGAGTTTGGCTACCTCAATCTTCCCCCCGATTGCATGGACATCATTCGGGAGGCAAGGAAGCCCACTACTCGAGCTTGTTACGCGGCTAAATGGAAGCGGTTTGTCATTTACTGTGTAAACCACGAAAACATCATTTGTTACCTGTTCCACCTGTACCAATGCAATTTGGCGTATTCTTCCATCCGCATTCACTTGTCTGCGATGGCAGCATACCTCCAGAATAGGCAACACCTATCACTTTTTAAGGTCCCTGCTATCAAGGCTTTTCTGGAAGGACTCAAAAGAGTAATTCCACCACGGACACCACCATCTCCGGAATGGAACCTCAATGTGGTTCTTACAAGGCTGATGGGTCCTCCCTTTGAGCCACTGCACTCTTGTGAGCTTCAGTTTCTGACTTGGAAGGTTGCTTTCTTAGTAGCAATTACATCGCTACGGAGGGTTAGCGAGTTGCAGGCGCTCACCATCCAAGAACCTTTCTTCCAAGTACACGCTAACAGGGTGGTGCTCCGCACTAACCCTAAATTCTTACCCAAGGTTGTATCTCAATTCCACATGAACCAGACAATTGAGTTGCCAGTGTTTTTTCAAAACCCAGAGTCACTGGCGGAGCGGATGCTCCACACCCTTGATGTTAAAAGAGCCTTGATGTACTACATTGACAGGACAAAAGATTTTCGTAAGACCAAGCAACTTTTCGTTGCATTTGCCTCACACCACAAGGGAAACGCTATCTCCAAAGCTGGGATCGCTAGGTGGATCGTGAAATGCATTCAAATCTGTTACGCTAAAGCTAAACGCACTCTCACAATTCCACCAAGAGCCCACTCCACCAGAAAGTTGGGGGCCTCTATGGCTTTCCTAGGTAACATTCCCTTAGAGGACATATGTAGAGCAGCCACATGGTCTACCACACATACTTTCACTAAACATTACTGTGTAGACGTGCACTCTAAACAGCAGGCAGCTGTTGGACAGGCTGTTCTCAAAACACTTTTTCAAACTGCTGCAGCTGGCACGGGCGGCCGCCGCTAATGGAGGGACTGCTATGTATTCTATGCACAGATATGAATTCAGCAGCCCACATGCCTCGAACTGCAAATGCTACTTACCAGTATGCATCTGTTCTTGGCATGTAGGGCTGCTGACATTCATATCGCCCACCCTCCTCCCCGGCGCCTGTAGCAGCTGCAGTATTCATTTACATATATTATATGCTCTTAGCATGGGCATCACTCACATACTTCACTCCATCTCTGCCAATGGCTAAAAACAATCTGGGGATGGAGGCGATGCCCATGCGCACTGTAGTCCAGGGGAGGAGCCACCTATCTCGTGATACTTCGAAGACTCTTCCAGGACAACAATGTGCAATCATCCGGACCCAACACTAGGCGGCGATCTATGCACAGATATGAATGTCAGCAGCCCTACATGCCAAGAACAGATGCATACTGGTAAGTAGCATTTGCATTCTCTATTTGTAGTACTGCGGGCGAGCAGCCTTAGGCCTAAAACAAAGGCGTGTAAGACATTTGTTGTACACACAATGCCTAATAAATGACAACAAACTCAAAAAGGAGATCAACACCAATTTTATAAAACTAAACTTTGCTCAGGATTTATTTTCAGACCAAGATCCTCACAAAAACGTAAGCACGTTTTAAAATAAAAATACTTTTAAGTTTCAAAAGTGGACACAATGCAATTTTATCCAGTATTCGGGTATCCTTCATAGATTCACATGCCTGAATCATTCCCCGTCGTCAAGGCGGGAGTCCCACGGTAAATAAAAAAGCAGTGCCAAAAGCACTTTGTAGTAGTAGGCCCTAGAAAAGGCCTGAGGCCTAGATTATAGTAGCCTATCTACATCATCATGCTAAAAAGACCAAAGTCTTTGCTCCAACCAATCAGCTTACAGCACCCTCTAGAACCTTCCCTGCAGAGCCAGCTCTCCTCAGATTTTCACCGCACGTCGTGTGGAAGGGAGTCTCCCTGAGTCTTGACTCAGTTTTTTCTTCAGAGCTTCAAGATGTCTGACAAGAAGGCCTTATTTAGACCTTGCAGAACCTGCGAGAAGAGGGTCCATGTGGACTAACAACATAAGGACTGCATTTATTGCCTTTATCCCAAACATGAGGCAAAAAACTGTAAGATCTGCCGTACCTTCTCTTCTAAGACCTTAAGGGATAGGGAGGCCAGAGTCCTTTTGTGGCTTAAATCCTCTTCCACGGATGATGATGATAGAGCTTCTACCTCTAGCAAGAGGGCGAGGTCTCAAGAGGATAAGACAAGTGAGGAGAAAGCATGCTAAAACCTCCCACTCCACTTTAGGCTCTTCAGAGATCCCAACATTCTGTCTCTGGAGCCTCAGCCACCAACGATCCTTCAAAAAAAACTGAGTAAGAGTTCTACTGTCTCCTCACCAGTAACTACTGTTTCTACTTCAACTTCTTCTTCTATGGATATGATATCCACTGCATCTATTACTACACCTATTTTGTCTACAAAGATTTGTATTATGGCAAAAAACTCTCGTAGACGACTCGTCGACGAAGAGATCGTCAACGAAGCCTTTGTCGTCTAAAAAGAGCCCGTCGAAGAAGTCATCGCCGCCGCCGTCGACGACTGTCTCGTCGACTAAGAAAGCATCGACGGCTGCCCCGTAGACGACGTGCCTGTCTTCAGTTACTCCGTCGACGATGATCCCGTCGACGACCGACGACTGTCCAGTCGACGGTGGCTCCATAGACGTCTAATCCATCGACGACGATGCCTTCGTCGTCGACCTCGTCGACGATAAACCCGTCGACGACGGCATCTTTTCAGTAGGTGGATGCACCTTTGTCACCGGTGTCATCAAAACTGATGGAATCAGCTTTGCTGAAGCCTATTGCTGGGAATCAGGCTTTTTGTACGCCAATTTCAACAAAGAACTTTCAACTCGTGTCTTACAAGAGGCAACAAGGTTCATATATATCGCCACTTATGCCCTCTCATCTTCTAGAATCTTACGCCGATGATGAAGAGGATGATTTTAAGGACGATGAAAATGAAGGTGCTTTTGGTGTGGCGCGTCATCCATCTAACCTCATCAGGTGTCAGGATGATGATGAAGACGAATCTTAAACTGAGCACTACTACCAGGAGGATCTCATAGCGCCTCATGCATTGGAACATCAGAGACGGCCTAGGGTCTCAGAAGTCACTCAATTACCGCCTACTTTGATACAAGACTTACAGGCTATGCTGGCGGATTATAAGCAACGTTTTCCGCCACAAATGCCTCAACCTAGTACTACTGTTCCTCCGCCTCAAAATCCACAGCTTTCTCCAGTTGTGGAAACCCCGCCACCGGTATTGCCTCCGCAAACTCCGGACACGTCATCAGAAGAGGAAGTAGAAGACTGAGAGTTGCCTAACGTACCTTCATCAGACCCATGGGATGAATACGTTATCAAACAAGAAGCGTTCCCTTAAGTTTGGGAACGACCCTCTGGGCGCTGCTGATTTGGATCGACTCAGCGATCTTTACTTAATTTTCCATCATATAACTTCAAAGAATAATCAGTTAATCAAATTCTTATCATCATTTGATTTATTTACTCATATTTACAATGTTGCAATTCACATCGTGAAGCATGTTAAATCATACATCCATATGCAAGTATAACGTTTTCCCAATGCATTTCGTACCTATAATAGGTACTTCGTCAGGGCAATCTGTAAATATAATGGATATAAATGAGGGTCCATCATTCTCTCTGATTAATTACATTCAATTAATTATACTGCCTTCTAACATGATAGTAACACAAAATTGACCGATGTTACATACAAGTCATACTCCAGATTGACTGATGCTAAATCAAAATCATAATCAACACAACCTCTTTAAACTCGCAATAACTGTGCTGTTGTGACTAATCACGTAAACTTAGTACGCCTACATCATTGAAACACAGACCGTGTTTGATGCAAACCTGAAGTACGAGTTACCTGTTGCCCCGAAAAATACAGCTTTTAACTTTCCCATGAACATGTAACGATATCATAGTTTAACCCTGAGTCGTAACCCGTCCCTTCCCCGGTGTCGAAGTCGTCAACTTACCGCTACGGTATAGTTGCGTGCGTTTTATCTCGAAAGGTGGTTAACCGCGGGACTAGCCCTGAACTGTTTAAAAAACAGTGTCCTAAAAAGTGAGGACGGCTTCACTTTCAAAAAAGTTTGAAAGTGAAGTCTGACTAGTGTACAGATAAGTTCGGCCATCTTGGAATAGGATAGTCTACTTTCAAAGGACCATGCCGTTCTGTATAAACATATTCATGTTTAACTCAAACTTAATTCATCAAAAAATGTTGACTACAGTAATAGTACATAAACGTTACAAGCTCATATTTAACTCAAACTTGATTAATCAAACAATCATACTATCTAAAGCAATAATACTGTGAAAAAATCATATATACAAATGCATCAATCAATAAATGTGGTTGGAAAAAATATCAGTCTCATTAGTCTTTAAAAAATAAACGAGAGGTCCAAGCGTTCATTGAGCCCATATGGCTTTAAAGAATCCAATCTGAAAATCCATTGATTTTCTTTTTGTAGTAGTTTTTTGTTCACATCCTGATTATCAATAGGAGTGATCATCTCAAGTACCAGAAATTTTAGTTACGAAATATTATGTCTTTTTTCATTGAAATGAACTGCAATGGGTGATTTCTCATTCTTGGTTCTGATATTGCTCTTATGTTCAGACAGACAAACTTAATCTTCCTTGATGTTTTGCCCACGTATACCAGCCCGCACGGGCATTTGAGGAGATATACAAGATTTTTGCTGTCACAAGTTGCTGTTACTTTGAGACGAATGGGGTTTCCTTGTCGTGGATGATTAATAGTATTTCCCTTGATTATAGCATGACAATTGTTACAATTTAAACATGGTACAGTGCCTTTGAATGAAGTATCGGTTGTGTTTTGGATTCTTTTCTTGAGCATATCTTGAATGTTTTTACTTCGAGTATAGGCAAATCTAGGCTGATTTTGAAAAATCCCTTTGAAGTCTGGTTCATTGGAAATTATCTGCCAATGTCTGAGAATCGATTGTTTATATGCGTAGCTCTTGGTGGAAAATGTGGAAACTACTACTGCTCTCTTTTCTGATGTTTTGAGGGAACCCCTTAATAGTTCAGCTCGTGTTTTTGTCTCACATTTGATGGTGGCAGACTCTAATATTTTTGTGGGGTAGCTCCTCTCTTGGAAGCGTTGAATCATGTTACGTATTTGTGTTTTCAATTCTTCTGGTTCAGATACTATTCTCTTGACGCGGTATAGTTGGGATAGTGGCAAATTGTTTTTCAACGAGTTCTGATGGAAGCTGGCATAATGCAGGAGATTATTTCGATCTGTGGATTTTTTATAGAGTGTCGTCTTGATTTTGCCTCCTTCAATTTTTATCAGTACGTCTAAGTATGCTATACTTTTCTGATCAATGATATAGGTAAATTGTATGCGATCATTGATTTTGTTCAGGTCCTCCAATTGTTGTAGTAGTGTCATTTTGGGACCTGGCCAAAGTACAAAAATGTCATCAATGTATCTATAGAATTTGATTGCATGTCTGATCCAATGTTCACCATTCAAAATGTGATTCTTCACAAAATTCATCATAAAGATATTCGCGTAGCATGGAGCTGCACAATTGCCCATGCTAGTTCCAGTGAGTTGTAAAAAGTGTCTTTCTTGCCATTTGAAATAGCTCTGATAAAGTGTGAAGTGTAACAGTTCCAGTAAAAAGACTTGAAACTTTTGGTCCAGAGTGGAATTGAGTAGAGTCGATTCTATTGCTTTAATCGCTAGGTTGTGCGGGATCGACTTATATAACGCCTGGACATCTATAGTACATAGCCAGATTTCTTGATCTTTTGGAATGTTGATTTGAGTCAGTTTTACTAGAAAGTCGGTTGTATCTTTGATATATGTGATAGCTTCAGTTACAAAGTCTTTCAAATGTACATCCGGAAATTTGCCAACTGGTTCGTGTATGCTACCTCTGGTGTTTACAATAGGACGAAATGGAGGTTGTTGTAAATCCTTATGTATTTTCGGAAGCATTTGAATGGATGGGATGCTCGGAAACATTTTATTCAGAACGTTTTTGGTTTTCTGTTATTATACCATCATGAGCTTTTTGTAAGATAGTCATTAGGTGCGCCTGAAATTTCGCTGTGGGATCCATATCCAAAGGAGCATAGGTATCCATGTCGTTGACATGGTTGTTAACTTGTGATGTATAGAAGTCAGTATCCATTATTACTAAAGCCCCTCCTTTGTCGGCTTTTTTGGATTGTAATTGCTGGATTGTTGGATAAATGTTTCAAGATGTTAGATTCATTCTTAGATAGATTCCGGAATTTGGTATGTCGTTTGAAGTTCATCTTGTTGATGTCATTCAAGATGAGTGTCTCAAAGGTATCTAGAGATTTATGACTCATTGGGGCTTAAATTGCTTTTGGGTCGTAAATGTTTGAGTTGAGGATTCGGTGTTTTAGTTTCATCAGAGTCAATCACTACTTCAAAAAAATGTCTCAATCTTAAGTTTCGCATGAATTTATACGGACTAACGTTCAACTCCAATTTGTCTGTGTCATCTGTTGGGACAAAAGATGTCCCTTTTTTTAATACTTTTATTTCACTGTTGGACAGTTGGTGTGTAGAAATATTGATTACAAGATTTTTGTTTATTTCTTCCTTCTATTGGTTCTGCTCTGTTGTACTGGGACTTTTGGAGTCTGTATTTGTTGTCCTCTTTCTTTTGCCCCTCCTGGGTCTCCAGCATCTGACTTACCTTCTAAAAAAAGAGACCCGAGCATTGGGTTGAACATTATCTCGTAATTGAGACTCTCTGTTGTATAGGTCTGTTTTCACCTTCAGATGATGACGATTCTGTCTCTGTGGTATTAGTTTGTGGTTTGTTTCGACGTCTCCTGGCATATACCTCAGCCCAGGAGTATACCTCCCCCAATTTATAGTCTATAGTATCGCTTTTATATTTCCTGACTTTGCGTTTATTTCCTCCGTATATTTTTCAAGTTGTAAGTTGATATCCTTAATGGTTTGTGACCAATCTTCTTCATCCAGCATATTTTGTAATTCTTCCTTTGTTGTTGCAATCTCTTTGTTAAGCTCTTCAATCACTTTGGAAAGTTCCTCAATTATTAGCAGTATTAAGTCAAGCGAACACTTGTTAAGTATAGCATACCAGCGTTCTATAAACTTTTGATTGTTTTTGCATAACAGTGGTTTGAGTGGTACTCGTAGTTCTCTGTGCCCGGTGATACCGGATGAGTGTACTAGCATGTAACCGTTGATTCACCTCACGTTTGGTGAGGTAAAGTAACTGTTTTATATTACTTTCTTTACTTTTCTTGTTAGTGATGGAGGTGGATTCCTCATTTATTAAAGCATAAATCTTAGATGCATCATCTGTAATGTAAGCAAAAGTCTCTGCTCTGGCTTCTGTCAACTTAGTAATATCATCGTAGTTTGCCATTTTTAGCTGAAGTGCCGTGCTCCAATCCTTTGTGTTACGACAAGATTGTAATATATTAAGAAAACAAGGGGCGGTTGGGCACAGGCTTGTGTTCAATGTTTGTACGCGAATATCTTTATGATGAATTTTGAGAACAATCACATTTTGAATGGTGAACATTGGATCAGACATGCAATCAAATTCTATAGATACATTGATGACGTTTTTGTACTTTGGGCAGCTCCCAAAATGACACTACTACAACAATTGGAGGACCTGAACAAAATCAATGATCGCATTCAATTTACCTATATCATTGATCAGAAAAGTATAGCATACTTAGACGTACTGATAAAAATTGAAGGAGGCAAAATCAAGACGACACTCTATAAAAAATCCACAGATCGGAATAATCTCCTGCATTATGCCAGCTTCCACCAGAACTCGTTGAAAAACAATTTGCCACTATCCCAACTATACTGTGTCAAGAGAATAGTATCTGAACCAGAAGAATCGAAAACACAAATACGTAACATGATTCAACGCTTCCAACAGAGGAGCTACCCCACAAAAATATTAGTCTGCCACCATCAAATGTGAGACAAAAACACGAGCAGAACTATTAAGGGGTTCCCTCAAAACATCAGAAAAGAGAGCAGTAGTAGTTTTCACATTTTCCACCAAGAGCTACGCATATAAACAATCGATTCTCAGGCATTGGCAGATAATTTCCAATGAACCAGACTTCAAAGGGATTTTTCAAAATCAGCCTAGATTTGCCTATACTCGAAGTAAAAACATTCAAGATATGCTCAAGAAAAGAAACCAAAACACAACCGATACTTCATTCAAAGGCACTGTACCATGTTTAAATTGTAACAATTGTCATGCTATAATCAAGGGAAATACTATTAATCATCCACGACAAGGAAACCCCATTCGTCTCAAAGTAACAGCAACTTGTGACAGCAAAAATCTTGTATATCTCCTCAAATGCCCGTGCGGGCTGGTATACGTGGGCAAAACATCAAGGAAGATTAAAATTTGTCTGTCTGAACCTAAGAGCAATATCAGAACCAAGAATGAGAAATCACCCATTGCAGTTCATTTCAATGAAAAAAGACATAATATTTTGTAACTAAAATTTCTGGTACTTGAGATGATCACTCCTATTGATAATCAGGATGTGAACAAAAAACTACTACAAAAAGAAAATCAATGGATTTTCAGATTGGATTCTTTAAAGCCATATGGGCTCAATAAACGCTTGGACAGCTCATGTTATCTTTAAAGACTAATGAGACTGATATTTTTTCCAACCACATTTATTGATTGATGCATTTGTATATATGATTTTTTCACAGTATTATTGCTTTAGATAGTATGATTGTTTGATGAATCAAGTTTGAGTTAAATATGAGCTTGTAACGTTTATGTACTATTACTGTAGTCAACATTTTTTGATGAATTAAGTTTGAGTTAAACATGAATATGTTTATACAGAACGGCATGGTCCTTTGAATGTAGACTATCCTATTCCAAGATGGCCAAACTTATCTGTACACTAGTCAGACTTCACTTTCAAACTTTTTTGAAAGTGAAGCCGTCCTCACTTTTTAGGACACTATGTTTTTTAAACAGTTAAGGGCTAGTCCCGCGGTTAACCACCTTTCGAAAAACAACGCACGCAACTATACCGTAGCGGTAAGTTGACGACTTCGACACCGGGGAAGGGACGGGTTACGACTTGGGGTTAAACTATGATATCGTTACATGTTCATGGGAAAGTTAAAAGCTGTATTTTTCGGGGCAACAGGTAACTCGTACTTCAGGTTCGCCTCAAACACGGTCTGTGTTTCAATGATGTAGGCGTACTAAGTTTACGTGATTAGTCACAACAGCACAGTTATTGCGAGTTTAAAGAGGTTGTGTTGATTATGATTTTGATTTAGCATCAGTCAATCTGGAGTATGACTTGTATGTAACATCGGTCAATTTTGTGTTACTATCATGTTAGAAGGCAGTATAATTAATTGAATGTAATTAATTAGAGAGAATGATGGACCCTCATTTATATCCATTATCTTTACAGATTCCCCTGACGAAGTACCTATTATAGGTACGAGATGCATTGGGAAAACTTTATACTTGCATATGGATGTATGATTTAACATGCTTCACGATGTGAATTGTAACATTGGAAATATGAGTGAATAAATCAAATGATGATAAGAATTTGATGAACTGATTATTCTTAGAAGTTATATGATGGAAAATTAAGTAAAGATCTCGGAGTCGATCCAAATCAGCAGCGCCTAGAGGGTCATTCCCAAACTTAAGGGAATGCTTCTTGTTTTATATACAGTCACACCTAATGTTCGACTAGGTGATACCTCCGTGGCACGCTACACCTGTACAAACATTGAACACAAGCCTGTGCCCAACCGCCCCTTGTTTTCTTAATGAATATGTTATCCCCATGACATCCCCTCCGACTCCTCAGCCTTCAAATTCACCGCCTGAAGATGTAGGTGGGTTTCACAACCTGATGCAGAGAGCATCAAACAGATTTAAGCTCCCGGTGACAGTGGAACAAACTGAGTGTTTTCTCCATGATTTTAAAGAGGAAACAAGGAAGGTGTCTAGAGCCATTCCTATCATTGACTATATTTGGAAGGAAGGCATAAAGATAATGAAAAACCCTGCATCTGTGCCTGCTTTGTTGCCAAGAATTGAAAATAAGTACTGTGCTCCGCTCACTAGTCCGGCATGCCTTATTGGTCATCCACGCCCGGATTCAGTAATCTCTCAGGCGGCACAACAAAGGTCGAAGAACCCAGCTACCCCTATCTCTACTCCACCTGATAAAGAGGGCCGACGCTTAGACCTTATTAAGAAAAAGTTTTCCACCATGGCTGCAGCATCCATCAGAGCGGCAAATTCTTTGGCGATTATTGGGCGCTATGATCGCCAAATGTGGTCCGAAATGGCTGGTTTCATAGAGCTTATACCAGAGGACAAGAGACAGGAAGCCCGAAAAATTCTAATGGAAGGAGAGTGCGCAGCGGAGGAATCCATCGAGTGCGCACTAGATATTGCGAACACAAATTTCAGACAGTTAGCAGGAGCAGCTGTCCTGAGGGGTCAAGGGTGGTTGAAAGCCACTACCTTTCGTCCAGAAGTTCAATTGAAAGTACTGGACATGGCATATGACGGAGAGTCCCTCTTTGGGAAACATGTCGATGAGGCTCTCCAAGCCATTAATACAGATACTGCAAAGTCGCTAGGGTCATTGCAGTATAAAAGTGGATCGTTCAGAGGAGCAAGAGGACGCTGTTATTCGTCCAGAGGAAATTACCAGCAAGGCAGGCAATATCAGCAGCAATACCGCCAGAATTATCAGTCCTCGTATCGACAATCTGGATCGGCTGCTTTCTCTCGCCAAGGAGGAAGAAGGCGCACAAACAATCAAGGACGAGACAATAACAAACAGTGAGGTCAATTGGGCACCGCCTTCAGTCCCCTACCTTCCCGTGGGCGCGAAGATATCTGCCTTCCAACAGCAATGGCATCACATTACGGATCGGTGGGTGTTAGACTTAGTCCAGCATGGTCACACCCTAGAGTTCATCACCAAACCGCCAACAACTCTGCCCAGGGGTCCCCCTCGTCTTCACTGATTGATCAAGGAAGTTCAAGCTATGCTTCTGAAGAACGCAGTAGAGAAGGTTCCAAACCATCAGAGAGGGGCAGGTTTCTATTCCCGTTTTTTCCTCCTAAAAAAGAAATCGGGGGAATGGCGACCGGTCCTAGACCTGCGCAATTTGAACAGATATCTCAAGAAGCAGGGATTTCGAATGGTCACCCTCTCGGACATTCTCAGTTGCCTCAACGAGGGAGATTACGTGGCTTCCTTGGACGTGGAAGATCCGTACTTCCACATCTCGATTCACCCAAAACATCGAAAGTACCTCAGTTTCACTGTTGCTGGCGCCCATTCTCAGTTCAAAGTTCTCCCATTTGGCCTCAAGTCGGCCCCCAGGATTTTTACGAAGTGCCTGGCTCCAGTGGCAGCAACTACTCTGGCAGCAGAAGTACAGGTCTTCCCGTATTTGGATGACTGGTTAGTCAAGGGTCCATCAAAGAACACAGTAAAGTCCAACATTACAATATGCCGCAATCTCCTCCAATCGCTAGGCCTCACAATCATCAGTAGCAAATCTCAATTGGTTCCGAAACAAAACCTGCTGTTCCTAGGAGCTTGTCTGGACACGATACAATGCAAGGCATTCTTGTCTCGAGAGAGACAACTCCGACTACAGGCTTTGGCCATAAAACTGTCAAGAAAAAGGTCACTTTCAGTTCGCCTATTTGCATCACTTCTGGGAATGTGCTCTTCGGCCATCAACCTCATTCCATTGGCGCGTCTCAAGATACGGCCTTTACAGGAAGAGCTACATCGTCAATGGCATCAAGCGACAGGCTCTTTCGAGGACACCATCACAGTCACCAACAGGATGGTGCATGCTCTTCAATGGTGGTCTCAGCTCAGCAATCTGGAACAAGGGCTCTCATTCTTGCAGACTCCTCCGGATTTCATTCTGACGACTGATGTGTCCATGAAGGGCTGGGGAGGTCATCTCCAGGACTTCCAGGTGCAAGGAAAATGGTCTCAACAGCACAGAAAATGCCACATCAACAGTCTAGAGTTGAAAGCCATTTTTTTGTCGCTTCAAGTGATAGCAGGATCCTTGGTCCTGGTCAGAACGGACAACACTACAAGCATGTTTTATATAAACAAGCAAGGGGGAACGAGATCAGCAACATTATCCAGAGAAGCCCAAGAGTTATGGCAATGGTTAACAATTCACAACATAACTCTCAAGGCGGAACACGTCAGAGGTCTCTACAACACCTTAGCAGACAAACTGAGCAGGTCCTTGTCAGATTGCCACGAGTTGGAACTGAACAACAACCAGTTGAACAAGGTATTTCAGGAATGGGGCAAGCCGAGGTTGGATTTATTTGCAACCCAACAGAACAAGAAATGCCGGTACTACGCCAGCAGGTACCCTCAACAGGGATCAAGGGGGAATGCCCTGTCCATGCGATGGTCAAAGATTTATGCTTACGCTTTTCCTCCGATCCCTTTGATTCCACGAGTGGTACGCAAGATGAAGTTGGAGAGTTGTCGCCTTCTCCTAATTGCTCCCAAGTGGCCTCGCCAGTATTGGTTTCAGGAACTCGTGCTACTTTCTCAGGAACCACCGATCAGACTGTTGGTAACCCCAAAACTACTGTCACGCAACAAGGGTCAGGTACTTCACCCAGACCCTCAATCGCTGAAATTGCACGCATGGCTCCTAACTTCTTAGAATTCGAACATCTCCAAATTCCTCAGGACTGCCGAGACATTCTAAAGAAAGCAAGAGCCCAAAGTACATTAAAAACTTATAGTCTCAAGTGGAAGTGTTTCTGCGCATGGTGCATCTCTAGTGCTTTACACCCTATAGAGGCTCCAGCAGAGAAAATACTACCCTATTTATTGCATTTGGCACAATCTGGTGTTTCTTTTTCGTCAATAAAGGTCCACTTAGCGGCCTTATCCAGGTACAGAAAGATGGCTAACACTCAATCGCTCTGCTCTTCATCGCTAATCAAACAATTTATAAGGGGTCTTTTCCGGGCTTATCCTCCAGTAAAGCCTCCACCACCGGAATGGGAGCTCAACACTGTTCTCTCACAGCTGATAAAGCACCCGTTCGAGCCCATCCATAGAGCTGACCTAAAGTTCTCGACATGGAAGGTTGCTTTGTTATTAGCGCTAACTTCCGCCAGAAGAGTGGGAGAAATTCAAGCCTTCACTATAAAGGAGCCCTTTTTGCATTTCTCCCAGGACCATGTCACTTTGCGGACGAATCCAACATTCATACCAAAAGTGCCTTCCCAGTTTCATCTAAATGAACCTGTCAAGCTGAAAGTTTTCTTTCCAAATCCTTCAACACCGGCTGAAAGAACATTGCATTCTTTAGACATCAAACGATGCTTAAAGTTCTGTCTCCAGAGAACCAAGACTTTGAGAAAGTCAGATCAACTGTTTGTAGCTTATGGCCAGACTACATTGGGAAAAGCGGTCATTAAAACCACAATTTCAAGATGGATAGCATCCGCTATTCAGTTCTGTCACGTCAAGGCTAATCGACCATTGGCAAGGTCTGTTAGATCTCATTCCACAAGAGCTGTGGCAGCGTCTGCAGCTTTGTTTGCAGGAGTGACGCTTGAGAACATTTGCCGTGCTGCGACATGTAAGAATGTCCATACGTTTACAAGACACTACCGCCTGCAAGCAGCAAATCAGGATGATGCGGCAGTGGGCCAAGCTGTTTTACGTCACCTGTTTCCATAAGAAGTATATTCAGGTACTAATGTTGGCTTATTTCATATAATGTACATACAATTCAATAGATTGCTTATAGTATGCAGACATATGTTAACATATTGTGTGTTTTTATGATGCTTAAAGTTCCTGTCCAGAAGGAGATTGCACGATTTCTATGTTGAATCTGAACATGATTTATTAATAGATCAATCTTTAGGCTATTGTTGGTTAACTATACATTCATGGGGGTGCACTACAATAAGTCTCCCACCATCCGCAACCGACTGCCTGGCTTACTGCTTGCTATTCTGATTCAGGCATGTGAATCTATGAAAGATACCCCAATACTGGATAAGAAAACAAGTTACTTACCTATAACTTCAGTTATCCAGTATTGGTATGTTTTATAGATTCACATTCACCCACCCTCCTCCCCGGAGAGTCAGTTCTCTAAGTTCGGGATACTTGTTCCCACTTGTGCTACGAAAATCTGAGGAGAGCTGGCTCTGCAGGTAAGGTTCTAGAGGGTGCTGTAAGCTGATTGGTTGGAGCAAAGACTTTGGTCTTTTTAGCATAATGATGTAGATAGGCTACTATAATCTAGGCCTCAGGCCTTTTCTAGGGCCTACTACTACAAAGTGCTTTTGGCACTGCTTTTTTATTTACCGTGGGACTCCCGCCTTGACGACGGGGAATGATTCAGGCATGTGAATCTATGAAAGATACCAATACTGGATAACTGAAGTTACAGGTAAGTAACTTGTTTTCTTCAGTCTTTGCAATGTTAATGTATGGAGCAAAACAATAATGCATTTTTACAGGTAAGTAAGCAACTTAAAAATCCAGTCTTTGGGTTGCAGGGTCAGCAGAGGGAGAGATTCAGGTTAGAACAACCACTAAACCACCAGCGGCACATGGGCGGCTGGGTGCAGAGGTCAAATCTGGAGATCGGGCCCAATGTTACCCAATGGAAACTGGGGGTGCTTGAAGACACGCTGCTTGCAGGCAAGTAAAGCTGTTGCAGGGTTCAAGCTTTGCAGGTTTGGGCAAGCACTGTGGCAGAAGGCAGCACGAAACATACACCACCAGCGGCACCCGGGCAACAGGATGCAAACACTGTCATGTGCGCAATGCCAGTGTGAATGGGAGTGCTTGGTTTAGAAGACAGGATGCAGTCGTTGAACCGGAGGCTGCACGAAGGACACCAGTGACAGCAGAGTTACGTTGGGATGCGGTAGGTCACAGGGACTCAGTCAGTCGAGCACCTCAAGGCCCAGGGGCTTCGGGTACAGGGGTGTCCTTCGACATCTGTTTTTTCTTACCAGAGCCAGTCGTGGTCTGGGGGAGCCTCTGGATTCACACTGCAGGCATAGTCGTGGAGTCCAGGAGGTGTCAGCCAACACTGGAGTGGGACTCTGTATCGCGGGGGCCTTTTCTGGATCTGCAGGCAACCATTTCTGTGTTCGTCTGCCACCTGGACTCAGGTCAGATGCATCAGGTGCAGAGTGGTCCCGGATTGTGGATCTGGAGGGCCTCATAGCCCTATGTGGACAGAGCTGCTGTCCTCTGGAGTTCTGGTCTTTTTTCAAAGGCAGGTAATACTCCCAGGGGTTGTGGAGGTCGCTGGCTGCATGACAGGCGTTGATCTCTTTGCAGGGTCTTTGAAGCTGCAGCTAGCACTGAGGTCAAATCAGTGGGCATCATCAGTTTGCTCTGCACTGCGCCTTTGTCATCCAAGGTCGGCAGGAACTAGTTTAAGGGTCTGGGTAAGCAATCTAAATACTAGATTTAGGGGTGTTTTAAGTGAGCAAAAGGGCCAGTGGGCACCTTACCTCGGATGACTCCCCTCTCAGTTATGCTACCCTATTGTGGGAGTGAGCACAGTCCTAGCCCTGATTGGAGTGTCCGTCCCCCTCAGCTTCAGGATGGCAGGGACTGAAAGATGTGCTTCACCTCGCTTCTTACACCTTAAGAGTGGAGTTGGCACACTTCCTATCTTCCTTGTTTGTCCAGTCAGTCCAGCCCCCCCCCCCCCCCCCTCCAAGGTGGGGTTCTAAACCTGGGGCTGCCATCTGCTGCCTACAGCGAAGGCTGCAGACCTTTGAAGCTTCCCTCTTGAGCACTGTGGCCATCCTGTGGGAAGAGGTGCGACACCTCCACCCAGGATGTTCTTTGTTTCTGGTCCCAGATAGTCAGGGTTCTCGACCCAGGGGTCCAGAAAAATATCTGATGATGGCAGGCTGCCTAAGGCCAGCCTGTGACCACACCAGGGTTGGTAGATTTTCAGGAGGCACCTCAGAGTACATGTTTCAATAAATCCCACACTGGCATCAGAGTGCTTTGGAGAAGGGAAGTTTGGTACCAAACACTCCTGTGTTAAGAGAGCCATCATGCTGCTGCGGAACTAGTTGAGTTTTCAGCCCATGTATTCTTTAGAGCTTTCCTGGCACTTACAATATTCAGAAATGGACCTAAATATTGTAGTGGCTTATCTGCTCATGCAGATATGCCCACACCTGGGCCTGCTAGAGGGGTGAGTTACCTATTCCTGAGGCAGTGATATTTGGCATTGCACTCAGGGCAGGGTAGTACCATGTCAAGTGCCGTTTTCCTCTTCACCCAGGCATGCAGTGGCAGTTTTCATGATCCGAGTGAGGGGTCCCTAGGTGCTGCACCCTAGGGTACCCTCTTCAACCCCAATGCCCGGGGTACCATTTACTAGTGACTTACAGGGGTAGCTGAAGTGTTGCCAAATAAGGTACGGACACTGGTTCTGGGGACCTGATTATCAGGAATCTAGCACACTTAGTCAAAGTTGCACCAGATACCTGGAAAAAATGGGGGGTGTACTGCAACAGAACCCAATTTTCTAACAGCCGTCATTGGACGATTTAAAATGTTGTAATCATTTAAAAACACCAAGTCTTTTTGTAATTTCAGCAAAGCTGGTAAACAAATGCTTTGTCTTCTGAATGCTCAAATGCTGTTCAACACTTTGCCATGCCTCCCTTGAGACAGCTCCATCCAGACACACTGCTTACATTATTCATCTAAAGTGGCAACACTAAACAGAATGTTGACTATTCGGCTGGCCACATAGGGGACCTGCAAATGCTTCTATTGCTCAATGCAGGCCTCCAATCTGGATCCAGTAATAGAGGTAGGAGCTGGCAAATGTTTGTGCACAGAACTGGCCATTTTTCTACACAGGGATGACTGGTTGTTCTCCATAACTTATAAGGAAAAAATAAATCACTCTAGTGATTCCAATATGTACCTTTCTACTTGCTATAGTTATGATGTTCTTTTCTATACCATGTAATGCATCGGTTATGTCAGTTTTCTTTTTTTAAATTTATTTTATTTCCACAATTTCAGACACATGATATGACAGTTCATATAAACTACTATAGAAATAAAACTCAATGAATCAGAAATACAAAAATTAAATACCTAAGAGAGTTAATACATCCGAAAATAAGTATATAAATATCCTCCATACAATGGCTACAAAATGATAAAAAATCAGAGTTAATAGTTATGAATTAATATATACAAAAAACGTCAATCCTCAGACTACCCCAATGATATACACTAACTAATATACTCAGAAAATCATACTAATTATAAAATCATACATCTATATATAATTAAGTAATACCCTCAATTATTCATATAAACAAGAAAAAGGTCCCATATTATAAGCCCCAATTAGTGAATATAGACTAGATTCCAAACTGGCTAATCTATAAATTTTCGCCCTCCAAACATCAAACCTTGGTGGTTTAGGACCTAACCAATCCCCCACAATGCATAAATGGGCCACAGTCATTGCTACAAATAACAACATTCTGTGTTTATACATACTAAAACCTTTTGAAACAGAGTGCCCCATCCCTAGGAGCATCAAAGCGGGAGTGATACGGAGTGAATCCCTAAGATGTTAGATAAAAAAGCGTTCTATATCTCGCAAAAACAAATACAATTTAACACAACTGGCCCCCAACTCGCCTACTCCAGAGGACTTAATGCCATCAACGTTGTGCTCTCACCCATCTTAAACACATCCATCCTTTCAGAAACCTTCCCAGACGCCTGGAAACACACACCAATCCTTTGGGCTAAAGAAACCCTCAGCGGACCCTTATACATTTGCCAACAGTCTACAGATCTCTCCGCTTCCATACCTGGTTACGGTACTAGAGAAAATCATCAACAAACACCTCCCCAAATACCTCGGCGAACACCAACTTCTCAATGCCAACCAGTCCAGATTCAGACGGAACCACAGTAACAAAACTGCCTGCATCGCAGTCATGGACTACAGCTGCATGATTCATTAACCAATGAGAGACAGCCTTAATCTTCATAGACTTTTCCGCAGTACTTGACATGGTATCCCACCCCATCCTTATCCAACGTCTTCACAATATCGGAATCCAAGGTCCGGCGCTCCGCTGCATCTACTCCTTCCGGACTTGCAGGACCCAGTTGGTCAGCCTACCACTTTTTCACCTCAGATGCCTATTTAGTCCTAGAGTCCTGCAAGGATCCTCCCTAAGTCTGACACTCTTTAACGGTTACATGAATCTCCCCAAACCAGCATCATCCTCTCATATCCTTGTTCTCCCCTGCTCTGATGGCACCTAACTTAACTGTGTACAGCTTTCAGACTGGCACTAAATGAGATTGGGGGAGGGGTTTGGAAGAAATATTGTGGGGCAGCGGGTGGCTTGGTTGGCAGGACAGGAGCAATTAGAAGCCAGATGTTGATAGCACATGGGTGTTGCCAAAAGTGATGAAAGAGTTCAAAAATATATATATATATCGTAATAATGCGGGGGTGATGGATTGATGTGGGAAGATTTATCAAATTTGAGATACCCTGTAGCTGTGTGCATCGTGCGTGTCCCTCGAAAAAAAAAAAAGAGCAAAGAAAGAAATACATTCCGCCTAAAAACATATTGGGCCTAATTTTGAGTTTACCTTTTAGGTGTTCCATCACAGAAGCCTTACACAGGCGGCCTGGTGAATTTCAGGCATTCTGTGTAGATGCATCAAAACCATCTATCCTCTTTATAGCAGATGGTTTGATGTATATTTTTTTTCTTTCAGTGAGACACCGCCCCCTCCCCTCCAAGTGGGTCTTTAGTGTTTTGTTTTAAAACACAGGATCCTCTTTTGGAGTTTGTTTTTCAAAAGCAAAAATGTTTGCTCAGTGACTGCCAAAAATATAGTGGCCACTAGGTTAGTCTTCAGTGCCTTCAGAGGAACCGCCATAGCATTGGCTTTCTGTAAACACTGCAGAGATCTCAAAATATATTAGGCAATCCATTTTGGTAGAGGGATTGATCAACACTACCCTGATAGATGGCAGGTTGCACACAATACTCCAATATCCAGCACATAATCTCCCATCATCTGTGGAAGGATAAGTCATCCACACAGAAATATTGCAAAGAAGTATTGCTCCAGAAGTGTGACTATCATACGAACAGGTAGGAAAGCCAACAAATAAGACCCAGGTAACTGAGACAGACCAACACTACTAGTCATGACCAAGGTCTGGTCTAAATTCACTCTGTTTATTGTATCGTACATCGTTGGTCTTGAATGAGACAGCTGAAGCTGTCTGTGTATTTAAACCTAGAAAGGTTAGTACCTCTGGGAAGGCTCATTTTTGTTCTATATATATATTACAATAATAAAAATGTATTTAGTACATTACCTGTTTCTTCGTGTGCTTGGATGAAAGAATTCTGATAACATGATTTTTATTTCTAGGCTGAAGGTTACGTGATAGGAAGCTGCATTAAACACATTCCAATTGCTGGTCGAGATATTACATACTTCATTCAACAACTACTTCGAGACAGAGAAGTGGGAATCCCTCCAGAACAATCTTTGGAAACTGCTAAAGCTGTAAAGGTAAAGCACAGCGTATAAATAGTTGATGCAAAGCAACATAGTAACGCCATACAGTTGTACTGGTTGTTGCTAAAATATTGTGTGAATGCAAATATACCAAGTTTGTTAGCTGGTAAAAACTTAGAAAAGTGTCATGTCTCCTTTCTGTCTGACCTCACACTTGGACTAGTTGACTGAATGGTTTTCCTTCCTGTGTACATTATGAGTGACTTAACTACAATGTGGTACATAAACTCACCCTACCACTATATCGGTCCACTACATAGAGTCCAAGGCCAACACTAGATGGCAGGAGCATGCATAGTATGTGAATCTACAGCAGTACACGCTACAAATAGATTCTTACAAGGTAAGCAGCATACTTCTTACAGTACTTGTGGCCTTAAGCCTATTCCTAAACCAAATCTTTACCATAAACCTAACACTAGACAACCCTTTTTTCCGGATTCACACCAAATCAAATGTAATACCTGTTCTTCACGTACCTTTGTACTTATTCAATTAAGTAGTAGCCTCTGTTGCTGTATTAGTAACATAGTGGCATGTGGGTTGTAGATGGGGTGAATCCATATCCAGGCTTCTTTATAACATAATATGTATTTGTAAAGTGCATGTTCACCCTTAATGGGGTATCTCGGCGCTGAATAACAGATGTTTATTGTTACCCAACTCAATGGTGCTCATTTTATCGACCTCAGATGGATGAAAGGCTGAATGGACCTGCCAGGATTTGAACCTGTGACCCTGAGGTCGAACACAGGCCCCTGCAGTGGATGCATTAGTCCACTGAGCCACCAGGCCCAGCTTATTGAGCTTGCATTGCTCTGTAATTTTTCCTCTTAGCTCTGTGCTTCCTTATTCTTTATCTCTTAGGTCTGAAGCAGTCATCCATAATGGATTTTTCTATCCCTCAGCTTGCTTGCGGAATTGACACTTTCCCTCATTCCAGCAGCCTTGTACATCTTTTATTTTTTTTGTTTATATATTGGGTTTCTATAAGGCATACAAGTGAAAACAATGTGCATTGCATCACATCAAAACAACTATGTAAAACATTCAGAAACTACCCCCCCCGTGATCGATCAGTTCCATACTGTTTACTCATAGATGTATTCAAACAATCCATTTTCCATGTAAGAGTGCATGCCATACGTGACCAGAATTGGCCTTTAACTTATGCAGAGGTTATGTCCTGATCTTTAGCTCCACTCCTCGGCGTAGAGATCAAGAATCTCCCTGCAATACACAAGATCTTTAACCAGTGGTCTGGTTGTGGTGCAAGAGAGCCCTTCCATGTCACTGCCACCCTTCTGTTCGCCATCAACAAAGCCACTCTTATGAATTTGCCAATGGAACCTTTTAGGTGTGGTGTAAAACTCAATAGACCGGTCGGAGGAGTATACAGTAGAGTGACACTTATCATTACCTTGAGCCTTTCCAGCACCTCCGCCCAGAATTCAGCCACCCCGCCACACTCCCAGGCAGAATGCCAGAAGTCTGCGCCAGACATCCCACATCGTTTACATGCGTCACTGTCACAAAGGCCATATTTAAATAGTTTATCTGGCGTTTGATGTAGGTACTTGAAATGTATTATGCGCAATTTGCCATTCGATGTAAACGCACTAGTGAGTTTACAGTAATATTCCCACTCTTTTTGTGTGAGCTGAGGATGTAGTCTGGTATTCCATTTATCCAGGCTGGTGTGGTTTCCTATTACTTTCTCCTCCGTAGCTGACCTGCATAGCTTTGTTATTAGCTTTCATTGCGGGGGGCTGACCAATAGCAGTTGGAGCGTTTTCAATGTCTGTGGCTCATCCAGAAGGTTGGGTAGTGTGCCTGTATTGCCTTCTTGAGTCTATAGAAAGTAAATAAGAGCAGGGAACTGTTATGGACATACGCCATTTCCTCATCCGTGAGGAAACTGCTGTTAGGGAACAGATCCTGCATACTGTCTATGCATGCCCGTGCCAGCATAGCGCCCGCTTCTTGTGTTACTGATAGTGTTGTGTTATGTGCTAGCTGGAGCGACAGGGCATACAATGGGAGTTTCGCAGCTAGGCAGCCTATATCCTGCCAGGCCGCAATTGTGGTGTTGATTGTATTGATTTCTTGCCTAGGAGTGCCTCTGCGAGTGTGCAATAGTATACATTTCAGTGGAACCAGGTGAGCATTCCCATCTTCCACGGCAACTAGCAGGATACATTTGTGGCGACTGTGCCAGTAATATGCATACTGCACTTGCACACAGAGGTAGTGCAAATGCATGTCAGGCACGCTAAACCCACCCGTGTCATAATCTAATGTCAAGACGTCCAGACTCACACAGGCTTGCTTCCTTCCCCAGATCAGTCGCACCAGTAACGAGCGTAGGTTTTTGAAAAAATGTTGCGTCCGTTTTACTGGTATATTGCTGAACAGATACAGAAAGCGGGGCAGAATAACCATCTTGATGAGAGCTATGCGGTCTGCCGGTGACAGAGGCATCTTTGACCAGCAGTCAATTTGCTGCTCAAGTTTGGCACATGCAATGCCATTGTCCTCCCGTATTACCATGTCTGGATCCGGGGGTATCCACACTCATAAGTATTTGACTGGGTCGGAGGACCATATGATGGGGAAGTCCAGGGGGTGAATCAACGTGCATTCAGTCAGTGGGACTACCAGTGATTTATTCCAGTTAATGCAGATCCCTGAAAAATACCCAAATCTAATATATTCGCGCAAGTATTGGAACTTTCATCGATTCCCATGCTTTGTATCATTCCCCCGTCGGAATGGGAGACTCGGTAAATAAAAAATACCATAGCTGTAAGTGCAAAAGAGAAAACTAGGCCTAGGCCTCATCTCATTTTGTAGCTTGTCCACCTCTTTTTGTAAAAGAGACCAAAAATTCTCCAACATTCAATCGGAATAGCGTCACCCCTTAGAACCCTCCTGAGAGCCTCAGATTTTTCTACCGCACGTTGTGCTAGGGAGTCTCCACTAAGATCTGCTTAGATTTCTCTTCAGATTGGTTTCTTTTCCATTTCTTCAACTTTAATATGTCTGACAAGGAGAAGAAGGCTTTATTTAGAGCTTGTGCTACTTGTTCTAAGAAGAGGCTGTTTGTGGAGGACAAGCATGAGGACTGTATCTACTGCTTGTACCCGGGCCACAGATTATAAAATCTGCAGGACTTTCTCTACAAAGACCTTGAGAGACAGGGAAGGCCGTTTGCTGACTTGGCTCCAGAAAATGAAATCACGTAAGGAGGTTTTGTCATCTGACAGTGAGGATTCTTCCTCAGCTGCGTCCTTCAGAAGATCCAAGAAGAGGGGTAGGTCATCCCCTTCAGCATCTATGGAGCCCCTGTAAAAGCCTTACAAAAGACCTCTGATAGTCTGAAAGGGCTAGTCCCATAAAATCTCCTCACCGAGGTGTAAAGGAGAGGCTGGGACAGAGTGAGTCACAGGCAGCAAAGAAGGTGGAGAAAAGTTTATCTGTAACTTCTCCATCATCTGAAAAGGAGAAGGGAGGTAAGAAACCTTCTGCTGTCCCTCAGGACGGCAGATCTGACAAAAAAAAACGTCAGTCGATGAAAACAGCTGGTACGTCGACGACGGCTTCCAGAAAGGTCTCAAGTTCAGGTACGGCTTTGTCGACGGACACGTCGACGGCAGCTTTGTCGGCAGCGGCATTGATATCTTCGCCGACGTTTAAGGTATCCGTTTTCTGCTTGTCGACGATGGTGTTTACATCTTCTACGTCGACGTTAATGACGACGGAGATAGTGTTGACGACAAGGACGACGACTACGTCGACTACGACGGCGGCCATGATGATTGTGACGGCGAGCTCGTCTACGACTCCGTCGACTATCAATCCTCCGTCGATGAACAACCCTCCGAGATCCATTTCTCAGTCGACGGTCCCGTCGACGACAATTCCGTTGAAGTTACGATTCAAAAAGTCCGCATTTCTATAAGAAGGCAGCAAATTACCCCGGAAATGACATCTCCAAGGCGTGTAACTCCTTTGCCTCCCACTTTGCTTCTAGATGAGGAATCTGATGAGGATAAGATGGTCCTTATGGGGACGCTTATAGCCCATCCCAGCTACAGGTGAAATATCAAGATTCGGACTCTGAGTGCTATACTGAGGAGCGCCAGTTTGTTCAGCAAGAAAGGCCGCCTCAAAGAACACGACAGGATATGGTAGCAATGCCGTCCTCTCTTATAACAGACTTGCAATTGATGTTACAGGACTACAAGAAGAGGTTTCAGTCACCAACTGCGGAACAGCAGGAGCGTCCTGCTTCTCCAGCCATCCCTACTACTCCTGCAGTGGCAGTGACTCCTCTGGTTACTAGTGTTTCGGGACCGGAACCCAGAGAGCTGTCGGGAGGTTGTGACAGTTCAGGATGATGTCTCATCTGATGGAGACCTTCAGGTTGATCCTTCTCATGACCCGGATAGAGGTTGGGACGATGATGTCAACCAGGATCCTGATTCACCTGTGCCGGATACTGCAACCTCCCCTCCAGCTGACATTGGCGGTTTCCATAATCTTATGGAGAGGGCTGCCAAGAGATTTGGTCTTCCAATTACGACGGTGCAATCAGACTGTTTCCTTTACGACTTCAAGGAACCTTACAAAAAGTCCATTAGTTCAATTCCAATAATTGAACATGTAGGGCCGGAAGGTACTAAAGTAATGCAGAATCCTGCAACAGTTATTCCTGTTCTTCCCTGGCTGGAGAAGAAATATAAGGCGCCGGATGGCAGTCCTGCCTGTCTGGACTGGTCAACCGAAGCCGGACTCAGTCATTTCCCAAGCGGTGCAAAGTAAGTCTAAGAATCCTTTGACACCACTTACAACACCGCCAGACAAGGAATGGGGGGGCGTCTGGACAATGTAGGAAAAAGATGTTCGAGGCATGTGGGCTGCTGAATTCATATCTGTGCATAGATCGCCGCCTAGTGTTGGGTCCGGATGATTGCAAATTGTTGTCCTGGAAGAGTCTTCGAAGTATCACGAGATAGGTGGCTCCTCCCCTGGACTACAGTGCGCATGGGCATCCTCTCCATCCTCAGTTTTTTTCCGCCATTCGGTTCGGATGTACTTTCTTAACTCCAGTTCAGAATCAATAAAAAAACTTTTTCAAAAGGCCTTCGGGGCGTCGGTATTGTCTTTTCGTTCGGTGCCGCGTACTTGTTCCAGTTCTTCTAGCTGGGCGTCGAAGGCCGCGTGCCTTTTTCGACACCAGAGGCCCCATCGACGATGGAACGGAGCCCGTTCAAACGATGCCCCGTCTGCAACTCTAAATACCCTCACATTGATGTGCACCCGGTGTGCAATAAATGCCTATCTCCAGACCACGACGAAGCCAGCTGCATGGCCTGTTCTCGGTTAAGGTCAAAGAAGACGCTTAGGCTTCGACGCACCGCTAGACAGTCGGCGCAGAGAACAGCGCCCGACCCAGAGAACATCTTCGAGGCTGAAGACGACGAGGGCGTCGATGAGGAGGATCCTGAACAGTCGGATCCTGCTTCAGAGCAGAACTCTAACTATGATGAAGACGAAGAAGAAGACCACGTCAATGATGAAGACGTCGTCGAGGTAGGGGACGACGCACAGGCCATCGGAGCCGCCGATGACTATTCGAGCGATGAGCAAGGCCCAACCGCAGTTGCGGGGGCCGATGATGACACTGAACTTTCGAAGGCTCAGGTCAGGCATCGCCGGAAGGCCTTAGCCAAGATCTTCAACAACATTCTATAGCCCCGCGTCAAGGTCCGGCTTAGAATATATCTAAGGAGCCATCGGTCGATAAACCACAGTCGATGGTGAAATCGAAACTGAAACCAACAGAATCCCAATCGAAACCGAAACTGCTAAAGGCAGTCCTCTGATCGACGACTTCGGATTCATCGGATCCAATAAAAATGAAGAGTCCCATCGACCCTCTGGGGTCACAAAAGGGTGTCGGCCCGAAGATCGGGGCGCCGAAGCCTGTGACTAAGGTCAAGCACGTCGGACTGACGCCATTGACGTCAAAAGATGGCGACACTAAGAAGGGACTCAAGTCTCAGAAGACTCTCGATCCGAAGCTTCCAGCCTCCAAACCACTGGTAGTCAAGACCTTCGAGTCGAAGACCAAGATCGGCTCGAAAGAGCACGTCAAGTCAAAGCAAAAGAGCGTGCCTGCTGCGCACCAAGAGCTCGAGTCGACGCTAGGCCAGAAACAAACTGGTGACAATATTAAGTCGGTCGGATCGAAGACGGCGCCGCCCTCGAAGGTCAGTCCGTCTCCAATGCTTATTCCACCAATTAAGCTCGGACTGCCCCCGACCGCACGACCTAAGGCGTTCGAGCTAAAACAAAGCATCGAAACGACCAAAAAGGTGTCAATAGTAAAAAGGACTCCGCCCATAGAAGAGGACATTGTGTTCCAAGTGCCCTCCTATGATAACCAGTCGAAACTGTTCATCAACTCAGATTCTGGCAGACTCACTATTTATAAAAGAAAGATCATTCCAGAAAATCCTATGGAGTCATACAAGATCCCACTCAAAAAGAAAAGGGACTCTTCCACCTCACCTGTTCTTTTTGAGCCTTTGGAGTCCTATGGACAAGAATATACATATTCACCCACACGTACTAATGAGGATGTAGGGGAAGGCTACAATGAGGAGGAATTTAATTACCCTATTGACACAGATCAAGAGGAGTCTCAACCCTGGACTGACCCTGTTGACCCGGGGGAGCCACACACCACGCCTGACACTCAATCCTACACGGTCAAAACCTCGCCAACTGAAGATACAGCTGCGTTTAACACGTTAATTGAAAGGGCAGCACATAATCATGATGTAGAAATGCATGCTGACCCAATAGAGGAAGACTTTTTGTTTGACACTTTCTCAACTTCAGAGAGATCGGTAAAAACATTGCCAATGCTGAAGGGTGTCCTTAAACACGCTGGTGACATTTTCAAGGAAACCACAAGAGCAAGGGTTGTGAACCCAAGAATTGACAGGAAATACCGGCCTGCACCTGTAGACCCTACGTATATCAAGGGCCATCTGCCATTGGACTCCTTAGTAGTTCAAATGCTCGTAAGAGAGCGAACTCTCAAACAAGTGGTGGTGATGCTCCTCCTCCGGACAAAGAATTCAAAATCTTGGAAGGTCTGGAAAACGAGTAGCGGCTCAAGCAGCGAATATTTGGATAATTTCAAATACACAGGCCCTATTAGCCAGATATGATAGGGCTCATTACGACACATTAGAGCAACTGCTACAACACTTGCCTGATGCTTATAAGGGGAGAGCAGAAATGCTGATACAGGAGGGGAAACTGATATCAAATGCTTCCATTAAATGTGCGCTAGATGCAGCAGACACAGCAGCTAGGGCCATCAATACAAGTGTGATACTCAGAAGGCATGCCTGGTTACGCATCTCTTGCTTCAAGCCTGAGATTCAAACCACATTACTAAATCAGCCTGTTAACCCTAATTTTTTTATTTGGTCCTGATGTGGACACAATCCTAGAGAAAATAAAGAAAGACACAGACAGCCAAATCCATGGGAGCTTTGCAGTCACAGCAGTTCAGGGGAGGTTCCTTTCGTCGCTCCGGTAACCGGGGAACCTCTAGAGGTCAGGCATCACAGCAAGCCCAATACAACAAAGGAGGCACACGGACCACCTATAACAAGAACAATAGAGGTGGATACCGTGGCAACAGCACCAAAGGCAGAGGACGAGGAAATAATAACGCCAGATCCTCCGCCAATACTAAACAGCCCCCAGACCATGTAACACCGGTCGGGGAAGACTTCAGCCGTTCCTGCCAGTCTGGGAAGGCATTACCTCAGACAGGTGGGTGAGACAACTTATCCAATACGACTATTGTCTAGAACTAACCTCCACTCCACCCAACATACCCCCAAGACACCGTCCTATGTCCGCAGAGCACATGCAATTATTGCAGCAAGAGATCATCTGCATGCTGCAAAAAGGGCCATAGATCTCGTGCCTTTAGAACAACCGGGTACAGGGGTGTACTCGCTGTACTTTATAATTCCATAAAAGGACGGGTCTCTCAGACCCATAATAGACCTCAGGCCCCTAAACCAATACATCTTGTCAGAATATTTTCACATGCTCACTTTGCAGCAAATTCTACCATTGCTCAGTCAAGGAGATTTCCTAGCAACACTAGACCTGAAGGACTCATATTTCCACATTCCGATACACCCGGGGCACAGGAAATATCTCCGGTTCACCATACAAAACCAGCATTACCAGTTCAAGGTCCTGCCTTTCGGGGTCACAACAGCCTCCAGAGTGTTTACCAAGTGCTTGGCGACAGTAGCTGCGCACCTTCGGAGACAACACATTCAGGTCTATCCTTATCTGGACGACTGGCTTATCCAAGCAAAGTCAGCCCAGCAATGTGCCAGCCACATATCCCACACAATTCACCTCCTACACAGTCTAGGTTTTTCACTAAATTATCCAAAGTCTCATCTTCAACGCGCACATGTACAACAGGACCTAGGAGTGACAATAGACACTCTGGCAGCAAAAGCAAAGCCAAACTCAGTGAGAGTCAACACAGCAAGCAATTGCTGATTCAGAAATTCAGACCCCAACACTCGCTCCCAGCGCAGGTGTTTATGCAGCTGATAGGTATGATGGCCTCCTGCATCTTCATAGTCCCTCACGCAAAACTACACATGCGTCCGCTTCAGGAGTGCTTAGCACAGCAGTGGAACCAGGCTCAAGGACAGTTGAAAGACCTAGTGTTGGTGACCGGTCGTGCATACAACTCTCTGCATTGGTGGAACACACAAAACCTTTGCAGGGGACGACTGTTCCAGGAGCCTGTACCACAAATAGTGCTGACGACTGACGCATCTCTCCAGGGCTGGGGAGCGCATGTCCTCCATTACACAGTGCAGGGACTATGGACGACGCAGCAAAAGAAGATGCACATCAACCTGCTGGAACTGATGGCAATCTTCATGGCAATGAAGGCGTTCAAAGTGCATTTGTGCAACAAAGTCGTGCTGATCGGACGGACAACATGACTGCCATGTACTACATCCAGAAGCAGGGAGGGACACACTCTCCACAGTTGTCACACCTTGCTCAGAGCATGTGGACCATTCAAAGAAACATGTTCCTCATGGCAATACACCTCCCGGGCAAGGACAACCAGATGGCGGATCTGCGCAGCAGGCACAGCCATCAGATGCACGAGTGGGAGATACATCCCTCAGTGCTACAACCGTATTTCCAGCAGTGGGGTCATCCAGAGATAGACCTGTTCGCCACAAAGGAAAACGCAAAATGCCAAACCTTCGTCGCCAGGTTCCCACACCCGTAGTCTCAGGGCAATGCGATATGGATGAACTGGTCAGGCAGATTTGCATCGCTTTTCCTCCGGCACCGCTCATACCGCTGGTGGCACGCAAACTGCGACAGCGCTCAATGACACTCATTGTAGTTGCTCCAACATGGGCAAGGCAGGCATGGTACACCACGTTCCTAGAACTTTCCATGGTGCCTCAACGACTGCGACTCACACCCAGCCTCCTCACTCCCATGGTGATATTCAGCACACAGATCCGCAACAGTTGAGCCTTGCAATATGGCTCCTGAGGTCATAGTTTGGCTACCTGAACCTGCCCCCTGACTGTATGAATATTATAAAGGAGGCAAGAAGACCTACAACCAGGGCATGCTATGCGGCAAAATGGAAGCGATTTTGTCATTTATTGTAGCAATAATGACATAAATCCGCTAGATGCATCAACTCAAAACATTATATGTTATTTTTTACATCTACACAGATGCAATCTGGCATATAGTTCCATACGGATACCTTTAGCTGCAATGGCAGCTTATCTTCAGAACAGGCAGCACCTTTCCCTTTTCAGAGTGCCAGCCATTAAAGCTTTTATGGAGGGACTCAAACGAGTGATTCCTCCCAGACACCCGCCTTCACCTGTCTGGAATCTGAATGTAGTTCTGACCAGACTGATGGGACCACCTTTTGAACCTCTACACTCTTGTGAAATACAATTTCTAACATGGAAAGTGGCCTTTCTAGTAGCGATCACATCGCTAAGGAGAGTTGGTGAGCTTCAAGCCCTAACTATTCAAGAGCCTTTCATACAGATTCATGCTAATATTTTAGTGCTACGTACCAACCCTAAATTTATGCCTAAGGTGGTATCACAGTTCCACATTAACCAAACGATAAAACTGCCAGTATTCTTCCCAAATCCAGATTCAGTGGCAGACCGAGCTCTGCACACACTAGATGTTAAGAGCTCTCCTGTATTACATAGACAGGACAAAGGATTTCAGAAAGACTAAGCAACTGTTTGTTGCCTTTTCACCACAGCACAAACGCAACCCCATTTCCAAATCGGGTATAGCCAGATGGATTGTTAAGTGTATACAGCTTTGTTATCAAAAAACTAAACGCACATTAACAGTTCCCCCAAGAGCGCATTCAACACGCAAGTTAGGGGCATCCATGGCTTTCCTAGGTAACATTCCTCTAGAGGATATATGTAGAGCAGCCACATGGTCCACCATACATACATTTACCAAACACTACTGCGTGGATGTACACTCCAAACAGCAAGCTGCTGTAGGACAGGCTGTTCTCAGGACTCTTTTTCAGACTGCTGCAGCTGGCACGGGCAACCACCGCTAAGGGGGAGACTGCTATTTATTCTATGCACAGATTTGAATTCAGCAGCCCACATGCCTTGAACGGAATATGCTACTTACCAGTATGCATCTGTTCTTGGCATGTAGGGCTGCTGACATTCATATCGCCCGCCCTCCTCCCCGATGCCTGTCGCAGCTGTAGCACTCAGAATTAATCTCAAGCATGGACATCACTTACTGTAATATACTCCATCTCTGCCACAATGGCGAAAAACAATCTATGGATGGACAGGATGCCCATGCGCACTGTAGTCCAGGTGAGGAGCCACCTATCTCGTGATACTTCGAAGACTCTTCCAGGACAACAATGTGCAATCATCCGGACCCAACATTAGGCGGCGATCTATGCACAGATATGAATGTCAGCAGCCCTACATGCCAAGAACAGATGCATACTGGTAAGTAGCATATTCCTTTCTTCTATGGCCAGCCTCCTGGTTCGAGCTGCTAATGATCTTGCTATCTTGGGCAGATATGATCGCCAGATGTGGTGTGATTTATTCCCGTTTGTGGACCTACTTCCGGATGGAGCGAAGGATGAAGCCAGGAAAACCATGATGGAAGGGGAGCGGTCCTCTTCAGAGGTGATAGATTGTGCTATGGACATAGCAACAACAGCTTTCCGTGCATTGGCAGGTTCAGCAGTCTTGAGGGCTGGCTGCGGGCTACCTGGTTTCGCCATGAAGTCCAAAATATGATCCCGAGGCTGATCAGGAAATTCAAAGCGGAACCTTGCAAAATGATTTTGATTGCACCAGCGTGGCCCCGTCAGTTCTGGTACACGGAACTCCTCCTACTGTCTCAAGACCAACCAATTCACCTACAGCCTATTCCGTCTCTGTTGACTATGTCTCAGGATCCGGTGCTCCATCCAGATCCGAGCTCACTCCAATTGACAGCGTGGCTCCTGAGTACAGAGAATTCCAAGACTTGAACCTCTCAGAAGAGTGTAGAGATATCCTGTCTCCGGCCCGAGCTCCAAGTACAAATAAGACTTATCAGGCGAAATGGAAGAGATTCTGTCTCTGGTGTCGGAGGCAGAATATTCATCCATACACTTCAGCTCCGCAGCAGCTTTTACCATATATTCTTTCTCTGGCAAAGTCAGGTTTGGCTCATTCTTCTGTCAAAGTACATCTAGCAGCCATCTCTAGATTCAGGCGGACGTCGTCAGGTCCTTCACTTTGGTCCGCTAGGATTATTAAACAATTCCTGAAGGGCTTGTTCAGGGTGTTTCCTCCAGTCCGGCCTCCTCCACCAGTCTGGCAGCTTAATCTGGTTTTGGCTCATCTGATGAGAGCTCAGTTTGAACCTATTCACAGAGCAGATCTAAAATTTGTGTCCTGGAAGCTGGCTCTCCTATTAGCCTTAACATCAGCCAGGAGGATTAGTGACCTTCAAGCGCGAACGATTGTGGAACCCTTTCTTCAGTTCAAGAACAATGCTCTGATTCGAAGGACAAATCCAAAATTCATCCCGAAGGTACCATCAGAATTCCATTTGAATGAGCTTGTGATTTTGAACTCTTTTTTTCCCACGACCTACTACACCAGCGGAGAGGTCTTTGCATTCTTTAGATGTTCAGAGGTGTCTGAAATGTATCTGGAACGAACATAACCATTCAGGAAGTCTTCTCAATTTTTTGTCTCTTATAGTGCCCCACAGAAGGTATTTCCGCTTTCAAAGAACTGTATTTCACGTTGAATCTCTAATACGATTCAGTATTGTCATCAGGGAGCGGGCAAACTGCTTGAAAGATGAGTTTGTGCTCATTCAACGAGATCTGTTGCTTCATCAGTAGCTCTATTCTCAGGAGTACCTATCAAGGACATCTGTAGAGCAGCTACGTGGAGCAGTATCCACCCCTTTACGAAGCACTACTGCTTGGATTCTTCCATGAAGGAAGATGCAGCGGTGGGTCAAGCAGTACTGAGATCTTTTTCAATGAGGTTAACTTTCCCTACAATCCCTCCTTCCTGTATTGCACATTTTGTATTGATTGTATATATTCTTCTCTGTGGTAAGATGTTTATAATTTCTTTCCTATGAGGATATCTATGTTGACATGTAAGGATATTCATATAACAAAATGTGCTTTCATGACTTACTGCTAGCTACTCTGATACAAAGCATGGGAATCTATGAAAGTTCCAATACTGGGGCAAGAAAACAAGTTACTTACCTGTAACTTTGGTTCCCCAGTATTGGTAACTTTCATAGATTCCCATGCGCCCACCCTCCTCCCCTGGGAAAGCTCGGCCTCTTTTTACTGAGATAGTTGCTGTTACACAACGGCTACGAAAAATCTGAGGCTTTCTCAGGAGGGTTCTAAGGGGTGAGGCTATTCTGATTGGTTGTTGCAGAAGTTTTGGTCTCTTTTACAAAAAGAGGTGGACAAGCTACAAAATGAGATGAGGCCTAGGCATAGTTTTCTCTTTTGTACTTACTGCTATGATATTTTTTATTTATCGAGTCTCCCATTCCGACGACGGGGGAATGATACAAAGCATGGGAATCTATGAAAGTTACCAATACTGGGGAACCAAAGTTACAGGTAAGTAACTTGTTTTCTTCTCTAACAAAGAGCAGCAGATCATCGGCATATAATGAAATGCTCACAGGTCTATGTGTGAATCGCTACGCCACTTCCCTGTTTCTTTGCCTAATAAGGCAGGCTAATGGCTCCAACATTAAGGAGAAGAGGAGCAGTGATAGGACATCCCTGTCTGGTGCCTCTTCTGATCCAAATCGGGCTTGACGTGTACCCTCCTCCCACTCTTATGCTTGCCGTTGGGTTTGTATATAATCTCGCCCATCTGCTGTATCCCTCGGGGATTCCTACGCGCTGCAGAATATGTAACATGTAGCCCCATTCAATCAAGTTAAATGCTTTGGCCGCATCCAACATAATTGCAGCTGCTTGCAGATCCAGATCAAGTATATGAAACATTGAAAGAATTGTGCGTAAATTGTGTGACTTGGATCTATCGGTATGAAACCAGACTGATCTGGAAGGACCAGGTTCGGCATTAGTGGCTGAAGACTGGTGGCTACATTTTTTGCCAGGATTTTCGTATCTGTTGTAATCGACCGGGGGCGATGCGACTCGCAGCACGAGGGCTCCTTATCTTTTTTTAGTAGAGTTATGATTAGCGCTTCTCTGAGGGTTGGCGGCAGTGTTCCTGTTATCTCATACATTTCCAGCATGAACAGATTTAATTCATCTGCAAATCCCTTGTAGAATTCGCCTGTGAGGCCATCCAGCTCAGGTGCTTTCTTTTTGGGCAGTGAGCGTATTGCCTCCCGGATATCAGCAGCTTCAAATGGCTGACACAAATATTCTCTTTGATCAGAGGATAGCCAGGCCAGAGCAACATCCTCTAGATACTCATCTAGTTCCGATGGCGCTGTCTGTCTTTTAGATGTGTACATCTCAGAGTAACAACTGCGAAATTGCTCCGCAATGGCCTCCATGGTGTAGTGGTCCTGCCCGTTGTTATTTGTGATTTTTTAGATTACCGTGCTTTTTGACCTTATCTAAATCTTTTCAGCCAGATTGTGCCCTGGTCTGCCCCCCTCACCGTAAGCATGAGCGACTAGCCTCTTAGATAAATATCGCACTTCCCCGGCAGCCAACTCACTGTATTCCAACATGAGTTCTTTTATGCTTGCTAACGTAACATGGCTTGGGGATTCCGCATATTCTTGCTCCAACTGCGCCAACTCAGATTCTTTACGGGACAGCTGACCACGAATAGCCTTTAAAATACCTGAAGTTGTGCTTATTCATGTGCCCCTGATTGTGCCCTTGAAGGCCTCCCAGAGTGTAGCAGTTTTGTCCACCGTCTCCTTATTTAAGTAAAAATATTGAGTAATGGCTTGTCTAATTGTGTTTGTGTACAGCGGGTTTAGCAGTGCCTCCGACAGAAAGCGCCAAGTAAATTGACGTGGGATGCAATGCATAATGGGATGTGTAGGGTGAGCCTGACTGGGTTGTGGGCAGATAGCGTCCTAGGCAGCGTGGCTACTGAATGTATCCACAGGTTAACTGCCTCACTCACCAGCCAATAATCTAACCTCGACCAGCTGCCATGCGCTGTAGTTGTGTGTGCGCCTTCTAGTCTGTGAGTGTTTCGATGTCTCCATGCATCTGAGTCTTCTCATCCATCTCGTTGTTTGACCAGTGCCGTCTTGGGTGATTGCCCTCCCGGTTTGCTTGATTTATCTCTACCGGCGTCTAGATGTGTTTAGATCACCTCCCCATATGATCTGCGCTTCGGAACACTCTCAAAATGGTGAATATGTCTTAAGTGCAGGTGTATCAGTGTTTGGTCCGTATACGTTCACAATAGTGAATATTTGACCAAAATGTTTCCCATGCAAAATGGCGTAGCGTCCTTCAGCGTCTGTGTGTGACTTTATAACAGCAAGCAGGACACCTCTTTTCACCAGTATGAGAACCCCCCTGGCATACGAGTACGAAGAGCCCAGCCGATATCCAGCCCACCTGGCCCATACCCTGCCCTCCGTCTCTTTGGTGAGGTGCGTCTCTTGGAGCAGAGCGATCTCTGTCATGTTTGTCTAGATAGTCTACCACTTGTTGTATTTTTTGGGGCGAGTTGAAACCATGGACGTTCCACGTCATACATGCTATCTTTTCTTGTTCAGTTTGTCATGCACTAGTGCCTGTGCTATCTCATCTGTATCTACACAGTAATACAAAAAGACATTTGTATTCATATTATCCTCTAATCGATCACGTAAAAACCATAATGAGACCCATCCCCACCCACTGCATCATCTCCCCTCTCACTTCAGCACCCCCAACTCTGCTAAAGCCATCCCAACTACAGCGAACAGACCCCCCCCCCATGGCAGACACAAACACAATCAAATGTGGTGTACACCCACTGGGGAAGCGCCGGAGCGCAGACCTCTTCCCAGAAGCGAAGGGAGGTGGTTGAAGGCATACGCACACCTCGGGCTAGGTTGTGAAATTTCAATACGTAAAGTAATATGCAGCACATAATTCCTGATTGTATCAACATATCGTACTAACAGCGTGATAATGGAACATCTCGCTCGGCAGACTAGACCAGGACTTGGCAACAGAGAAATAGCAGTACTGGTCTCCACCCGCCACCCCGCAAAAGTAGCCATGTGACTTTTCTATATAACATTTCAAAAACAACTGTCATTTGAGTAAGTACATCACCACAACATGTTCAGCGGTCGTTCGGTGTTCATCTTGCGCTTCGGCCGCTCTTTGCTCGTGAGGTTAGATGTTGTTTGCATATTCCATCGCTGATTTGGGGTTTGCAACGATTTTTGATTTGCCTTCTGCTCCGATTCGCGAGCGGGCCAGGTACAACATAGTGTATGGAACGTTTTCTGCTATTATTTTTTCTGCTATTAGCAGTTTCTTTACCGCGTGGTATTCTCTTCTCGCCGCCTGAACCTCCATTGTGAAATCCGGATAAAACGCCAGTATATTTCCTTTGCAAGTTATCGTTCCCTTTTCCCAGGCCAAACGCAATACAGAATCACGATCCCTGTGTTTCAGGAGTCGGGCAATGATCGGCCTCTGTGGTGCGTCCGAGGGTGGACGAGCAGGCAGCGAACGATGAGCTCTTGATAATCAACACCTGGGATAGATGTTCCAGCCCAAAAAGCTCAGGCAGCTTGGTCTCTACATATGTTTCCAGTCGTCCGGTGTTAGTCGACTCCGGCAGGCCGTAATACTTAAATTGTTTCGCCTGGACCTGGCCTCCAAATCTTCATTTTTTTCCTGTATGACAGCAAGCACTTTCTCCATGTCCAGTGTCTTCGAGGTTACTCTCCGTACGTGGTACTCCGGGTACAATATGCGCTTCTCCCAGCCTGGTTGCATGCTTGTCCAATTTGGCTGCCACATTATCCATTCTTGTATTTAGGGCTGCTATATTCCCATCAATGGACTTCAGAATGGCGATGAGCGTCGCCTCCAATGATGGTGGGCCCTAAGAGGGGGCGTCAAGCTCAGAATCTGATGTGGCACGCTGTCTTGATTTTGCTGGCGTGCGTCGCTCGAACCTGAGGCGGGGCTGAGCTTTATCTTACTTGCCCATGTCGGATTATAGCATGCGCTTCAATTACGTTGAGCAGGTCAAGGTGGGATTTTTTGTTTTGTTTATTGTTCTGCGCTGGTCTGCTGCTCAAACGCCTTACCCAGCATTTCACGCACTCTTCTGGCGAGTGTGGCAGCACTCCAGCCGGTCCCCAGGCCTTGAGGTAATGATACCTCCGCCTCCTGCATGCCGCTTAACCTGCAATCTTGCCTTTCTCAGATTTGCGCTCGTAGAATCTGCTCAGTGCAGTCTTTAACCCTGGAGTGAAAAAGTGCAGGGCGACGTCACCATGTATCATGCCTTTTCCAGCATGACTCAGTTTGCGCTTTGTGTGTATTAGGTCCAGTTTCCACACACTCCAAGCCACGCAGTCACAGGCCCACTATGGACTGTTGTGTACCGGTTAACACACCTCGTGGGAATTTTCAGGTGGTCCGCTCGAGCACAGCAGCATGCACATCCTGAAATTCCAAGGCCGCACTCCCAGGCCTGCTTCAACGGGGCCTTTCTTTAGAAGCTGTGCCCGCTTCGCAATCTTACTGTCTCAGCGGTGCGTGATCAGTGAGCGCTCACCCGGCACCGTTATCACAGACGACCGGCGTCAGCTTGCGCTCCGACTCACTGGCCGTTCCTCAGCAAGCCGCAGAGAAGGTGCCGGCTTGCTCAGCCTGGGTCTCCTCCAGATCACTGTACGCTAGACCCTCACCTCAGGACTGACGCTGCACCAGGCGCCCTCTGGGATTTTTACAGCCGTCCCACCTCAGTTCTTTATACTTCGGCTAGCTGGGGTGTGCTGACTGGACTCTCCACGGCGTCTCTGCCGTATTACTCACGCTGGCGGTGCGCCGTCTGCCATTTACCTCCCCCACAGATCACAGCTGACATTGGGGGCGGTCAGCATTCACAGTTGGCGCAGATGATACATTGCCTTGCTGCCAACAGGTTTGTTAGCCCCCTTCGGGTGGCTTGATGTTTAGATGCCGAACTGCTCCTTATCGTCTCACACGGCTGCCATGTTGTGCCATTGGGCCTCGAACATGCCTGGTCGCTGTCGGGGGCCGCCAGAGCAGCCCGCTGTCCTCCACTCACCCTCTGATCAGTCACCTCTCTTCTGATTTTGTTCTCCAGATGACACCTAGGGAGCAGGATTTCTGCCGGATTATAGATTCAGCCGGCAGAGCTGCACTACAGCGGAGCCATCTTGCCGCGCGCTCTCTAGCCCCCCAGCCTTGTACATCTTTACTGCCCTTCTGAGAAATGGAATGGATGGAAAAATCAGCAAATGGTTAGGGACCCTCTGCTGATTTCAGAGCCTTGTTTGTGTCCTTAATTTAAAGATAGCTGTTAACTGGTTCCGAGAAGCAATTTATATTGATTATTTTTATCCCATCTCCTTGTATTATCTATTTTAGACTAAGCATTGCTTTTCCAGTTTTTAATGGGATAAGTCAGCTCTTTTTAATGCCCTCTGTGGACGCTGGTACTGCTCATAAGACATGAAACAAACTCTAAAATCGATGTACATTTTTCACATTTTCTGTGCGCCTTATGTTCACGTAGGTTGCTTTTAAGTATAATTTAATAATAGTGGTTAGCAGATATGACGAAAGGTGGCAAACTATACTAAAATTCTGGCTTAATTCAGTTATGTTCACTGAAACCTTGTCTCTGCCTCTATCTTTTTGTTGTTCTGCCGAAACAAATCGGAGTATTTCTTTAGCTAGAACATCAAGTGTTTGTTAAATATTTTTAATATGATTTTACTGCTTCAAATTATGTTGCTTCATCCAAAGCGTCACATAAATGAGGCAGACTATCCTATAGAAGTACCTGAAGAAAGCATTTTCTGACACATTAACAAACACCCAAATTGGTCTCGTTAGGCTGAAGATGTAATTAAGTGTAGAAGAGCAGAGCTACAACATGTTTTTCACTAACCTCTTATGATTCAACCTGGTTTCGTGTTCCGAAACTATTTAACACCTAAGCTTTGAGCTCTTTTTCTACACACATGCCGTCATTTTTCCTTTCTTTGAATACTTGAAAATAAATTTGAGTATCTGAAACACCAAATCCATGTCTAATTAACATTTGTATTACTCCCTGAATCCTGTATCTTGTGAAACATTTTTGATAGACTTATGTTTACCCCTGAACAGATTTTCTTCCAAAATGCTTGTCCTCAGTTGGGTGGGCATGACCTTTATAAATCTGCAGCTAAGGTGGCGTACACCGTTAAGGAAATAGTATTTAAACATGTTTCTTCTTGTTATGTGTCTTGAGAGAGGGTCTCTCACAATGTTTCTTGGAAGTATTTCTTTGTCTTCCTTGCCTGTAGTATTGTAAGTGTGTTCCAAGTTGAGCTGTGGAGTGCGTGCTTTTAATGCAGGGTTATAAAAAAAAATGCTGGCACTAGGTATATTCTGCATATTACTGAAATCTATACTTTAGAAGCACTTTATCTTTAACATAAACTTATCTGCGTACTATGTGGCTGCCTAGATTGTATTGTGTGTAATGCACATTTGAAATGATGACTGAAACCTTCACAGTGCTAGAGCACCAATAATACACAATGCTTTTTCCTGCTACACCAAACAGGATTGAATTCTATGAGTCTCTGGTTGCACACAGACCTCTGTAGTGAGCGTATTTAGCAATAGAGATTTCATAACCTAAAATAGTACAATTCTCACTGATTAATGTAACCTTCATTTATTTTTCAGTTATGGTGTGCGATATTTTATATGTAGTTACTTGATGGTGAAAGATCCAAAAATAAGTTGCAAAAGGCTTTGTTCTTTTTAGCCACGCCCTCGATTCTGCCTCGGAGCTCACTGGCCCCGTCCTTATTGCAGTATCCTTACTATTTTTTATTGCACTTCAACCGCTGCATTGAATAGCATAGAGGAAGGCGAGCTAACAAATTAACAAGGAGAGCCAAGGGTCTTGCTCGGATCATAGAGCCGGTGTACAAGCTGAGCCCTGATAGGTTTGTTATGTAAATCATATAACAAACATCACGTGAAATGGTATTCGCTTCAAAATAATTTTCTTTCTTTAACATGAAGCATTGCCTTAATAGGTCACATTATAGTTTATTAAAAAAAATGCAATAGGTTTTTGTACAACTCTTATTCGGAGTTCACATAAGAAGATCCGATTCGACCAACAGGAGCAGAAATTAACCATGTTTGCCGATTTATGTCCTTGTGACTCTTTCAGACCCCATTGCCTCCCATGTCCCCCAGGTGCTTAGGGAGCTTCAGCTTCATCTCTAACAAACCATGTAGGGTTTAAGATCAACGTCACTAAATCCGAAATCTTGAATGTGTCTCTCCCCAAGGCGGTGGTGGGCCAGATGCAAACGCTAACCCCTCTACAGTTGGCCTATTCGCACACAAATTATTTGGGCCTCGTGACAGCCCCCACATTAGCTGAAACTCGAGACCTCCATCTTTAAGACCTGAAACGAGGACTCAGAAGTGAGCTTAATAGTTGGAAATATAAAAGTCTCTCTCCTGGGCAGAATAGCTGCATACAAAATGACCATACTACCTAAGATATGAGTTTCAGATCCTAGCTCTTTGAATACCTGGTGACTACATTGCTGACCTTCAATCGACTTGCACAAATTTCATATGGTAGGGTCAGGTAAGGAAGGATTAGTCGAGAGCAGGGTTTCTTACGCCCACGCAAGGGAGGCCTGGGGGTCCCCGACATAGCTTATTATTATGCCGTGACCTACCTCTGTTATCTCGTACACTGGACTCCATGAGAGACCGATAAGTGGTGGTGCATGATTGACTGCACCGTGATATTGGAACTCTGGGAAATATTCTGGTGAACTCCTTCAAACTGGAGGAAACCGCTGTAAACTAACCAGTCACAAGAGTGACACCGGAGATTTGGTATTCAGTCTGGTTCAAATATGGTCTCACTACTTGTCCTTCCCCATGTATGTCTCTTTGGGGTAATTGAAAATGTATGCATGGCCTACATAAATTCTCATATAGCAGTTAGCTAGAAGGGGGGTGCAAGACGTTGAGAGACCTGTTTGTATAAGAATCAATCAATTCATTCTTTCCCTTGAAAGAAGAGTACTGCCTCCCTGAAACTGAACAATGCTGCTACCTTCAGTTACACCACTGACTATCACACCTTAAAACCATTCAGAGGGGAGCAAGATCCCTCGCACCTTTTGAAAAATGTCTCCTACACTGCACAGATGACAGACATGCCACTTCTGTTATATATAATATGCTTAACACTACACAACGCCCTACCAAACCCCTTTCAACAGGCCTGGGAGAGGAAATTGTGCATCACCCTAGACTATGGCCAATGGGAGTACATCTTAACCCGAGCTAATTGAGCGTCATCCTCAGGAGGGAGAGACCCGGTTTAAAATTCAGTATCTGGTACTCTACCCCAACACTTTTAGCATAAATTAAGGAAGTCCGCTTTCTCTCTTTGAGAGTGTGTGTGGAAGAGGGGGGGGGGTCTCTCCCCCACACAATATGGCCATGCCCCAAAACACAACCCTTTTGGACCTTGCTGTTGACTACAATGGAACAAATCAAGGGTCGGATCTGACTAGATCTCCGAAGGTGTTAGTCTTTTGGGGCTCCACACCCCGGATATTTATCCTCTCTATTGCATGTTAGGCAAACTAATTTCCCACCTCCTTGAGGCCAAATAAACCGTCCTAAGTCTTTGGGGACCTCAAGTTTTGCCTTCCGAACACAAGTGGAGGTAGAGACTGGTGGATCCTTAGCATGGTGATTCTGTGCAAAATAGCACGAGGTGAGGAAAAAGCTTTTAGTAAACAATGGGGACATCTGGTGAACTATTTCAGTAGAGACTTCAAGAAACTATCTTGCCCAAAGCGACTTAAGCCCTGAAACGGCTAGAGCCTTTAAGATAGATGACTATTATGCTACAGTCCGTAGAAGGCTCAAACATTTATGGACCTCTGACATGGTCACAGTTACCTAGGGCGACAAGCCCTTAGACATTATGAGAACTCAGAACCTCATTTAATGTGCTATTGCTGGGGCAGGACCGTGGCTGTGCGATGGCTGAGGGTGGGATGGAAGGGTTCTTTGGGACTGGCCTTTTCATTTCAAGGCTGGATGTAAATATTATTGTACTATGGCTAATTAAACAGTGCAACAACATGTTTATAAACATATTCAAAGTTGAAATTAAACTTAACTCACAAAGTGAATGATTTGTAGGAGTTACTTTTGTAGTTTGATCTTCATTTTGAACACTCATGGGGCTGAAAGTTTGGAATTCACCAGTAGTGTACTTCTCACCCGAAATCTGCGATTAGACATCTTTTTGTTTTGTAATACCACCTGCAAAACATGTTGAAACATGTTCAGTCTAACCAAAGGGCAGTTATATGGATTTTTGTGAGCATGCCCCCTATTTAGGTTTAAAGTATTTTATTGAAGCAGGGTAAGGAAGGAAACAGGGCAAGAAAAAGAAAAAAAACACAGGTGCCCCCCAATCAAAGCGTACGGTACATTAGATACATCAAAGCAATTCTGACCCCTCAGTAGGCACCATCCGGCATGGAAACACAGCTAGCGCGCCTGTGGTTAAAACAAAAAGAAGGGGGGGGGGGGGGGAGGGGGAGAGGGAAGGGGGGGGAGGGGAAAGGGGAAAAAGGGGGGGAAAAAGGGGGGGAAAAAGAGGTGGGGAAACAACCCTGCTCCATAACCTACCCAACCAACAAAACCCCCCAACTACAGCACCCCAACCCACCCCCTGTACTGTGCCAATGACCATCTGCTCTCCCCTCATTGCAACCCTCTGGTTGACTCCGCTACTCAACACCAACTCCGACCAATCAAACAGGCGGATCCGGTGGCGGTGTCAGCCGTAACAGCCTGAGATACCTAGGGCAGGTGATCTCCCTGAACTCAGAACACAACAGGCCATGGAAAGGCGCCCACAGCTCCTCAAAAGCATCCGTATCCCCCAGTGCCACTAAGGACATTTTTTCCATGCCAAGGACATGCCACAATCTATGCAGCCAGCCGACAACAGTGGGGAGCGTGGTAGAGCGCCAGTGTATGAGAATGTTTTGCACCGCTGACCCTAGAGCTATCGCAATCTGTCTACCCCTTCTAGACCTGAGGGGGTACATCAACCCGTTCGGCAACCCCAGTAAGACATAGGCAGGGAACCGTGGCAGCTCTATCTCAAAACATTTATCCATCTCGCTAAGAACCTCCTCCCAGTAAGAAGCCAAAAGGGGACAATCCCACAGTATGTGTGTGAGCGTGCCAGCTTGACCACAGTTACGCCAGCACGTACCCGGTAGTGACCTATCCATCTCATGTAATTTCTCAGGGGTGCGGTACCAATAGGTCGAGATTTTGGTGAAGGTCTCCGTGAGCCCCGTGTGATAGGCAGAGTGGCGTGAGCGGTAAGAGATGTGGTCCCATTCTGTGTGACTAAACACCCGTCTGAGCTCCCGTTCCCAGAGCTCCCGACCGGGGTTGTGAATGTGAAAGGGGGGGGCTGCAGCATCTTGTACAAATCGGAGATAAGTTTAGCGTCCGACGTGCGAGTGATTAACCAGCGCTCGTACACCGTGATCTCCCGGTCCGCCGTTTCGCGCACTTGGGGTTGTAGCGCCCAGTGGCGCGCCTGCATATACCTCATGTGCTCCGTCTCAGGGAAGCCGTAGTCCCGCCGTAAGTCCTGGAAGGGGATGACACCCTCTGGGCCATACAGGTGATACAAAGTGCAACAGCGGGCTGCCCGCCAGCGATCGTAAGCGCCAGGCTCAGTTCCCGGGCCGAAGTCCGGATTGCCAATTAGCGGCGTGAAGGGAGAGGGAAAGGTAGTGAATTCATGCCTAAGGGCCACCGAGTCCCACGCCCGAAGTGGGACACGCGTCACAAGAGATGCGTAGAGATTAGGGGGTCGATGAGCCCGCCTCAAGAATGGCACCTCCTGTAGCGTTCTGCCTGCTACCGCCTGGTCCTGGAACAGCCAGTGTTTGTCTGACTCCCACCGGCTCCATTCCACCAGATAGCGAAGTTGGGCGGCCTGGAAGTATTTCCGTAAATCTGGTATCCCCAGCCCCCCAGATTCAGGCGCCAGCATAGCGATGTTCCTTTTGATCCGTGGTCTACGGCCCTGCCACACAAACCGCGCAATGGCCGATTGAGTCTCCGCGAGCCACCCTGTGGGGGGCTGGAGCGGCAACGCCCTAAACAGGTATAGCACCTGAGGCAGGAGGGTCATCTTCACTGCGGCCACCCTGCCTAGCAGCGACAACGTGCCTTTATCCCACCGACCCAGTTCCTCTCTGATTTTCGTGCTCAGAGCCGCATAATTGGCCGTGACCATCGCCGGGAGGGAGGGTGCCAACAGGATCCCCAGATACGGAATCCGGTCCCTGGACCAACTCGGAGGGTAAAGCCTCTGCAAATCCGCCCTGGTGGCGCCGGCGAGCGAAATGTCGAGGGCAGCTGATTTCCCGAGGTTCACCTTAAAGCCCGCCACCGCGGCGAAGAGGTCCAGTTCCGCAATGCAAGCCGGCAGCGACCTCCGTGGGTCATCGAGCGTCAAAATGACGTCATCTGCATATAGGCTAATTGCGTGATGAAATTCGCCCATCTTGACTCCTATGATATCGGGGTTCTGCCGAACCCTTTGAGCAAACGGCTCCATATAAAGAGCAAAGAGCAGAGGGGACAGTGGACATCCTTGTCGTGTACCCCGTTCTATAGGAAAGGGTCGGGAACTGCCCCCGTTCACTCGGACCACCGCGGACGGAAATCGGTAGCAGTTGAAGATCAGGTGCCGGAACTTCTCGCCTATCCCGAACTTGCCCAAGACCTTCTCCAGGTAGGGCCAGTGCACCCTGTCAAAAGCCTTCTCCGCGTCTATGGAAAGGAGCATCCTTTCCCCGGGGATCCTGGAAGCCTTCTCAAGAATATGAGTCACCCTCTTTGTGTTGTCCACCGTCTGCCTGCCAGGCACAAAGCCTGCCTGATCCGAGTCGACCATGCCCGGCAGATGTTGTGCCAGGCGCGCTGCCAATATGCTGGTGAACACTTTCAAGTCCGTGTTCAGCAGCGAGATAGGACGGTAGGACCCACAGGCAGTCCGGTCCTTGCCCGGTTTCGGGATCACGGAGACCGTGGCCTGAAGAAATTCGGGGGGAATGGCACCCGGCTCCGAGAATGTGTTGAAGAGGCGGGTCAACAGAGGTGCCAGCTCCTGACAGAAGGTTTTATAAAAGAGAGGGATGAAGCCATCCGGGCCCGGGGCCTTGCCCGGTTTGAGCCGGGAGATCGCCGTGACCACCTCCTCGATACGGATCTCCCGTTCCAAATACTGGGCCTGATCCGGCGTTAGCGACGGGAGCGGCACCGATTCCAGATATTCCGCCTCCGCCCGGGCGAAAGGGGGCTCGCCAGTGTAGAGGTCTGCGTAAAAACTACGGAAAACGTCCGCAATTTGCTCGTCTTCCGTGACAGAACCTCCGGCCGGGTTAACCAGCTCCTTCACTCGGTGCTGTTGGTGTTGCACCCTGAGCTTGTTGGCCAGGAGTCGTCCGCATCTGTCGCCACCGGTATAGTACTTTTGCCTCAGACGAAGCATCGCTTACTCCGCCCGGTCCATGTCCAGGGCAGACAAGAGTTTCCTGGCGGCTTTCAACTGCCTCCAGATTCTGGGGGCTCCCGTCCTGTGATGAACCTGCTCCAGTTCCCGCACCTTCCGGGTAAGCTCGTCCCTTTTGAGCTGTCGATCCTTATTCTCCGCCGAGGAGATGGCGATAAATTCGCCCCGGAGCACAGCCTTCAGGGCCGCCCATTGTGTCGCGCGGGAGGTGTCATCATTATCGTTTACGCGCAGGAAGTCCGCAATGGCCGCGCGGATCTGTTCCACCGTCGACCGTCTGCGCAATAGTGTGTCCCGGAGTCGCCAGACCCCTCTCGGCCGAGCCACCGGGGGTAGATTGAAGGCACCCTCCACCGGCGCATGATCGGAAAGAGAGAGGACCCCCATGTCAGCATTCGAGGCTAAAACGAGCATCGGGCCCGACACAAGTAGATGGTCCAGCCGCGCATAGGACTTGTGTGCGTGTGAGTAGTAAGAGTACGCGCGGGTAGTAGGGTGGAGGTGGCGCCACATGTCATGCAAGTCCAGCTCCTCAAGCCGGGTGCGAACCGAGCCCGAAAGCTCTCCCAACTGGTGGTGCCGTTGCACAGACCTGTCTAGAGCCGCGTCGAATACCAGATTCATATCTCCCCCCAACACTATGTGCCTATCAGAGGTGGATGCCACGTCTTCCAGTGCCCTGTGCAAGAATTGATCCTGACGGTCATTGGGGCCGTAGATAGAGCCGACAGTCAGCACCAAGCCTCCCACCCTAATCCTGTATGCCAAAAGCCTCCCTTTCTGTTCCGCCACCTTATGTAAAATCTCCCCCCTGAACCCCCTGGAGAACAGAAGTGCCACCCCTGCCGTTTTGGAAGCGCTGGAGGAGAAAAGCTGCGTGGGGAACTTGGGGGTACGCATTCTGGGACAGTCTTTGGCCAGCAGATGGGTCTCTTGTAGCAGGCAGATATCAGCCTGGGAGTTCTCCAGCAGAGACAGTACCGCCCGCCTTTTAACCGGGTTATTCAGCCCTTTCACATTCAGAGTAACAACTTTAAGAGCCATCAAGGAGGGGAATCATTGAAACGCACGTGTAGGCGGACAAGGCCCAGCAAGCGAACATGGAGGCCACCTCACAAAACCACAGCGCACAGCAAAGCAGACATCCCTACGGCACAGTACAGTCCCCAGACCCCGAAACCCCACAACTAGAGGAACTCCCCCCCCCCCCCCCCCCCCCCCCCTCCCCAGGAACTTCACACACCCAACCCCACACCGCTCCCAACTCCCAGCCCCCTTGCAGACCCCCAAACTCAAAACACCCCCCTGCAATTCCCGTTCCCGCTCCCCGCTTTTCAAGTCATTCAAAGAAGTCATTGTCCCAGTCCGGCCCTTATCGGGCAAGGCCGTGGAAAATCAATCTAGTGGACGTCCAGCCACCATCACCGGCACTCGCCAACCTACCCCACCCACCCCCAGAACCCCCGCACCTGCAATAAGAAAAGGCTAGTGTAGACTCCCCCCGGAGTAAGTTCAGGCCGTCAGGGCCACTTCACTGGACACCGCCACTCTGGAGGCCTCCTGGATGGCGGCCGACATGTCCGCCCGAATCGTGGGCGAGTCCGGCCGTTCCGGCGGCGGGGAACGCCTCTCCCCAGCCTGCTGCCAGCCGTCTCGAGTGCTTCGCCTGCGGCGCGGCGCCGGGGTGTCCGTATCCGATGCTGTGATGCACAACACTGCGCAGACATCCTGGAGGGACCGGAGCTGGTGCAATGTTCCGTTCCACCGAAAAATCAGGCGGAAAGGGTGCCCCCAGGAGTACTGTGTCCCCTGCTCCCGAAGGAAGTCCGTGGCGATTTTAAAGGACTTTCTTTCCTGCAGTGTGACCGTAGACAAGTCCTGATAGAGGGCCACCGGGTGGTCCCGAAATCGGAAAGGCTGCTGCCGCCGCGCCTCGCGGAGGATCCGCTCCTTCAGGGGGAAGTCCGGCAGGAAGGCCAAAATGTCCGGGGGGGGCGCCGTAGCCTTGCGGGGGCGGCCCACCCGGTGCGCCCTGTCGATGCGAACTTGAAAATCCTCTGACTCCCCCAAAATTGCACGGAAGAGGGCCTCCAGATATGCGGTCACGTCTTCACCCTCCTCGCCGGACGGGACGACTCGGACCCTGATGTTGTTCCGCCTAGACCGATTTTCGAGGTCCTCGGCGTGGGCCTGCAGCTCAATTTGTTGCTCCCGCAGCCGCAGGACCTCTTGCTGCAGGTGGGTGATCTCCTCGTCCCTGGAGTGACCAGCTTCCTCCACGGTGTTGACCCGTTCTCCCAGGGAGTCCACCTCTCTCCGTATTTCGCGGACCTCCCCGGCCACCTCCTGTTTCAAAGTCTGAAAATCCTCCCGCAAGGAGCTAAACAGCGACTCCAGGAACGATCGTGTCACCGGGCGTTCCCCGCCTTCAGCGCCCCTGGAAGGGGCCGGGGAGGTCGTGGCGGTTTGGCTCCCTCCGCTGCGTAGGCCTCCGCGTCCCAACATGTCCGGCAAAGTCCGATCGCCCCTCCTTTGACCCCTGGCATTCGACATCCTGGCGGCGCGGAAGGCACCGATGGCCGTCGCTCGGCAAAGAGGTCACCAGGGCCAGGGCAGCTATACTCCGGCCAGGAAGCACCGTCACACAGAGGCCCTGAGCAAGGCCGGGCAGCCGGTCCGGAGTTCACAAAATGGCCGCCCGTTACAGTCAATGGGCCAACGCCCAGGGAGTGAGGCCTACCCCCGTCGCGAGTCCAGTGGCGAGAGACACAACCGGAGGGCAGGCTCGCGGGGCGTAGGCAGCCGGGGCCGGCACGCCTAGTTGAATAAATGCTCCAGAGGCGCAACACCACTCCGCCACGACCCGGATTGGGCCGGAACGGCCGCACGAGGCGAGTGCTCTCAAGCCCCGGACTTGCGTAGCAGCCGGAGGCCGGCTCCGCTTCCGTCGACCTCCTCCGTTCGGCTCCACTCTCGTCGACCTCCTCCGTTCGGCTCCGCTGGCGAAGTCCTCCTCGGCACCCACTCGGACACCGCGGTGCAGACACTCCAGCAGGGCACACACAGTCGGCAGAGCACACCGTCGAGACCCCAAGCCTGAAGGTCTAGCGGCCTCCGGATCGCACACAAGCCGCCCAGCGGGCTCCGCCCCAGGCTATCTCGGTCAGAATCGCACCTCCGGCGGGGCGCTCAGGGCTCAACGATCGCTCCACACCACCACAGGGGTCTCCAGGCTCAGTCACCGCTCGATCCGGGGGGGAATCAGCGGTTGCGAGCGGTGCAGGGTTTCAGGGGCCCGGGAGCTCTCGGCAAGTGCGACCTCTCAGCCCGCCATCTTGGCCACGCCCCCCATGCCCCCTATTTAAAGTGTTCTCAAGCAGAGGCATCGATGGAAAATAAAAATATCTAAGGATTTTGTTTTAAGATGAGTTCTTTTAATGATGGGGGTTCTTTTTGGGGTGTAACTTTGATTCTTTACTAGGCCTTGATTTAGATCTTAAGTAGTTATTAAACAATTGCTTAGGTCCCCAGTTCATGGTCTTTAGATATGGGCATTCAGTAACACTGCAGTTTTGGTCATTTATATTTACTGTTGATTAGCCTAATAGTACACACTAGAACAGTCTTTTCCATGCTCTTTTTTTCTTTTATTAAATCTTTTTATTGGAATTTTCAAACCCGCATAAAGCACAATAGGGTAGTGTAACATGAAGTGTGTACATTAAGAAGTAGAATAGTGTCAGAAGTACACACAACAAGGTGGGTGAATCTTTAAGTAAGCAGCCCTGTCTTTTACAGGACCAGTTCCTGTATACCATTGCACAGTATTCTGTACAATTGTCGTGTTGTAGGAGATGATTATCTGTAATTACCTAGAGGTAGGGAGATTGTTCACCCTTTACCCGCCCACTCCCTCAATCCACCTCCACCATCTCGATGCTCTATTGATTGGAATAGGGACGTTCTTGTTGTGGAGAACTTGAAAGCTGCAGCAGTGTAACTGGAGAAAAGGAAAGAAAATAAAATAGCCATTGATGGGCAAATAAATGACTGAATAAACTCACTCACAATACTATTTAAGAGCTTTGCTGACCGACATCAATCCTAAAGGTAAAGGACTGGTGGGGGATACAAACTAGCATTTACCAGTATGGTGGATTAAATGTTAAATCTTCCTTTGTTGGTTTAACAAACATTTTCTTATTTTTTTAGGAACGTTTTAGTTATGTGTGCCCTGATTTAGTCAAAGAATTTAGCAAATATGATACTGATGGCACCAAGTGGATAAAGCAGTTTACTGGAGTAAATGCTATTTCGAAGAAAGAGTTCAGCATTGATGTTGGCTATGAACGATTCCTGGGCCCAGAGATTTTCTTTCATCCTGAGGTAAATGTACAGTAATTTATAGTTTCTTTCTTTGTCGGCAGTGGTACCCTAGGTTTAAGGCAGACTCAGCAAACCAATAGATGGGACATAATCGGTTTTGGATCAAAATATAAAGACGTTTAGTCACCCCTTAAGGTTAATTCCTCAAAAGTATTTCCTTGTAAAGTTATTTTTTTGCCATATTTGATTCTCTGATTTGAAATGAGATTAACTATAAAATCGTGTTTAAATCCATAATGAAACCATGTAATCCAGTCGTCCTCCATAATGGCGTTTCTCCATTGCCTTCTGTTTTTTTAGTTTGCCAATCCAGATTTTACACAACCCATCTCAGAAGTCGTGGATGAGGTTATCCAGAACTGTCCAATTGATGTACGGCGTCCTCTTTATAAGGTAACATTTGTGAGCATATAACTTGTGATGACGTTTTTAAAACTCTTGATTGTAAAAGCTTTTAACAATGAATTTTGCAATAAAAATCAATTTGAATATCCCCCAAAAAGAAAGGTAGAATAAGAAAATATAATGGAATTTGTCGTTTTATTGTCCGCTTTCTGTAGTGTGCAAATACAAATTAGTGTCATGGTGTTCATATTTACTCTCTTCCTCGTTTAACTTTTTTTGGGATTTCTGAGTAGAAATAAAGGAAAGTGAAATACAAAGAAAAAAACATCATTGAAAGATTTCTACTGTCATTTGTGGGAAAATCGACTTTACACTTGCATGAAAAAACTATGCTGAAAACAAGACTAATATGCAGTTTCAAGTGTATTCCTCTGGCAGTAAAGGAACATGGTAGATGTTTTCTAGTGCTGGTTTTGATCCATCTCTCATTTGCCCTATGATTCTTGGTCACAGGGTCAGCAATGACGAGGTGCATTTTAAGCCTGCTTTGTCGACTTCAGTGCAGCATTTAATCTGGTAGCTAGGGTCATCCTCTAGCATAAACTTTTACGTTGGGTGAACAGGAGAGGACTTTTCTACTTTTTAAAGATGCGTGATTGTGTGAGTTCAATAAGACACTCTGTTCTCGTATAGAGATTGAAAACCTCTTTAAGCAGAAGTGCATACAGCCACTGCTGTTCTAGCTATTTCTGTCAGAACTTTCACTAGCTTAACATAAAAAACGTAGGTGTCGTCCTGAACCAAAACAGGCACACTTAAATGTCTTATTGTGCGCAAATGACAGTTTAGCAACAAAGGCAGAATTTGATAGGTGGCCGAAATACCTTAAATTCTGAGACTGCACAGATATCTAGAATAGCCTTGACACTCTGAACACCTGATCCTTCTCAGAAAGAGGCTGAGCAATGACACAGCAGGCGCCACACCATTTACATCAACCCCAACAGTGAATATACAGCTGTGCACCCTACGTCCACATCTCACATTCCACAAAAGACGACAAAACTCACATTTGAAGGAACCTTTTTGAGGAATTAATGGCTTACCCTATTGCTAAAAAAGGAAAGCTGACCCCATTCTGCCTCCATCCCATATACTGGAGTAGTCCGATGACTCCCATTAAGTCTGATCATTAACATTATTCTGAGTCACTGCCATCTTATTTGTAGCCAGGGCCCATTTCTGATCTGGAAGACTCCTTGCACAACTGCAGAACTGCTCCTTAGGATGACCCATTCCCTGAACCTTATTCTGTTAAGACTTTGCCGCCAGATGATTCTATTGCCTATTATTTTATCTGATCAAGACTTCAAGCCCCAGATTCCTTACCCTAGAATTATCCTCAGGCGTCAGGCTGGATCGGGAAAGTTTTTGTGAGCAGTACCCATGTTGTTGGCGTCTATCTGCTACACGTTGAGTTGTCTGCATTCATGCCAGAAGTGGTGTTCGCATGCCTAAATAGGTGCCACCTCCTCACGCTGACATTGATTCTTTCTTTCCGCGCCAGTCGGCACACATCCAGAGAAAGCTACCGCTTAGTCAATTTTTGACCAATTATTTTTTACTTTTGTCGAGTCCTTTTCATGTTTTTCCTCCCGGTGTGGTAGGGATGTCCTCCCAGAAGGCCACCTTCAAGCCCTGGCTCGCTTGCTCTGATAGCCGCTCCATAAACCAGAAGGCCTTGAAAGAGCGATCCCTCAAACTCCTGGCTGCACGATGTGTGGCGTTGCAGCGATTCCTGTCCTTAGGAATGTCCAGGTAGCGGTTGCAGAGTCTGAAATTGTCGTTGCACTTGAGGTTGTCAATTAATTTGTGTAAGACCTCAAGAAGTCGAATAGGTTTTCGACTTATCTGTCAGGCAAAGAGACGACCTTGACATTGAAGGCCTAGCACCCTGGTTGAGCCAGATCCTGAACTTCTCCACTCCTCCCAAACAGGACACCACCGGCCCACTGGGCAGAGCGGTTTTGTCGACAGTGGCCTTATGGCATCATGGCAGGTTGAGGTCAACTTCCTTTTCTGGGGATGTCCACTCTTTGCTTATGGACATGCCCTTTGATGGTTTATGAATCTTCGGAGACCAGGGGGATTCGGCGCTGGAATGCTCAAGGGACAGCAGGACTATAGCCAGGTCCTTGGGCTGTTCCATGGCCCCTCGTCACCCCCCAATCTGCCTTTTGTTTCTCTTGTGGCGGCAGAAGGGGCGTCCAGACGCGTCTGTACCCACCCAGCCAATGCGGTGCGCAAGCTTCACAGGTTCTGCATAGCAGAATACGCTGTACTCACAGATCTTGTGGGTCGGGTAGCCAGCAGTTGGGCCAGTTCACTACCTTCCCCGGCAGCCTCCAAGCCCTTATAGTCTGGCCCCTCCACCCATGCCACCTGCTTGCGACAGGCTGATGGAGGACCATCTTTTTCTGTTCCGCCACGAAGTGAAGGCTCCCTTGTCTAGGGAATATCAGCGATCACGCTCGTAACAGGCGGGTAAACCAAATATGCTCTCATGGATACCGGACGGGTAAAGGAGGATTACTCGCGGTCATGTTTTAAAGGGCGCGAGTAATCCTCCTTTACCCGTCCGGTATCCATGAGAGCATATTTGGTTTACCCGCCTGTTACGAGCGTGATCGCTGATATTCTTCTGACTCGCGCCCCTGACGAAGGGTCACATGACCTGACCCGAAATGCATTGGGCAGAGTTATAAAGGATATATTTTGATTACTCAAGGACATTGAATGCTAAATGTTCTACAATGAATTAAGAAAATTATCTAATTAATAAAATTCAAAGTCAAGAAATAAATGGAGTCATGAACTTTTGTCAATAATCAACCAAAACAGGAGAAGAAACATTTAAAGTTTCAAGTTGAACTTGTGCGCACAGTTAGTGGAAGTTGATCAACCTCCGCATAATCCGTCTACATTAAAGACACGAATAGGCATCGTGTTACAACGTGTAGCGCTAAACTAAGAATCACTAACAATTAAGAAAAATCCTTCACAAGTGTGCACAGAGACCAAAAACTCTTTGAACTTTTTAACGTGACCCAGTCCAAAAGTGAGAGATCTACTCAGTTTGTTACCATACTAAAAGCTATTCAGAAATGTTCTGCCCAAAAAATGAAGGACCATGTCAAATCTAGGTTGGCTACTCCTCTGGTGTGCAAAAATTGTAAACCTACTCCACAAGACAGCTTTTTCATTCATATCTGCCTGTGGGACTTCCTGGTAGTGCACACAACACGTGAAAGCGCTTTCATGCCGGGCACAGGATATACCCTCCTCTAGACTCATAGTAATAAGATTGATGCAGCAAGGAAGTTGGCCTTGGGACCTGCTACAGAATGGCATATGTCAAAATCCATAGCACTACTAGCCTGATATAAGTAGGAACCAATGAGATGAACTAGTCCCTTCAATATTTATTTATTTATTATAAGTTTTGTATAGCGCTAGCTCGACCCGAGGGTATCAGAGCGCTTCACATCAGGTAAAACAATGTGCCTTGATGGCGAAGAAAGATTGATAGCTGTACAGTTCAAGAGGATAACAATACAACAAGAACATACAGATCATAATAACTACAAGGGTTATGGAAACTATGAGCATCCCCTTACAGTTCAGGTGTCGTCCAGGAAGAGGGCTTTGAGTAAAGTCTTGAATTTTGGGAAGTGGGATGTCATTCTGATGTGGGAAGGGATGGCGTTCCATATCCTGGGAGCATTACCTGAAAAGCATTTGCTTAGAGTTTTGAGTTTTCGCGATTTCAACTGGATGAGAAGCAGCGTGTTGGAGCTTCTGAGGGTCCTGGACTGGCCAGCCCATTTGAGTTTCGCAGCCAGGTATTCTGGTTTGCCTGTGTGGAGGGCTTTGTGTGTAAGTCATGCTGTTCGAAAGTTTGCTCGTTGTTCAATAGGGAGCCATTTCAGATCCTTGAGCGCGGGGGAAATGTGGTCGAATTTCTTGGTTCCTGTGACCATTCTAGCAGCAGCATTGAGGGTGGTTTTCAGGGGGCCAAGGTGTGATTTGGCTGAGCCGGTCAGGGTTGCGATTCCATAGTCAATTCTGGAGAGCACCAGAGCTTGAGTGGCCTGTTGGAGGTCCTTGGGAGGCAGGAATGGTTTTATTTTGTAGAGAAGTTTCAGATTGAGGAAAGCGCTTTTGGCGGAGTTAACAATGTGTTTTTTCATGTTTAGTTTGGGGTCTAAGGTGATTCCTAGGGATTTGACCGAGTCTTTTGGCTGGAGGGTGATATTGATGGCGTCAATGGCTTTGAGCCATTCTTCAATTTGGGGGTTTTCGTCTCTGTTGGAGATGAGAAGAACTTCAGTGTTTTCTTGATTGAGCTTTAAGTGATTTTGTGAGAGCCATTGTTGAACGTCTTTGAGCGTGTCGTTAAGTTTGAGAATGTCATCCATACAGGTGGTTTTCAGATAGAGTTGTGTGTCATCAGCGTAGAGGTGGAAGGGGATGTTTGAATTCCTGAGTATTGTGGTAAGCGGTTTCATGTAGATATTGAAGAGTTGGGGGGGAGAGTACTGACCCTTGAGGGACACCTCTACTGACGGGTAGGGGGTCGGATTCAAAGTTTTTCATTTTTACTCTTTGGTAGCAATTGTGTAGAAAGGAGGAGAACCAATTCAATATAGTCAGTTCCAGGCCTGCTCTATCTTGAAGGGCTTTTAGGAGCAGTGTGTGATCAACAGTTTCAAAGGCGGCCGAAAGGTCAAGGAGAATGAGAAGGCAGCATTGGTCTGAGTAAAGTGATTTGTGGAGATCGTCTATGACATTGAGGATGGCAGTTTCAGTACTGCATCCTTTCCTGAAACCCGATTGGTGGGGGTCAAGGAGCTTGATGTTCTCTAAGTGTTGGGCTAGCTGTGGGAGCACACATTTTTCTAGTGTTTTGGATAACAGAGGGAGATTTGACACGGGTCTAAAGTTGTTCATATCTTCTGTTTATAACCCTGTTTTTTTTAGTAGCGGTGTGACTTGGCCGACCTTGAGGCAGTCTGGGATGGTTCCTGAGCTCAGCGAGCTGTTGATGATTTTGCACCAGATAGGAGCTAGGGTGTGTTTCAGGGCTTTGGTCAAGTTTATAGGAAGCTGGTCCAGGGAGTGGGATGACGGTTTGGCGTTGGAGATCAAGTTGATGATCTCTGTTTCCTGAATCGGCGTGAAGACGGACCATTGAGTGGGTGGGATCAATAAGGTGGTGTCAGTCAGTATTGGGGTGATGTTCTCCTTGGGAAAGGAAGGGGGAGTGCTGAGAGAAACGTCGTTCTTGATGATTTTTTCGTTAAAGTTGGCGAAGTTGTCTCATTGTTTTTTGGAGGCCACAGACGGATTTGCTAGGTTCGGATGTTTGACTTCTGATGATGTTGAAGAGCTCTTTAGGGCGCTTTTTTGCGTTATCTAGAGCGGAGCAGAAGAAAGATTTCTTTTCCTTGATGAGTTTGTTGTATGTTCTGCGTGCCGTCTTGAGTTGTTCATGGTGAAGGGAGGATGGATTGGACCTCCATATTCTTTCAAGGGATCTGAGAAGTCTTCTTTCATCATTGATGTCCGTGGTGAACCACGATCTCGATATGTTTTTATTTTTTAATTTCAAGGGGGCCAAGCGGTCAAGGGTGGTAGTCATGTTGTAGTGGTAGAGAGAGGTGAGGTCAGTGGTTGAGAGGTGCTCCGATGAGTTTGGGAGGAGAGTGTTTAGTACGTCTTCTAGGATGGCCTGAGGGACTTGGGCAATATTCCTTGTCCATTTGGGGGGAGCTTGTGTTATGAGTCGAGTTGGTGCTGGTTGATTGATGCGGAAAATAATTAAATGGTGGTCTGACCAGTCTACTGGAATGGTGTAGTCGATGGTGATTGTGTGGTTGTCCGCAGTGATAGCGTCGAGTGTCGCTCCTCTGTAGTGTTTTTCTTCAGAGCAATGTTGTGTCAGATCATTTTCTATCAGAAGGTTGTTGAGGGATTGTATGAGTGGGTTGTTAGTATCGTTCCATCTAATGTTGAAATCGCCCAGGATTGTTATTGGCGGCGTTGAGCGCACATTGGGTGATTAGGTCGGATAGATGCGTTTCGAATTCCTTTGAATTGCCTGGTGGGTGATAGAGGAGATGGCAGAGTGTAGCATTATTTGCACAGGATTTGATACTGATGGAGAGGCATTCGAAGGAGCTGTATAGGTAGGGTGCGCTTTCCGTGATGTCTAGGTTAGTCTTGTGAATGATGGCTACACCTCCACCTCTCTGCTTATGGCGGTCTTTGCGCGTGATAGAAAATCCTGGTGGTACAAGCAGGTCCATGATTGGGGGCTGACATGGAGTTGAGCCAGGTTTCTGTGATGAAGGCAACATCAATATCATGTGAGAGTATAGCTTCTGCTAATTCTGTAGCGTGTTTTGAAGCGATCTGCTGTTGATGAGCATGCATCTGATGCGAGGTTGTTCAACGGGGAGCGCCAAGTTGGATTGGGCTCTGGTCAGGGAGGTTAGCTGTGAGGGGGGTCTGGGGAGTCTCAAGGGAGGATTTTCCCTGCCTATTCCTGTGATAACTGGGATAGAGGATTTGGGTGATGAGAATAGCCTGGGGACCCGTGTGAGGGAGGGAGGGGTCCTTCTCTGTGGATGCTGAGGGGTGCTCCGGTTAGGGGTCGTGAGGTGGGCGAAAGAAGAGGGGAGAGTGGTCACTTCACGGGGGTAGATAGTGGGTTTCACTCTACTCGGTCTGTCAGTTCGCATTTCTGCCTCTGGTATGGTTACGTGTGGGAGCGATGTGGTGGAGGCGAGGGTCGGAATGGGAGGCGGAGATTTGTGCAGATTGGGAGAGGCGGGTGTGAGGGGGCGTGAGGGCTGCTGGGTGGGCCCTTCGATTTTGGTTAGGGAAGAGAGGGTATCATACATGCCTCGTATTAGCTTTTCAAGCTGAACTTCTAGCAGGGAAAGACGTTGCGATATATTGTTGTTGTGGGTAGAAGGGGGAGGGAGGGTGGTGTTCTGTGTTAGGGGTGTGTGCGCATGGGGCGGTGTGAATGTTAAGGAACGGAGGGCGTGGGAGACTGGGTGTCGAATCAACAAGAAGGATCTGTGCAGGTGAGTCCTGTGAGAAGAGATCTTTAGGGGGGGTAGAGGGGGGAGGAGTTGTTCTGTCTAGTTGGAAGGAAGTTTGCGAAGTCGGGGGTTGTGAGAGTGGGCCAGAGCGCCATTGGGGATGAAAATGCGGGTGGGGTTCTTCTCTGGTGATCTGGGTGTCGTTGTTGTTGTAGTTGGGTGAAGCGGTAGAAGAAGGACTTTCTAGTTGTGAGTGGGGATCGAGCTCTATTTTAGAGTAAGGATTATGATTGAAGGGGGGGAGGGAGTGGTCGGTGGGAGGGGTTAATTCTGGTGGCGGGGTGACGGTGGGCAGGTTTTGGGGCTGTTGTGGGAGGAGAGGGGGGTGGGGCTCTATTGTAATAGGATGAGTCTGAGTGGAGGGAGTGTAGAGTAGGGTGGGGGTAGGAAATATCAAGGTAGTGGGCGGTTGGTGCGGGTTGGCATTCGTGGGGGGGTGGGTGGCGGGGGGTGGCTCGAGTTGGGTCCTGTGGCTTCTTGTGCGTTGGAGAGTAGTCAGATAAGTGTTCTGGGCTTGGGGCAGGGTAGGGGTAGAGGTCTTCTTTAACGTGGGGAAAAGGGAATCAAAGAACTCGAGGTTCTCATTTTTAGCCTGGATTAGGATGGTGCCATTATCGAAAATGGTAGTGGAAATGGAGCCGGTCAGGGACTGGTGTTTTTGCAGGGAGATGGTAAGTTTGCGGCTGAGTGCTGTGATGGTGGTTTTGGCGACTAGGAGGTGGGCATTAAGGCTGTTGATCCCGTGGTCTGGTCTGACCGAGTAAAAGATAAAGTCAATTTTTAGCTGACCTCTAGATGAGCAGTGGTACGTGTCTACGATAAGTGTTTCTGGGAGTTGTCTGATGGTTTTCAATTTTAGGAGTTTTTTAGCTTTGTTCGAAAGTCTATGGGGGTAGGAAATAGCGAAAGCGTTTTGCCCATGTGGAGTTAGGTAGTTTGTGGTTAAGCAAGGGTCATCGTTGGAGTGGATGGCTGGGGGCATCTTGTGACGGTATAGGAAGGAAGAGGGACTATTAAATGTACGGAGGGGACGCAGGTTGCAAAACAGGGGGTTGTGTTGTTTCCCACTTCTTATGCACAGCAGTGGTGCACCACCAACAGGCTAAAATGTGTTTTTGTATGCAACTAACAAGGGTAATCTTGAAAGTGAGTCTTGCTTGCTTCTGCTGGAGGAGGTCAGAGGGGGTGTGCTAGCTCTACATTCCCATTCCAAAGAAAGACCAGACTGTGTCCCATTCTCCGTCAAAGAACACTGAATCACTCTGCCACATCCAGTCAATTAAGATGATTTTCAGGATGTCATCCCTCTTCTTCAACTAGGGAACTACATGGCGGCCCTCAATCTCAAGGGTGCCTATTTACACATCCCGGTTCATCTGACTCCCTGCCAGTACATAAGGTCTGTGGTAAGTGGAGTTCATTGCAGAGTCTGCATATCGCCCTTTGTAGTTACGACTACACCGAGGGTATTTATCAAATGTCTTGTGGTATGGCTGTGGCAGCATATTTGCTGCGCAGTCACATGTATGTCTTACCTTACTTGGTCGACTGGCTGATAACTGGAAGCAGCCAAGATTAATTTCTTTTTTGTTCTCCAAAGACACTATTGTTGTTCCATCATTTAGGATTCACAATGAATCGGAAAGAAAAAAATCCTCAGCAAAGTCCAGCATTCCTGGGAGCCATACTCCACACAGTGATGGGCTAAGCCCACCCAAGTCTAGAGAGTGATGGCTTTCAAAGACTGCTTCCCTATTACCAGACATTTCATCCTCTGACAGTGAACAAGATAATGACGATGCAAGGAATGATGACCTTTTAGACGTTCTTAGTACGCAATTCAAGAATACACATGTACCACTTACGAATTATCAGCTAAAAACAGTGCTCAAAAGTGACTCTAGACTGGGAAAATCTAGTGTTTTTGGAGCCTTGTGTTTTGAAACAAACAGCAAAAGGTGGAATCCAAAGAGGTTATTACTTGGTATGCCATTCCTCGATCCACAGCTACACGTGAGCTTTAACACAAGTTCTTTCCAGATGATTTGGGTTGCTCGCATGCTAAACCTCACTATTCCGGGTCAGTGGGCTCTGTAGGAACGTCACCTTTTAAACATGTTTTGAACCTCAAGGTCATTCAGCTGATTTGATACCATTGAGTGGGATTTTCTTTTCGCCGTTCTGGCCCACTTGGGATTTGGACCCAACTTCATTTGTTGGATTCGGCTACTGTTGTCAATAATCATTGCTCCGCCACTTTCCCGCTTCATTGAGGCACAAGACAAGGCTGCCTTCTGACGCCACTGCTTTTCGCTCTTGTCTTGGAGCCACTCACGGTATGGGTCTGAGGTGATCCGGAGATATGGGGACTCAAGTGGACGGCATGTCATGAAGATCGCATCTTCCTGTATGCCAATGACATCCTCTTATACTTGGCCTCCCCTGCTCGGTTGCTGCATCAGGTTCTTCACATCTTTCACATATTCGGTGCTCACTCTGGATATCAAATAAATTGGTCTAAGTCCCAGATGTATACGCTATGTGGTTCCCCCCCGGCGAATCCCTGGGGATTTACTATGCCAGTGGCGCCTCGGGGCTTTCGGTACCTGGGCATTTTCCTCACTCCTGACCCTGAACTCTTTTTCGAACTCACCTTACTCGTACCTCTTCAGTGCTTCAAATCTGACGTTGAGTATTGGCGCTCTCTCCCATTAACTATTCTCGGCTGTGCTTCCCTTTTTCAAAATGCTAGCACTTCCGCACTTTCTCTAGGCTCTGCAGAACACACCTATCCCGAATTCTTATTTCTCTCAGATTGATAGAATACTGCTGGGACTGCTCTGGGAGGGCTGCACCCTGTGTATCGCAATGACCAAACTTAATGTGGGTTGGTACGATGGGGGCATCTCTTTACCGGATCTTGGACTGTATTACCAGGCGTCCCAGTTGGTGGTTGTCAACCGCTGGGTGTTTGAGGCCCATAATGAGCCTAATTGCCGCACTGATCATTGGCTCTTGGGACGGGCCGGTTACAACGGAGCATTATACACCAACCGTCGCAAACTTAATCTGACAGGTCCCACAGCACACACAGTTGCTGTTTGCATTAGGTCACTAAGAGGTTGGGATGGCGTGAGTGCCTGATGAAGGCTACTTCCCTGTGGGAGCCCGAAATCTTAGGTCATCTGAGCACCATCCCTGGGTTTGACAAGTGGGACTTGATCGGAATCTTCACGATCTGGGATATCTGTGTTCAGGGGAGGCTGGCATCGTTCCCTGAGCTCCAAGCTAAATATCACCTTGCTCCATCGGAGACATTCAGGTACCTACAGATTACTCACGCGGTGTCCTCAGCCCTGCCTCGGCACGGTACACTCCCTGATTCGTCCCCTCTGGAGGACCTCCTGTTGCTGGACCCCATGGACCGGAAGGCCATATTGCTCACCTACAAGAAATTGATCAACAATCGCCCTGACCCGATGTTTAAACTTGGGGTGGGAGAGGGATCTGGGGAATAAAGAGGATGACATGTGGCGGGACTCTTTAGCCTCACCCCGAGAAATAGCCATCCCTATGCGCCTGCTCCAACTCAAGACCTATAGAGACATATTTTGAAGCCAAACTCCTGTTCAGGCTGGGTAGACGTCCTGATCCCCCCTGCCTCCGACACTGCAATCAGGAGGGCACTTTTTTCCATATTCTATGGGACTGCCCACACATACAGACTACTGGGTGAAAATCGCCAGTCAACTTGGGAGAGCGGGAGGTAAATCCCTGGAGCAATCACCCCATTTGTGCCTACTTAACATATGGGGGTCGTCCGATCTCACGCAGGCTGAACAGACATGGGCCTCCATGGGTTTAATTATAGCAAAACGGAGTATTGGACAACATTGGGGGGTGGCCACGGTCCGCGCCTGGCTGACTGGGCAAAAGACATGGATATGGCAATGATAGCTGAAAAATCAGTATTCAAGAGTAGAGGCTGCCCCAAAAAATGGGATCAGAAGTGGGGGAAATGGAATAGATACAGAGGGGACATCTGTATCTCACCAACGGTGGAACTCAGGAGGGACAGACAGGTGCTAATGGCCCAGTTGACGGCGGAGGTGCTGGCTTCTCCCCCTTGGGGGGCATGTTCTGGGTTTCTCAGTCTCCCGCTCCCTCTTTGTTGGCATGCACCTGACTCTTAATTTGCCCTTTTATTGTTTCCAGGAAATGTATAATGATTATTCTTAGCATGGAACCCCCATTTTGCCAAGAGGTGAATGGCACTATGTGAAAAGCATGTTCACATTTCAATGGATATTTCTCACAGTGACTGTATATTGTATGTGCCGGTCTTTGGATGGTGTGAAAATAAAAATTGGTTAAAAAAAATGGTCTAACTGCTTGCAGTACTTTAATATTGACAAGTAAAAACTGTGTTTTTATTTTCTGTACAGAATATTGTTCTTTCTGGAGGTTCAACCATGTTCAGGGACTTTGGTCGCCGTTTGCAGCGAGATTTGAAGAGGACAGTAGATGCCAGATTGAAACTGAGTGAGGAGCTCAGCGGAGGCAAACTTAAGGTTGTTTTTTTATCTTCATAAACCCTGTTTATATTAAAACCCTAACCAAGTAAAATAACATCTTAGTCATCTGTTGATTTGAATTTTTCTTTTAGTTGCTGTAGGTGTTTTTGAACTAACCCCTTGTGAATATGCAATTCAAACAATTGGCATTTGAAGACTATCTGAAATTATAGTACATATTGAATATAAATCTATGCTGCTGTATATTAACATAGGATCTGCTAGGTATCCATAGATAACCATTTTGATATACTCATATTAGGTGATAGAAAATGTACATTATCAACAGTAAACTAAAATTGTGTTCCCAAATATACATACATGAATGAAAATGAATTGGACCATAATGTAATTTAGAACCATAATGTGTGTTTCTGGCATTCATTGAAATCTGTGCCATTGACCTAGTTGGTGTATTTTTAATGTGATAAAACATTTCAGATACTTTTCAGCATATCGATTTGGTATTCAAAAGTGGCGAAAACAGATTTAAGGTATATCTTAGACAATGATATCATTTAATTTTCCAACGCACGGTATTTCTAGCTACCATGTGTGTGCAGTATATAGTGTTTGTTCCCAAAGTGTAGTGTACTTCCTCTGCATCCCTAAAGTGTGGTAGCGTTTTAGTCTTGGTTATCTCCAGTTAGTGCCTAAATTATGATTTTCATGGTAGAGGATTTTCCACTTTTGGCTGTAATGGCAGTGTGTGCTTTCACGTCTTAGGTTTGATAAGGAAATTGTGACTTGGGAGATAGAAGTCATTACAGTGATCCGGTACCACTTTATAAGTGAAGTGATGACCACAACAGACACAGGCAGTCTGTAGCTTGAGTCTTCATTCCCCTTCTAGCTTGACAGCAAGAAAAAGAAAAATGTCAGCACATGCACTAGGCCGAGAACCTCTGGCTTAGCAGGCCTTCTCTAAATTGTCATTGGAGTGTGTTGGCTTTTTACTCCATTAATAGTCACTGACCCCTAGGGGCTGCAGCACTTATTGTGCCACCCTTAGGGGCCCTGACCTGTTATTCACACACTGCCTTTGCAGGCTGAGTGCCGAAGTACAGAACTAAACCGAGTCGACATGGCACACATCCCTGTGTGCCATGCCCACAGAACCCACTGCCCTGGCATACTTCAGTCACCCCTCTAGCTGGGTGCCCTATGCCAGTGTTGTGGGCACAGATGCAAGAGCCCTGTGCCCAAAGCCATTCCTGGGCACTGTAAGTGCAGTGATGCCATTAAGATTATATGGTGATGGGAGGTTGTCATTACGAACTCCACAGCACCATAATGGCTACACTGAAGACTGACCAGTTTGGTACCAAACTTCTCAGCACATTAAACCCACACTGATGCCAGTGTTGGATTTAATGTGAAATGCACCAGAGGACATCTTAGAGATGCCCCCTCAAAACCTAACCTACTATCCACGTCTGGTCTGAGTGGCTTCAGAGGCTGCCACACAGCAGACATGTTGGGTGGAGAGCCCCCGCTCTCCTGGGCCTCCAACAATGCACATCCTGGGCGAGGTGCTAGGTCTCCTCCCCCAAGATGGGCAGTGAGAAACTTCAAAGGCATGCCGCCTCAGTGAGCTTCTGCAGACCATTCGCTGTACTCCGCAACTGGCCCCCACCAGTTCTAACCCCCTCTCGGGAAGACTGGCGGGAAACTCTACGTCAGGAATGGGATGTGCCAACCCCACCCCTCAGGTGGGAGAGGCGAGGTGAAGCACGACCCCGGACTCCCGCAATCACGAAGATGGGGAGCCCTGCCCAATCACAGCTAGGCTCCTGCCCCCCCTCCCACAGGAGAGGAGCAGGCTAGGGGGTGTATCTTCCCCAGGACAGGGTCCTATTGGTCCCTGCCCTTGCCCTACCTGTAACACCCCTAAATTTAGTATTTAGGGGCACCCTGCTCCTTCTGTCCTCAAGATCCCGATAAGAAAAGAAGATTAAGAAGACCCGCCGTGCAGCTGCTCACAACAGGACGACACCCACTGACTTGCCCCAGCCCTACCGGCCTGTCGATCCTGGAACCTGCTCCTGCTTAATCCCGGCGACTCCTGCGGACTGCAACCTTGGGACACCCGGAGGACCTGCCTGCCTTGACTCTCTTAAAGCCTGGGACACCGATAAGCAGAGGCTCTGCTTCAACCACCAACCCCTGGTGCCAGCCAGGAAGCTCAAGACCTGCCTACTTTGCACCCGCTGAGCCCGGCCCGTGCCCGAGTGATCCAAGACCACAAGGACGTCCCCCCCGGCGACTGGGAATTGAAGTCCAATGCCTAAAGACCCTCCTCGACGAACCAGATGACGCCTGCAGCCTCAGAACCAGGGACCCCTCCAACCGCGATCAGCCGAGGGTAAGATTCCCCAACACTCAAAGACACCCCTGCACCCGGCGCCCTGCAGCTCCCTGTGCCTCCTTTTGGGGTTCCTACCTCTTCTCCAGGATCCCAACTTACCTCTCGAAGTGGTGGTCCCACCTGAAGAATCAACGTCCCCGAGACTGCAGCCTTTGTTCCCTTTTACCTTTCCCGTCGAATAACATTGAGCGCCAGACTGCTCAAAAGCACCCTGCACCCAGTCGCCCGAGTGCCTCTGACAGTGCAACCTGTGCCCTATCCTACTTCACCATTTGCCCTGAGCAAGTGACCAGGAGCCCACCTCCCACAGCCGCGTGGCTTGCTAGCCAGCAGCCACCAACCGGAGGCCCCCTGCCCCTCATTGGATAACATTGGGCCAAACTACCTCTGCACCCGGCTGCCCCTGTGCCGCGGAGGGTGAACCAACTGTACCTACCTGACCCTGCGGGCCCCCGGAGTCTATGCCCTGAACTCTAACTCCACCAGTCGAGTACTCACCTGGAAACCGGTAACTCACTCACCTGCCATTGGATAACATTGACTGGTTTGACTCGAAAAATCTTCAAAGTGTGAAGTTTTGAAAACTTAAAGTATTCCCGTAAAATCAACCGAAATCCGAATTCCGAAGTACTCACCTGTGATCAGGAGAGAAGCCAGTACTGCATCTTGTAGCGCAGTACTGACCTGCAAAAGTAATCCTAGCCGGGTTTACTAGTAACTTGAATTTTCTCCATACAAATCCATTGAGTGTTTTTCTGTGAAATTTCTTCTGTCTACTTTTGAAAACTTGAAATATTCTTTAAAAACATACCAAATACTGAAACTTAATTACCTACCTGTTTTAAGTTGAGACCCCAGTGCTGGACCTAGGAGCCCAGTACTGGATTACAAAAGTAACAAGATCGTAGTTCAACTGCAACCTGAATTTTCTCCCATTAGATAAAATTCAGATTTTCATTGAAAAGTTTCTTAGTATTAACTTTTGAAATAGCTTTATATTCCTTAAAAATCACTGCAATAACTAAAACGCTTTACTAAACTGTTTCCAGCTTAGAACCCAGGACTGCATCTAGGATCCAGTCCTGGAACTACCAGAGTAATCTACAAAGTAATCAGCTGTATTTATATAGAAAAACTCATTGAGCTCAATACTAAATTGTGTTTAGAATTGTTGCCTACTGCAACCCCTGTACCTATTGTGTTTACAAAGTTTATTGCCTTTCTGCAAAGTACTCATCTGAGACCTCTCATATTGAGAACAGTATATTTTGATACCTGTTGGTTCTAAAAATAAAGCAACTATATCTTTGATATAAAAACCATTGGCCTGGAGTTCAGTCTTTGAGTGTGTGAAACCTTTTGCTGACTGAGTGTGTACAACAAATGCTTTACACTGTCCTCTGGTACTGCCTTACTGCTCGACCAAGCTACCACTTTAGAGAGTAAGGTCACACCTGGCTTTAACCTCTGTTATACCTCTGGGGTTTGTGGACTCTATACACACTGTACCTTATCTTGGTCCAGTATATATAGAGCCACTTTCTCACAACCACACCAGTTTTTAGAAAAATAGCCAATATTTATCTTTGTCAAACGAGACCAAAACATTAGAAATCCAACATACAGTAATAAAAATATGAATATTCAAAAATAGACTTAAAAGACAGTTCCTTGAAGTTGATGGCATCCGTCTGGGTTTATCATGGAGTCATTGACCAATCCAACAGTCAGGCTGACTACGAGGTGGCGGGCCAGTGACAGTGTCTGGAAGACCCGCAAATAGTACCTTGGAAATGCAGGACGTTGTGGACCTTGCTGTGAGCTCTGAAGAGGCATCATCATTAGGCGTCTTGTGGAGGTCTGTGCAGGAGTTGTCACGCCACTGGAGTCACGCATGTGCTGATTGAACTCTGTGAGGTTGAAATCAGAAGCGCGGGCGGCAGTGGAGTCAGAGCTGCGATGCAGGACAATGCAACATGGGGTGGACGCAGTGCAAGCAGCAACGTCGCTTGACTATGCTGGAATCAATGGCGCCGATGTCGGTGGACCAGAGCTGTGGTGTGGGACAGAGCGATGCTTCATGTACTGCATAAGCTGTATCCACAGGCCACGGTGCAGGCATCGTCGTCTGTCAGCGTGGAGCGTCGTCATCGATGAGAGGTGCAGTGCCCACAGGTCACGGTACAAGCAGTGGCTTGAGTTAGTTGGTGAGGCCAGGGTTGCTTTGTGAAGTGGAGCGTTGCTGTGGGCATGCTTTCAAGTTCACAGAATCGGCAGCTGTGACGTAGATGGCATTGTAGTTGTTTTTCTTCTGTTGCAGCACAAAACACACAGTTCCCAGTGCTGTTTGCAGATCAATCTGAAGTCTTTAATGTTCCTGAGACTTCCAACAGGAGGCAAGGGCTACTTCAAGTCCTTGGATAACCTCAGGAAATAAGTTGTAGAAAGTTCAGTGCAGTCATTTCACTGCCCATGACAGAAGCAGCCACTGCAGGCCAACGCAGCAAAGCACACAGCAAAGTGGTAGTTCCTCTGAACAGCTTATTCAGCTCTTCTTTTTTCCCTTTGAAGTCTTTGTTCAGAAAGTCTCTTACTCAGAAAAAACAGTTCTATCCTCCCTGGTCCAGCAACACTACAGGTGGTGGAGATAGCATTGTACAGGGCAGCAACAGCCTATTTCAGGTGCTAGCAACAACTCCTCCCACCACTCTAGCCCTTGATGGCTCCTCACCATATCCAGGGCACACTTCAGCTCCCTTTGTGGGAGTATCTGGAGTGAATGCACAAACCTGCCCAATTCAATCTAAAACCAGACTTTGATTCCACAGGCAGGCAGAGGCACAGGATGGCTAAGCAAGAAAATGTTTAAGGAAATCAAAGGGGGGAGGAAGAGGTGGTGCTATGTGGCACCGAGGTGGACACGTCCTCCTCTTGCAAAAGTACCTGTAATCAAAAAGGTCCACCTCAAACAAGGAGGTTAGTGCGTATCCTGATGACCTTGGAATACACACATGTGGTTAAAATACCCCTCACACGCCAAAAGGGCCCTTGGTGTCATGCTTCATCATCGGGGTTTTCCCGCCCGGCTGCCGGACGGGGCAGTGCTGCGACAAGCGACTACGCTGGAGCACCTTTATAAATTGTGGGTGCTATGTGAGTGAATGGAGTGAGTGTCAGTGGGGTCAGGGGTGATAGACAGGTGATGTTAAAAAATACCTGGCCTAGTGATACAAAAAACTATTTAATAAGCACTGGCTGGTATTGTTAAAAAGGTGGTGTCGGAAAGAGTAAGCGGGTTTATGAGCTTACTTTCCTATGTGGGTCGACATGTTTCGGGGCGACATACCCCTTCGTCAGGACCGGGGTGAAAGATCGAAGGGTATAATAGGGGTCCAATCAACCCCCAGCCTCGTTGGGCTTCCTCCTCCGTCCGTGGCCTCATTTACCACGGAGGCCACGGACGGAGGAGGAAGCACAACGAGGCTGGGGGTTGATTGGACCCCTATTATACCCTTCGATCTAGCACTGGCCCATGAGGCACTGTTCCTCATCATAATGAGCATACTACATGAGTATCTTACTACATAGTTAGGGATGTGTATCTAGAAATATAAAATATATATACATACACATTGATCCCTTTTTTCACCTTTTTGTATTTAAGACCCACTGTGGCGACACACTAGTGAGTGACAGGGGGATTTTGTATCACTAGGCCAGGTATTTTTTTAACATCACCTGTCTATCACCCCTGACCCCACTGACACTCACTCCATTCACTCACATAGCACCCACAATTTATAAAGGTGCTCCAGTGTAGTCGCTTGTCGCAGCACTGCTCCGTCCGGCAGCCGGGCGGGAAGACCCCGATGATGAAGCATGACACCAAGGGCCCTTTTGGTGTGTGAGGGGTATTTTAACCACATGTGTGTATTCCAAGGTCATCAGGATACGCACTAACCTCCTTGTTTGAGGTGGACCTTTTTGATTACAGGTACTTAAGCAAGAAAATGCCCACTTCATAAAAGTTGCATTTTCAAACACACAATTTAAAAACCAACTAGCACAAAAGATGTCATTTTGCGTTCTGAATTTAGGGAATCTAAACTCCAAATCTCTATCACTTCATATGAAAAGTTACACCTGTAACATGTTACAATGCAGCCCCAAAGATAGTCTATGGAAGAGATAGCCTTTCAATAGTGAAAAACGAATTGCACAGTATTTCACTATCAGGACATGTAAAACACACCACTGCATGTACTACCATTCCCATACTCTGCACCCTGCCCGGGGGGGGTCCCTAGGGCCTACTTTAGTGGTGACTTGCATGTAAGAAAAATGAAAGTTAGGGCCTGGCAAATGGGTGCACTTGCCGGGTTGACATGACAGTTAAAAACTGTGCGTGCAAACACTGCAGTGGCAGGTTTGAGACCCATTTGAAAGGCTACTAGTGTGGGTAGCAGAACCAGTGCTGCAGGCCCACTAGTAGCAATTGATTTACAGGTCCTGGGCACACTCAGTGCACTTTACTAGGGAAGTATCAGTAAATCAAATATGCCAATCATGGACAACCAATCATAACACAATTTACAGTGGGAGCACCTGCAGTTTAGCACTGAATATCAGTGAAAAAGTGCTCAGAGACACTAAACCTGCACAAACGAAGTCCAGCATACCATCGAAAACAGGAGGTCGGAAAGCATTAAGACCGGGGAAATATGCCAAAAGATGCCAGGTCTAACAGTCACGTAGACAGTTTTGCATTATCAGAAGTGAGACTGCAGGTGGTCCCAGCTAACCATGTGTTTCAGCTTAAAGGATGTGGTATGAGCTTAAGTCTGGATACACCACAAAGTTATTACCGTTAGTCACAATTTCATTGTTTAGCCAGAGCTACGAGTTTGGTAAAAATGGGATTAACCTGAAAACCGTGAAACAAACACATAGTGTAGCACTATACAGTTCTTGCATGGAAATAGCTAGGAGCTAGTACGATATGTATAATGTTCACATGAACGTCAGTAGTGATTATTAACAGATTGTGACTACTGTTCTATAAAATGTAGGATCATAATCCACTTGCCACATCTCCCTTTTTTTTCTTAAGGCACAAACCTTTCATTTTATTCTTAGTCGTGTTGATCTAGCAGAGTTGCACAGTGCTAACCTAAAAACGAGTGAAATAGTAGCCCCCTTTTCATAGGAGAATGGAAGGAAGATATGTTTTACTCTTCTGGTTTAGAGTTATTGTTTGACAATTTCTTAAAATATGTACATCTTAAGATCTTGGAGTTATACCAACCGTATCAATGTGGGGATCAATTGGGGATGAGAGCGAGTTGGAATGTGAAGGAGGTCAAAGGACCAGCCACGGTGATAAAGGGTTCCAGGTGGCTGACTGACTTGTACAGAATAATGGGGTGTGAACTTAAACATAAAGTCCCACACTTGTACCACTTGAGTCTTTCTAATTGTCTCTTGATTTGGCTGTTGTGTAGCCCAACAGTGTGCTGAAAAGCATCATAACTCTGGGGTCAGAGCATACAGAAACTGGGATAAATTTAGGGCCCCTTGTTCACATTTCAGTGTACCTCCAGAGTTGTGCCTCCAGGGTTAATAATTCCTATCTCTACAGTTTATGATGAGTGAATCTTTTGTCCTTTTCGCAGAATGCACTATAGTGGCCCTTGTTTAGGTGCCACCATCCAAAGTTGGCTGTTCATTTTTCCAATCTACAGGGTATTAAATGACACACTGCAGCTCTTCAGACTAGCAGAGAGGAATATGCATACATTTTATTTATGCAGATTGACCATTTGTTATGTAGGTATGTCTGACTACAGGAAAATTATATGTTCTAGCCCTATGTGGCTGTAGATGCGCATGCTAAGCGTAAGTCTGCCATCTAGTGTTGGGCTTGGATTTATTTATTTATTTATTCAAAGTTTTATATAGCGCGAACAAGATCTTTGCAGATATCAGAGCGCTTTACAGAACCAAGGGGTAGGGGCAAGAGGGTGATTAAACAAACTATTGGGTACAATATAGAAGTTGGTAGTAAGTGAGTAGCAGGATAGGTTAGCGATCATGTCGAGACATAATACCAATAAGCAATCATGTGAAAATATAATAACAATAAACAATCAGGTAACCAATAATACAGAAACTGTGCATAGTCTTTGATCCAACAAAAATTGAGTTCAGGTGAACTTAGCCATAAGGATGGCTTTTACCTCTTTCTTAAAAAATGCAGTGGAGGAGATAAGCCTGGTTTCAGGAGGGAGTGCATTCCAGATCCTGGGTGCCATTCCTGAGAAGGAGCGTTTGTATGTTTTTTCCTTCCGGAATCTTCACGGTTTCAGGAGGAGATTTTTTGTGCTTCTATTCGATCTCGAGCCTCCTGAAATAGTCAGCTTTTGAGTGAGGTAGTTGGGTGACTTGTGGTGTACGGCCAAGTGTGTCATACAGGCAATTTTCAGCTGTATTCTGGCTTCAAAAGGCAGCCAGTTCAGGGATTTTAAGTCGGGGGATATATGCAAATGTTTTCTTGAATCAGTGATAAGTCTCGCGGCAGCGTTCAAGGAGGCTCTTAGGGGTGCAGTTGTTGATCGGGGGAGTCCGCTGAGAGCCACAATTCCGTAGTCTATGCGAGGGATGACTAGGGCTTGTACAGCAGTTTGGGAGTCCTTAGCTGGGAAGAAGGGTTTAAGTTTCCTCAAAGTGTTGATTTGGAAATTAGCTCCTTTGGTTGCTTTGCTAATGTGCTGCTGCATGTTGAGATTGGCGTCAAGTGTGGTGCCTAAGGATTTCGCGGAGTCCACGATGGTGGGTTGGACATTGAGTGCAGTTTAGTGATTGAGCCAGGTTTGGGTGATGGCGATTTTCGCAGGAGGTGAGATCAGGAGGAACTCAGTTTTCAGAGCATTTAGTTTGAGGTGATTATCGGCCAACCATGATTAGGTGTTTCTGAGTGTGGAGTTCAGAAGTTTGATATCTTCCGGGGATTGTAGCTTGAGGTGAAGTTGAGTGTCATCGGCGTACATATGGAAGTGTACATTAGATGCTTGAAGCAAGGTGGTGAGCGGTTCCATGACTAGGTTGAACAATGTGGGGGATAGGGAAGATCCTTGTGGGACGCCTAAAGTTACAGGCACAGATGAGGACAACTTGTTGTTGATCTTGAACTTCTGAGCCCGGTTACGTAGGAAGGAAGTGAACCATTTGTAAGTTTGTGTTCAAAGAAGTTTTTCGAGTCACAAGGCTCTGTGACTCCTCCTTTTGGTGATACTGTGCATGGGCATCGATTCAATGCTAGGTTTTTTCTTTTTGCTGACTGGTTCGGATGTACTTTTCTTGATTGTGTAGTCACTTCTGCGTTCTGAGCACAAGAACAATTTTGCATGTCAGGTCCTTGGACTCTTATCGACGGCCTATGGGGCCACACCTGGCTGGGCTCTTTTTGACATCAAACAACTCTAACAGAAAAATGAGCTGCTGATGGAATGCACTCTGTTCCGCTTCTGTCTGAAGTGCCATTTGAACTATCCTTACACCGATCAAACCTCAGTCTGTAACGTATGCCTCTCGCCTGACCCGTTGGAAGATACCCGTTAGTCCTGCAGGTCATTCCAGTCTAAAAAAACTTCTTGGGACTGATGTGCGCGGTGCTAAGAAATTAAGCATAGACACTGACAGCACACCAAACATCTTTGGCCAGCCCGATGAGGAAGAAGCAGCAGTCTCTGCAGCCGAGCAGGACTCCGCCTTCATCCACTAATCTCAATCCTACTCAGACACAGAACAATATCCAGCCAGCCTAGGGTCTTCCAAAAAAGCGTCTGACCATGAGTACACCTACCCCTGAGTCAAAGCCCCAAAAAATCTGCTCCGACCGATAAAACTGCTCACAAGCTGTCACTGCACAAAGGCATGGTGCGCACTGACACACTTATTTGGATGCCCACCCTCTGGCTTTATGCCAAAACATCGGCCTACAGTAGGGACCTTTACCTCCAGAAAACCATACCAGTCAATTGTCTTTCTAAGAGGCTATTGCCACTCCTATTTAGCCTATCAAGAAGAAGAAAAAGGACATGAGCCCTTTACATGTTCCTTTCCCTACCTTTCCAACTCTTTATCACCCCCCCCCCCTTTCAATCCGCCACCTGCTTCACCACAAGAGTCTGATAAAAGGAAACATTTCACCTCATCACCCACTTTCAGGGATCAGGATGACCTGGGAGAGGATACACATCCTAGGGATCCATGGGACACCTTTGACCTAGACCAACAAGGGGATACAGGCCCAGACCTCTACCACACAGCCAATCCCCACCAGATGATGTTTTATCATAATGACTTAATACCCAGGGCTGCAGCATACTACCAAGTACCCTTAAAGACCGTATCGATGATGACTTCCTCTTAGAGACCCGCACTACTGTACAATGAGGGTCCCAAAACTTACCAATACTTAAAGGAGTGCTCAGTCACGCTGATGACCTCTTTAAAGATCCAGTAAGAGGACAAATAATCACTCAACAAGAGTTGACAAAAAATGCAAGGCAGCACCATCTGACCCAATTTACATTAGAGAGCAGTTTACAGCCCGACTTGTTGGTAGTAGCCACAGTCTACAGTCAGGGCAGTCATGTACCTTTTGGGAATGATGCCATCCTGCATCACAATAGTCCCACCTGCCCGTCTACATATGAGACTGCTGCGAGAAGGCCTCTCACGTCAAGGGATTCAGTCACAGGGTCAATTACACAATAGTATTGCTAGACAGCCGCACACATCACACTCTGCAGTGGTGGAACTCAAAAAAACCTCTCCAATAGGCAGCCATTTCTGCAACCAGTTCCCCTTGCCATTCTCACAGGGGATACTTTCCTGACTGCTTGGGGGGGAGGCTCACCTTTAAGATCTTACGATTCAGGGTGTATGGAATCCCAAACACCAGGGTCTCCATATCAATTACCTATTGCTTCAAGCTGTTCGCCTAGGATTGAAAGCGTTCCTAGCTCTCCGAATAGACAGGGTTGTTGTCCTGATCCGGATGGGCATGACAACCATATACAATCTTCGTAACCGGGGTGAACTCACACCTTACAATTGCTCTTAGCCAAGACCATCGGCGCTTAGCATAACATCACACCATTTGTCTCCTAACAGAACATGTACCAGGGACAAGCAAAACCTTCTCAGACCTCCTCAGCTGGATGAAGCAACAAGTCCATGAATGGGAACTCCACCCAAAGACCACCTACCATACTTTCACAAGTGGGGGTTTCCACAAATAGATTGCGACTGCAGAAAACACAAAATGCCCAATTTCATGTCCAGGTTCCCACACCAGCTATCCAAGGGCAATGCTCTATGGATAAACTGGTCAGCTCCATCGAATAAGTAAGAGTATTTTTAGTTGCTAGAGGAGAAAAAAAGGTACCAACTACATTAAACAATTCTTTAGGAGAATTATCTGCCTCAGAAATAGAAAATAAAGGCTTTACAAACCATATGAATTGCTCCATGGTATTTCTTGAGAACAGACTGAAATACCATGGAGCAATTCATATGGCTCCTCTGGCAACTAAAAATACTCTTACTCATTCAATGGAGCTTTGTGAAGGCCACCCGGATTTCTTTCATAAAATTCAAGCGATTTATGATCTTTTTCTGGAGCCTTACTCTACCCCTCACCCCACCCCTTATCTGCCCCCTTTAAGTCCTGTTTTGCTCCCATCTCTCTTGAAGAATCGTTTTGCCACTTTGTCAAATGTAAGCCAGGATCCCTACTCGACCCTTGCCCCCACCATTCTTAAAACCGCTGTCAGTGGTTAGTCCCATTGTGAATAGCCTTCTTAATGAATCTATTGCTCAGATGGTGTTTTCTTCTGGAGCCAATTTTACTCCCCCCTATGTAAGAAAGCCCTCTTTTTCCCACTATGGCAAAGCGGGTGGAAAAAAATGTTAATAGACAGCTTGCAATCTTTTTGGAGGAAAACTGTATCAGGTTTTTGTCATTATAGAACTAAGACTGCTCTTCTTGAGGTCTCTGAGTTTATCAAATTTAATCTTGACCAAAACTCCTCAGTTATGGTAATGCTTTGGCATCTTTCTGCTGCACTTGATACAGGCTCATGCTATTCTGCTTCCGAAGCTGGAAGGTATTGGCATTACTGATCACGCCCTGTCCTGGTTTAAATCTTTCATCCGCAACCGTATGCAGGCAGTTTTTCGCCCTCCTTTTACCTCTTCAGCAGAACCTCTGGACTGCGGAGTCCCTCAGGGTTAGGCTCTTAGCCCTACCTTTTTTAATATATACATGTCACCCTTGACCAATATTGTTTAGTCTTTTGGAGTTAGAGTAGTTTCCTGTGCGGACTACACACAACTTTTCCTGGCTTTTCATGAAAATGTTTCTTCAGTTTAAGTCTTGTCTTTGATTTGTATTGGACTGGATGAATTATCTGAGATTCTTTTCTTTGGTACGAAATCTATTCCGGACTCTAGCCTATGGTGGCCATCAGAGATGGGAACTTCCCCCTGTCCTCCCCCAGTGGTAAGGAATCTAGGGGGTCAAATGTGATGCTGAGCTCACCTTTGAACCTCCAATTAAAGCATTGTCCAGTTCTTGTTTTAGATCCTGAGGTCCTTGAGACTGATGCCTCATTTTATTCCCATGGAACAGCAAAAAACTTTCGTACATGCCTCCAAACTGGACTATTCTAACAGACGGTACCTCAGGCTTCCTACTTTTCTTAATCAGCGTATTCAGACTATTCAAAACGCTGCTGCCTGTCTGATCCTTAAAATCCCACCCTGGGGTTCGATATCAAGTCATGTGTGACTGCTTCATTGACTACTGATCAACAGAAGGAATCAGTTCAAGGCCCTCATTTTTGCCTTTGGAATTTTCAACTAAAGGGGCCTCTTTATCTTGGGCGTCGGTTTGTTGTCTTTTCAGGCTCGCTTTATTAAGTTTAGAAAATGTGGATGTTCTTTTGCCTACTTGACGGAAAGACTGTACCTTACCTCTGGCCTTGAGAAGCTGCCCTTCTGAAATGGTTTTCAGAAAAGGTCTTAAAACGCTTGTCTTTGATTCAGCTCTAACCATCTCCTAACTCTGTTCTCATTCAGACTGTGACAATCCTTTTTGTTAGCGCCGGGACACCTTTTTAGGTAGCGGAGCGCTTTAGAAATGCATTGTATTGTATTCATCTAAAGGCTATCAGTAAGGTAGCAACTTGGATAGTGCCATACTCATTGGCCATCCATTATTGACTTGAAAGAAATATAAGACACAAAGGTAAGACTGGCAGTTTTGAACTCCTTTCCCAATGCTTTCACCTAAAAGCAGTCTTTGAAAAGGATGTGAATATATAAAGACCCAGGCTACAAAAAAAGAAAAAGGTAGCTTATGTGTAACACTTTTAAAGCTTGAAAATATTTTACATAATGAGAAACACTGTGCCGCTCGCAGCCATGAAACCTTGATACCTTGCTGCCATTTCCTTTGCGTGGAGAAAACTTTCAAAAGGGAACCTTTGCTGCAATTCATGCCGACTTGGGGCTAATATCAGCACAAACTTTGTCATCGGATAGAGGAGTGGGACTGCGAGGACCAGCAGTCTGTGCACGTTGACATCTAGAGCACCTGGGTTCTCTTCCCGCCCCCTTGACTTGTCCTTCTTAACGGCTTGCTGCCCCCGCTCCGCGGGAGCCGCTCGCAGCCGTGAAACCTTGATACTTTGCTGCCATTTCCTTTGCGTGGAGAAAACTTTCAAAAGGGAACCTTTGCTGCAATTCATGCCGACTTGGGGCTAATATCAGCACAAACTGTCATCGGATAGAGTAGTGGGACTGCGAGGACCAGCAGTCTGTGCGCATTGACATCTAGCGCACCTGGGTTCTCTTCCCGCCCACTTGACTTCTATATAACATTGAATACTCCCGCGGGACGCGCGTGGGCGGACGCCGGGCTAAGCCCGGGCAAAGGGCGGGCCGTCTTTGGCTGTCCGGGGCTGGCCAAGGCTGGGCTGGACTACCCCATTAACGTCCCTGGAGACACTTATTTTGAAGTAAGGGCTACCTATTTTCAAAGACTGTTCCTCCCTAATAACCGTTTAGAAATACGTGATTAATTTTATGATTACCAACTAGGTGTTTGGCTGTTGTAATAATCTTAGTAAGGAATCGTGTCCAGACGAAGTAGTTTAGCCAGGCCTACCTTGGGGGGGGCGGGGGGGCTCTGTGAAGGGGATACTAGACGCATTTATCACCAGGGCTGCCTCGGTACTGGAAAAAGAAATATTACCAACAGAGAAACGCATGTCCCTAAAGCTAATAAATAAAAAACGCTCTTCCTTGGGGGCTATAAATCATGCGGTTTCTCCAAACAGACAGCATCTATAGATGACCATATCCCATAATCATGATTCCCAAACTACAGGCGACCTGTCTCAGTCGCCGCGTTTGGAAATATCAACGCATGACACAAATGACACCGAATCTTTACTGGATACCCTTTTAAATATATCGCCAGACCTGGTAATCATATCACCGGAAGATCCCCCTACCGCAAATAATGCAACAAGCAAATTGACTACAATTACAGCCCCACCATCAAAAAAGAGGAAGATGGTGAGAAACTATCAGAGTGGAAAAAACAAGAAACAGGAATTTGCAAACTGAGCGGAACCGAGTAGTACTCGGACAACTACCGCAAAAAATATTGCAACACAGCAGCTTTCAACATTACTAGTAAACTAACTCTTACCTAGCATGGAAAAGCTGGTTAAATCTTTAATTCTCCCTCTATTAGAAAGGGTTAAGAGGATAGGGGAACAATTAGGTTCCATCGAACAGGAGGTGCTAAATAATTCCCTATCGCTCAGTAAGCCAAGTCCTCCCTGTCCTGTAGTCCCCACAAAAGACAATAAAATAGGAGAGAAGCCACTACCCAAACCCCTTAAAAATGTCCAAACTCCCTCCCTAAAACAGAATAAGACTGCCCTAAAAGTCGTACCAAAACAAGGCATGCAAATGGGGACAAAACAGAATCAGGAAATAAACCGGAACTTTCCCAAAAGACGGTTAACGGGCCCACTACCCTACAAAATAACAGATTAATCCATAGAAGAGTAGATTTGCCACCGGAATCCGCTCCCTTTGTTGTTGTTATGCGGGAGTCCCTGTTCTTCCCGTAGGAGTAAAGAAGAATCATAGAGCCCAAAAAAAGACAGTATTATATTGGCTGTGCAACAACAGACCTTTGCCGCCCCATGTAAATGGTGAAATTCTAAACGTAAGACGCGTGAGCTTGGTCGGAACACGGCCCACGGCCCAAAGACAGAGAGGGTGACACTATTATCAATTTTAGAGACCATAGAGCAGTAAGGCACATTTTGTGATGGGTACGAGGTAAGAGGTAGTGAAGAAATCTCCACTCATTATCTCAATTACTTTTATCCGCAGAAGCTGGCCCAACACCCCAAAGGTTTTTCTTTTGGAAACCAGATCGTAAATAGGCATCCCACAGAATACTACGGTAGCAATCGCGCAACTTTTAACTACCCACAAATATTTCCTTTAAATCAGGGGTTTAATAACCTCCACACAGAACATCTTGGCTTTAATATACCAACCTTCAATCACTTTTCGATGCTGTTTGGGCTCGAAGATGTTGATTGACTTCAGCCTGTTGTCTCTGAGAAATTTACCGTCTTGGCCAACACTGAAATCTTGAGTGTAGGAGGTTCAGACATCCAGGTCATTGGGGACAAACCACCTTTAATCCAACCCATCCAGGAGGTAGAAAGTAGGGTACATCAAGAAATAATTGGAAACCCAATGGGAGGAGTAGTCCCAAACATAGAAAAAAATTGACTGGATTTATCCGTAGCCGACTTCCAGACGGGAGTTTATTACCCTCCCTTGAAAGATAGTACTTTAACTAACGATGGCAAATTGCTCAAAGTTATCTTCTGGAACATCGCAGGCCTTCGTCCAAAGATTGAGGACGGAAGTGTCCTAAATTTTGTTCAGAATCACGGTGTAATCTGTCTCCAGAAGACCTGGGCTATGACCGCATTACACTTGGCAGGATATAAAACCTACTTTACCTCTGCATTACCTGTACCCTCGGGTAGGGCAAAAGGAGGTTTGACTATCTTCATAGACAATACTAATCCGGGATTAAAAACAAAGGTAGTACACCTGGATGCTAATTAACAGCTGCTGAATTTATCGTTCAACAACAAAGAGGACATCCTTCTGCTTAATTTTTATAATAATTTAGAGGGAGAACAGCTTGTGAAGGTCTTGGGTCTTACTGTAGGAAGGAGCACTGTGTAAGCACTATATGGGGGGGCGATTTTAATCAGCATCCCGGCACCCGCAGTAACAGTAGCATTTGCGGATTGGTGGACGAATATGATGAACCAATTGTGCATTTTAGCCATACTAGCACAGGGTCCCTCCTGAATGAAATCCTTTCCGATTTGTGCCTCACGATGATTAATAAACTAAATATGAACTCCTATCGTTTGGATCCAACCTTTCTTGGGGAGGGGCCGTGAGACAACAATAGATTACATCTTAATTTCAAATACGTTGTCCAATAGTCATGAGGTTTGATTTATTGGTGAACATACTAAGTGACCATTGTGCTCTTAGACTAGAACTTTTTCTAGTTTATGCCCAGTCCTCCACACAGACTTTAGCTAGCGCTCTAACCCAGAACACTTTGCATCTGGCTAAGATAAACGGATATTCCCTAAAATGGGAGAAGGTAGATCCCGGGGAAATAACAAGAAAAGTGATACGTGCAGTTTATCCCTCTATAGACAAATGCTTCGACCTGGCAGGATGAGGAAGTCTTACTTAATTTTGAGGTAATTTTAGAAAAAATGTATGAACTTTTAACAGTTAAGAATAAAAGAGACTGTCTCAAGAAACCAGGTTGGTTTAATCATCAATTTACGGTAGCACACACAAAATTTAAAATAGCACTAAATAAAATTCAGAGACCCTGTGGAAATAAGAATTTTAAGAAAGGACTACAATATAGCATGTAAAGAGAGGAAGGCTGAACTAAAGCAATCTCTGTGGGATCAATTGCATCAAAGTGCCATAGATAGAAATAGCGAGGCCTTTTGGAGAGTGGTAAAATCTCCCTTTTTAGTAGATCAAAAAAACCTACCAACCATAGAGGTAGCCATTGAGGATTCGGCTTGGGGGGAACACTTTTCGAAAAAATTTCAGAAAGACCCGGAGTCAGTAGGGACTGACGCAGCACCCAGTGGCAGTGCCCCCACGGCGGCATATCCCATTTCGCTAGAACTTACCATAAGTGAAGTTCTTCAAGCAAAAATGGGAAAGCCCCGGGCCAAGATGAGGTTCCTGTCGATTTTATCTGAAAGAGACACGTTAGTGATAGATTCCTTACCTTAGAATATCTCCAGGCGTCAGACTGGATCCGGAAAGTTTTGCGTAGCAGTACCCTTGCGCGTCGGTAGGCGTCGTCTGCGGCTCCGCGTCCGTCGTGGGCGCCGTGATGACGTCGTCGGAGTACTTAGACGCCGCCTCCGCGTGCTGACGTCAGTTCTTCTTTTTTCCACGCCAGCCATTGCAGATCTGGAAAGAGCAGTTCCCTAGTCACTTTTTGACTAAACTTTTGTGATCTTTTGATCCATTTCGAAGTCTTTACGACTCCGACGGTGCCGTTAGGGATGCCCGGATTCAAGCATTGCGACGAGTGCGACCGTACCATGTCGGTCACGGATCCCCACCGCCTGTGCCTGATGTGTTTGGGCGTCGACCATGACGACGAGGCCTGCTCCGACTGTCGGGCCCTTTCGAGGAAGGCCAGGCGAGAGCGGTCCCGCAGGCGACTCGAAATCCGCCAGTCGGCCCGCGCCGTGTGAGGTCCCGGTCCCACGGGAGGTCGAGGGACAGGTCGCGGGGACGGAGCCGTCACAGCTCCGGGAGTTGGCGCCACTCCTCCGGGTCCAAGTCGTCGGGTAAGAAGTCGAAGAGACATCATCGCTTTTCTGACTCCCCCACCGACGCTCGCGCGATGCGGCCGGGGGTTCGGGTGACACCGCCCACGCGGCTCCTCGGGAGTCGCGGGCGCCGCGTTCGGCCCCATACCCCCCCGGTCTGAACGCGACGCCGGAGGAGATCGAGCGTTTCCTCATGGCCATGAGGTCCCTTTCTCCTCCGACGGGTTCCGCTGCGCCTTCGGGCCCAGCGAACCAGTCTGGGGGCCCTAGTGGGTCGGGGGCTACGACCCCGACGCCGTCGGGTGCTTCGGGCCCGGCGCCGCAGGGCCCCACGATCCCGACACCGCCGGTGCAGGGTACAGCAGCCCCGGCGTCGTTGGCACCTTCGGGCTGGTGCCGCTGGACCCTCCTCGGGCGATGGATCGTCACCGGTGGACCTTGCGACCCCCCAAACCCCCCCCCCCCCCGGCGTCGGTCCGTGTGGTGTCCCCTCCGGCGTCGTCCTCGGGCGGCGCCGTCCCCGATGCCTCCTCTCAATCGGTTCCGGCGTCGGTTCCGACGCCCATCGGCGCCGATCTCTACGCCGTTTGGAGATTTTAGTTTCTATGAACCGACCTCATTCACTTACGACCCTGAATCTGGGGGAAGAGGAGAATTGGGAGGGGTCTGAGGACCCTCTGGCAAGAGAGTGCCAGTCTAACATGGACTGGACAGGAGACCTTGGGGAGGCCAGTGGCCTGGACACCTCTCCAGACACTGGATTTGTCTCTCCTCCTACTGTGGCTTCGGAGGAGGGTACGACTTATGGTGTGGTGTTGATGAGGGCTGCCAAGGCCGTGAGCCTTGAGCTCCCCGTCGCTGCCGTGAGGACTAACCTCCTCACTGAGGTCCTTAAGCCGCAGTCATGCTCCATGGAGCCTCTGCTGCCGTTTAATGAGGCCTTGACTGACGTTCTTTTGGGCACTTGGTCCAGGCCCGCTACAGGTTCGCCTGTAGAAAGGAACGTGGCCAGACGCCACCGCCCGGCCCCGGGCGACCCATGTTTCCTGTCCACCCACCCCACCCCCGAGAGTCTGGTTATCCAGGCCTCTAACTCCCAGACCGCCGGACAATGAGTTCAAGAGGTACGAGAACTATGGCAAGAAGATCTTCTCGTCCCTTAGCTTGGGACTGCGGTCTTCCAACACTGCATACCTCTTGGGCCGTTACACCCACTCTCTGTGGGAAACGGTGGCTGAAGTGCTGTCAGAGTGTCCGTTGGAGGTATGGGCCAAACTCGGCCAAGCCCTAGTGGAAGGCCGGGACGCAGCAAAGTATTCAATCAGGTGCGGACAGGATACTACTGACTCTCGCTGGGCAGAGCGATGGCTACGACGGTGGCGGTACGACGCCACGCCTGGCTGAGATCCGCCAACTTTTCGGCAGACGTCCAGAATACACTCATGGACATGCGGTTCGATGGCCGTCGCCTCTTTGGCGCTTTAAGGACTCCAGGGCTACGGCCAAGTCCTTGGGCCTCTCGGCCCCGCGCCAGCAAATGGGTGCCTTTCGCTCCTTTCGTAGCCAAGGAAGGGGCGCCCCCACACGTGCCGCCAGCCACTCGCCGCAAACTGTTGTCCAGCGCGGCGGCGGCCGTGGTAACCGCCGTGGAGGCGGTCGGGGGAACAAGCGGAGCCAGTCCACACCTGCCCCCGCAGCATCCGCCTCTAAACCCTCCTAGTCTGTGCTTTTCGGCCCATGTGACGCCAGTGGGAAGCAGGGTTCGCCATCACCACTCTCACTGGCGCAGTGTCACTTCGGACGGTGGGTGCTGCAGATCGTCCGAAGGTGTTACTCCCTCCCCTTCGAGATGACCCCTCAAGCCATGCCACCGCAACACCACCGCGTATCGGGGGATCACTTATGGCTCCTGCAGGAGGAAGTTTCGTCCCTCTTGGCCAAGGGGGCCATCGAGCTCGTTCCTGGGCCAGAAGTAGGACGTGGTTGCTTCTCCCACTACTTCCTGGTACCCAAGAAGAGCAAAGGGGGCCTACGCCCTATCTTGGATCTAAGGAACGTCAACGGCTTCCTCCGGAAGGAGAAGTTCAAAATGCTGACACTGGCTCAGGTCTTGGCTGCCCTAGACCCAGGAGACTGGATGGTAGCGTTGGACTTGCAGGACGCATATTTCCACATCCCCGTCCTGCCGGCCCACCGACGTTACCTGCGGTTCACGGTAGGCTTCGAGCACTTTCAGTTTACCATGCTCCCCTTCGGCCTTACCAGCGCCCCACGGCTGTTCACGAAGGTGATGGCGGTGGTCGCAGCTCATCTGCGCAGGTTAGGGGTCTCAGTCTTCCCCTACCTAGACGACTGGTTGTTGAAGGCGGGCTCGCCCCAGACGGTAGTCAGCCACCTCCAGACCACGGCGGATCTCCTGCACCAGCTGGGATTTTCCATCAATGTGCCGAAGTCACACCTGAGTCCCTCTCAGAAGCTCCTTTTCATCGGCGCAGTTTCGGGTTTACCCGCCCGAACAGCGGGTTCGGGATATACAGGCTCTGATTCCAGTCTTCGGGACGTTATCCCTGGTTTCGGTCAGGTTGACGCTGCGGCTTCTGGGGCTGATGACCTCCTGCATCCTTCTGGTGCATCACGCACGGTGGCGGATGCGGGCTCTGAAGTGGGACCTGAAGTTTCAGTGGGCCCTGCACCGGGGCAACCTGTCCGACCATGTCCTGATCTCGGAGGGCACTGCGAGACAGCTGCAGTGGTGGCTCACTGACCGCGATTGGGTCAACGGCAGATCCCTCTCCCTTCTCCAACCGGAGCACGTAGTTGTGACGCACGCGTCCCTCCAGGGCTGGGGAGGCCACTTGGGAGAGGCGGAGATCAGAGGACTCTGGTCTCCGGCGGAGTCCCGGCTCCATATCAATCTGTTGGAGCTGCGGGCGATTCGTCTGGCACTGAAAGCATTCCTCCCGTCTGTCCGAGAGAGTGCAGTGCAGGTGTTCACGGACAACACCACCGCCATGTGGTACTGCAACAAACAGGGCGGAGTGGGGTCGTGGACCCTTTGCCAGGAGGCTCTGCGTCTCTGGCAATGGCTGGAACATCAGGGTGTGACTCTGGTGGTTCAACACCTGGCAGGTTCTCTGAACGCCAGGGCGGACGAACTCAGCCGTCGGTGCTCGATGGATCACGAATGGCGTCTGAACTCCTACGTGGCGCAAGGCCTCTTTCTGCGATGGGGAGAGCCTTGGTTAGATCTATTCGCCACCGAAGAGAACGCGCAATGTCATCAGTTCTGCGCGTTGGAATTTCCAAGGCGGCGCTCGCTCGGAGACGCTTTTCGTCGCGAGTGGAGCTGCGGTCTGTTGTACGCCTTTCCGCCTATACCTCTTCTGCCCAGAGTGCTGAAGAAGATCAAGCGCGACTGGGCACAAGTCATCCTTGTGGCTCCGGACTGGGCACCCGAATCCTCCACCCGAGACTGGGATCCTCCACCCGAACCTGTCCAGTCTCAACCTCCATGCTTGGAGATTGAGCGGCGACAGTTGAGGCCATTTGACTTGCCTCCTGAGGTTTGCAACATCATTCTGGCAACCAGGCGTCCCTCCACAAAGACGGTATTCGCCTGCAGGTGGAACAGATTTGTGGCATGGTGCACAGCAAAGGCTGTGGATCCCCTCAATGCCCCTCTCTCTGAGGTTCTTCTCTTCCTTCTTTCCCTTGCCCAGCAGGGCTCTGCTCTGGGCACTGTCAAGGGCTATCTTTTGGCTCTTTCAGCCTTTCTGAGGCTGCCTGACCAACCTTCTTTGTTCAAGTCCCCTATTGTAAATCGATTCCTGAAGGGCATCACTCATATCTTCACTCCTGTTCCCTTCGTGATGCCTCAGTGTGACTTGAACCTGGTTCTAACATTTCTGATGTGCGCTCCCTTTGAGCCACTTCACAACTGTCCTCTTCGCCTTCTTTATTTGAAGACTGCCTTCCTGGTAGCCATCACCTCTGCCAGGACAGTGAGTGAGCTCCAGGCTCTCTCTTGTAAGCCTCCTTTCCTTTCAGTCCATCCGGACAAGGTTGTTTTGAGGACTAGGTCCTCTTTCTTGCCTAAGGTGGTCACGGCCTTCCACATTGGGCAGTCCATCACATTGCCCACCTTCTTTCCGCCTCCGCACCCCTCGAGAGAGGAGGAGCGGCTCCACCGTCTGGACCCAAAACGTGCGCTCTCATTTTATCTGAACCGCACACAGCAGTTCCGGATGGATGATCAACTCTTTGTTGAGTACGCGGGCGCTAAGAAAGGGAAAGCGGTGCACAAACGGACCATCTCTCGATGGATTATCATTTGCATCCAGGCATGTTACTCCTTGGCTAAGAAGGAACCCCCTGTTGGGCTGAGGGCTCATTCCACTCGAGCCACGGCCACTACAACTGCCTTGGGCCGAGGTGTGCCCTTGCAGGACATTTGCCAGGCAGCTACGTGGGCCTTGTTGCACACGTTTGCAAGGCACTACTGCCTGGACAGTCCAGTCTGGAGGGACGGCTACTTCGGCCGTTCCGTTCTCCAGGACTTTCTTGTGTAATTATTGGTTCGCAGACCCACCACCACGGGGATGGTATTGCTGGGGTATCTATTCTAAGGTAAGGAATCTATCACTAACGTGTCTTTCAGATGCACAAGTTACTACTTGTGTAACGATATATCTGTAAGCGACATTAGTTAGTGATCGATTCCTTACCGACCCACCCATCCTCCCCGTTCTGCGAACCGATATCTAGGGTTAAGGTCATCCCCTTTCAGGGCCCTAGTTTCTTGGCATCAGTGTTGGTTTTTGTCATGGCTCTGCGCTTCTGGCGCGGAAAAGCTGTGGCTAAGAACTGACGTCAGCACGCGGAGGCGGCGTCTAAGTACTCCGACGACGTCATCACGACGCCGACGACGGACGCGGAGCCGCAGACGACGCCTACCGACGCGCAAGGGTACTGCTACGCAAAACTTTCCGGATCCAGTCTAATGCCTGGGGATATTCTAAGGTAAGGAATCTATCACTAACTAATGTCTCTTACAGATATATCGTTACACAAGCAGTGACTTGTGCTTTAAGTACAACACGGACCTATGGGCCCCAATATTGACAAGGGTGTTTGGGGCAGCAATGGAGAAGGGTCTGTTGACCTCTTGGACCAAATCCATCATGGTCCCTATTTTTAAAAAGGGAGACAGGCATGAGGTCTCCTGCTATCGCCCGATCTCACTGCTGGACTCGCTGGGCAAGGTGTTGGGGAGAGTAGTGCTTGAGCGCTTACAACAGTGGGCTGACGATGGTGGGATCCTCTCCGATATACAGTTCGGGTTCCGGGAGGGCTTTTGGACTACCGAGCAAGCCCTGAACTTATCAATGCTCCTGGGTAAATACGTCTGTGCAAAGAAGGGCAGGTTATACATGGTCTATGTAGACCTGTCCGCAGCTTTTGATTGCGTCTCGCATGCGAAATTGTGGTCCGTCCTGCTGCAAATGGGGGTCGATGTTCCCCTGTTAAATTTCTTGCGAGAACTATATTTGAGTGCCTCCATTAGGGTACGCTTTGGTGTAAAAGGCAAGTTTACTACGTCGTTCAGAGTAGAGCGTGGAATTCGGCAGGGTTGTGTCTTGGCCCCTTTTTCTTTTTTCCCTTTATACAAATGGTTTGGAGGTGGAGATGCTGAGGGGGGGAGCCAAGATCTACCCCAAGTAAGAAAGCGCCCGATCCCCGCACTGCTCTACGCGGACGACGCTGTGATACTGGCCCGTACACCCCGTGAACTACAGAAGGCTTTGGATAGGTATGCGGACTGCATGGGGAACCTTGATTTACGAATAAACATAAAAAAGTATGTAATGGCAGCAGGTGTGGGAAAAAAAGTGGGTAAAGACATATTTCTCATAGTTCTCATATTTCTCTGGCGCCTTGATGCCCTTGGGCTAAATCGTGCCCTATAAATTGCCTTTCATTCATTCATTCATTCAATAAAGAAAAACTTAAAAAATACTGGCCAATATCCCTACTTGGGCATCATAATTGATGACAAAATGAATTGGAAACCCGCAATTGAGGCCAGGAAACATCATTTAATGCGAGCAATCGCTGCACTCATAGGTTTCTCACAGAAGCTGGGGAAAAGACCACCTTTAGAACTGCTACATATTTATAGAGCAAAATGTCAGGCGATGGCCCTATATGGGGCTGGATTGTGGGGGTATGCAAATACTAATCCCCTAGAAGTGGCAGAGAACACTTTTTTAAGATTTTAATTAGCGGCACCTAAATGTGTCTCCACACTTGCGTGCCACATCGAATTGGGGATCCCACATTTAGCGGATTTAGCCAAAATCCAACCTCTTGCTTTGGCGCAGGATATGGACATCTACTAAAAATTCACTTACCAAGCAAATAGTGGCAGACTGCATGTCATTAGACTGCTCATCTAAAATTAGGTGGCTCATATATGTGAAATCTTTTGACTGATTTGGGGCTTGGGATTTACTACACTGCTCCTGAGACGATCTGCGAAATATCGAGACAGGAACTGAAAGTGAGGGCCTTGAGCCACGTATAAGAGCTGCGTTTCGCCAAGGGAGCAAGGAAAGCCTCAGTCCAACACGCAATGTCGATCCAGATCACACTTTCAATTCAACCTTATTTATCACATGATCTCTCAAATTTTGAGCGATTCCTTTTGACAAGATTTAGATTTAACATTTTCCATCGATTGGTGGCTTTTCCGGTCCAAAATTGTTGTGATCGGATTTTGATAAATTGTCCATGTGATGGAACATCAGAACAGTCAACCATTCACACTGTTTTGTCCTGTAAGTCTCATGATGTCCATCGTAAGCTTTGGTTGCTACCCCTGCTGAAATTATTGGGCTTTAGAAGATGTCGACCAGCTATGCTGCGACTACAGTTTTTAGAGACTGAATGGATCTGTAAATACATGTCATTTTTTAATGTATTTTTAAACATAGAGTAAATCTTTGACAACCTGATTTTTACGAAAGTAAATAAATTTTAGTAATTAAGGATTGTTGATGTATTAGCTGGCAAGGGTAGAGATCCTCAAATATACAGTACGGTTAACCCATTAAAATGTATTGTAAAAACCTTTTATTTAAAAAAAAAAATTATAATTTTTTATTATCTGTGATACTGCTTTTATGGTTTTTTATGTACCTTAAAAACCGAATAAAGAAGAATTACTTACACTGCTTATTTACAAATGAGTTTCAGTATTTTACTTTGAACACAAACCTTCTTTCTGAACTATTAATATTTGCCTGAGTTATATGTATTCACTGAATCAGTGACAGGTTGTGTGATAAACATTTTTCTGTAAAACATGAAACAAAGCATCCGCACAATTAAGCTTTGTTACTCTCAGAATGTGGCTCTCTCTCTAAGTTAATAAGCATGTAGAAGAGAATAATTATTAGCATAACTGGAATAACTAGAATTCCATTACTGAAAATCGTCAACATTTTTTATGCATCTTCCATGATTAGGTGCTTACTTTAACAATACTTGTAAATTAAAACTACCATATCCATAAATCTGTTCATTTTACTTGCAGCAAACACTACCTCGTCTGTTTCATAGGTTTTGCAGTGCGACTCTTTGCTAGATTTTCCGGTCATCTACTGGCTTGGTCTAAAAGCACCCATATTTTTATTTATTTTTTACCTGTGGGCATCGACCATTCGGTGGTTAGTGTCATCGCTCTGACATTAGACTCATGACTACAATGCTCCAGTTCATGATTGCCATCTTCCGGTATGTTTTTACTTCCTTTGGGTTTAAAAGCACAGTGCACAGCTTGGAGTGTCCATAAACGAAGACACAGGGTGAAAAGCACGAAAATAGAACAGATAATAATCAAAGTAAAAATCCATAGTTGAAGAAAAGTGAAGGACACCAAAAAACTTAGGAACCCATTTTTTCTTTTGGGCTTAGAACATGTGGGTTGGAGAATGAATAGTTGGGGTTTGGGAGTTTCTCCTGGCAATGGAAAATATCTTGTATTTTGCCTAACATACTTCCATATTCTTGCATGAAAAGATAAATGAGTTTACAGTTTCCGCCTGCCCAGTGGCCATCAGTCAGAGGTTTAAGGACTGCGATAAGTTTCTTCCTAGAACTCTCAAAGTAAGAGAGAAACAAAGATGTTCACATTACAGTATGATGCAGTCACAGCCCAGCCACGGCTCCCTTAAAGATATTGCATTGCTAAGCAATGAAGGAGGACTTGAGGAAACAGAAGTGATTCAGAGGGTACAGTTTGACATCAATTAGACCTACGTCAACCTGAAGGAGGGAACATGCCAAAAAATACAGCAAAGGACGCTGAGCAGCAGCAAAAATGCTTGCCCGCGCTGCTTCTGGGTTGCAGTGGGACTGGACTAAAAAAAACTCAACTTGAAGTCCTCTAAAACACCCTAAAAGCTAAAGCTTATGTCTGGTGAAGGCAAGATAAAGACACTGTTAGGGACAAAACTTCAGATCTGACTCCGCTCCGAAAGTGGATCAAGATTGGTGGAAGGAAAAGGAGCCAAAAGAGCTGGATCCTGAAGAGAGAGACTCACTGGATGATCATAGCTGAACAGCTTGTGAAAGAAAGTGTTGCTTCTAGGCTGAAATGATTTCCCTAATGCAAAAAAAGTTTGACCAAGCCATCAAAGGGTTAAGGATCCCTGCTGGAACAGAGGAAAATAGGACTGTAGAACCACCAACAACCCCTGAAACTTGGAAGAGGAAGAGCAAGGACACCTCTTTAAAGAGGAAGAGCGATATGAGCAAATGATGTGAGACACACCAGGGACCACAGAAGTATGGCAGGAGTGAGACACAGCTTCATCAGAGCAAGGTCTGGATTGTTAGCTTTTGGGGGTTAATGGTCTCAAGGGATATCTCCTTTTACAATGCTGTAATAAAGAGTGCAGACTTCAATGCCTTTCTGATCTGCTATAAGCATTGTGGGATTAGATATAGAACTTAATACAACTCCTCCCAGATCAATACAAAAAGAGGGCGAATGCTTTCATTCATATCGCTTCTAGCAGCAAGCAGATGAATGCCTCCTGGTTCGAAGTAAACAATTCAAATTACTAGTTCAGGGTGATTCCATATTGTTTAAAGTCACCACTGAGGGTGTTCACAGAATATTTCATTGGTGGCAGCTCACATGAGAAAACAAGGTATACATATGCACGCCTGCCTAGAAGACTGATAAAGTCAAACTTAATAAACAAATGACATGTATGTATTTAGATAGCAATGCAAACACTCCACAGGCTAAGGTTCTCCTTTGTCTTGTAAAAATCATCCTCCTTTTCAGCAGAAGAAAGGGTATTCCTGGGGACAACACTGAACATGGTGAAGGCGAAATCATTCCAGGCTCAATAGAGCTTATTTATTGGCAAAGCAAATTCACGTCTATCAAAAAAAATAGTCTGACATTAAGGAGAATGATGAAAAGGATGGTAACACAACTTTTGTTTTGTATTAATCCCCATAGCTTGACTCCACATTTGTCCAATCCAGGAATGGCTGCAGAGCTAAGGACTGCGAGTGATCACTTCAAAAGATGTGCTCCACTTGTATTTGGTTGCAAACACAGGGATATTAAAGATCAGTGTTCAAAGGCACTGCAGCTGTTAAGTATGCTAGAATGCAAGTCTAATTTTGCTAGTGCCTGAAACCTTTCACATACACATCCGAAGGAAAGTAGTACAGTTTAGATAAAATAACCACAATGTTTTACCTCGAGGGGAACAAGGTCATTTATGCTATTCATACTAGCACATGACATTTACAGATAGGTAATATTCTTCTCTCTATTGCCTAACAGAATTACATATGCCAGGCCTGCACAACCTAGTAGTAGTTTGATTAAGCAGACTGGAAGGCTCCTTGCACAAGTATGAACTAGATCAGGGTGTGAAACAAAAGATATTCCTAGATCGGTGTATGCCACTGTTGGTCCTGGCCCTTTCTGCAGGGTTATCCCCAAACATTTTTCCTTCCTCCGCCTATTTTCCTGACATTCTTTTTGTTGGCTTTAGGACACTGGGATCTTTACCACTGCTAATCGGTGCTAAAGGGCATGTGTGCTCTCCTCTAAACGGGGTATGATTGGTTTACACCGGTTTGACTTATTTGATTTACTTAAGTCCCTTGTAAAGTGGTATACCATATACCCAGGATTTATAACTTAAATGCTACTAGCGCTCCCTGTGGAGACGGGGCTGAGGCAGATGCACCACGCACTCGCAGGCAACTAGTTATCGTGATTTGCAACAGTACTGTGTTTTGAGCAGCTGCACCCCTCGTTTGTGGGCAACTGTGTTCGGGCATGCTGAGAGTGAGGGATCTAGCTTGTTCTCTTGCGGATCCCCTGAGTTTGTGCCTTTCCCCTATTATTCTGGGTGACATACCTGGGTAAATGGTGGCATTAAGAGTTTAGACCTCGACAGAGGCTCCCCAAGAGTGCCATGGTTCTGCTGCCAGGAACTTGCAGCATTCACAAGAACTGGAAATTACTGTGTCGTGTAGAAGGCACACAGATGTTCTTGCGCTCTACTCTTTTTGCAAGTGCGCTTGTTTCAGTTAGATCGTAGTGAGTACCGTAACCCTGTTAGTAGGGATGCAGGGGTTCCTGTTACTGTTGTGCTTTTCTGTTGCTTTATATGCCTTAAGTATTTCCTGATGTATGTCGTTTTTGCCTTGCATTGTGCAGGGTAATGAGTACTATCTGAATAATTGCTTTGTCGTTTTGGTCTTGTTTTATCTATAATATACTATATATATTTTTATATAATCCTGTGTGGAGTCTTTTGTGGTGTATTCATTGTGTTACTGTGTTGCTCAAACACTTCACACATCGCTTCTGATATCCTACCAGCTCTGGGTCATGCTCCCAGAGCGTGAGCACAGGTTATCTTTGGTCTGTAACTGACTTACCCTAACTAGAGTGGCGTGTTCTGCCTGGCTTAGGTGTATACCATAGTCAACCAGAAATCCCATTTCTAACAGCCACAATTAGCCCTGTTTACAACCCTAGCAAGCACAGAATGTAAAGACTGCATCCAAATAACCTGTAATTCTCCCATGGAAGTGCCCTATTGTTAAACTGGTCCGGAAAGTATGTATATAGTTCCTCCCTCTATAATTCTACTAGCACCCCTCGTGATAAGTAAATTCAGACTGCCAGTCATGAAGATGAGCCGGTTAACCCCACTTTCCCAAAGTAACATGATATTCAGACCTAGTAGAATTAGTACTGGACAAGATAATAAAGATACCACTCTTTCAGAACCTGCTAACATTGAGGGAGGGAGGGCACGTCTGTCAACTAGACCCAGTCAGCCTAGCAGCATGACTATTGAGGACGTTGGTCATCTAGGCTTGCCATTAAATTCATGGAAGTAGTGAGGGAGGCTAGAACATATTAATATGCTGGTGCAGAAAAGAGTACCTATCTCACAACCGGAAGAGGGGACACTACCATAATCAGATGTGTAATGCACCTCCTAAAGTGAAAACAGTCATACCCCTTTATAAAGGTACATCTGTCTGTAATATTCGCTTATACAAGAGGCCCTTCAGGTAGGATCCTCTTTACTGTAGCAGATGCCAAAAGATTGTTCGACAGGGTTATGAGGATTGCACGACTGAATTTGGTGACCACACATGTGGAACCTGAAACTAGTGCGAACACAATGTCCAAACCCATTGTTCTCAGAAACAGTACCTCTTTATCCACCTTTTGGCAGCAAGACTCAGAGCTGTGAAAAACAGAGGTTTAGTGTGCCTGATGAGGGAGTCTTTTAGGTAGGGTGGTATGGGGCGAGTGAGCCCTGGAACACAGAATGGGAACACTGTAAATAAACACGAGTTAAGCACTCCCCATCAGATTCCCGCTGACCATTAAATTAATTAATTGCTGAAACCATATGGGATACTGAATTGTTTAAAAAGCACAATGAGGCTATGATTGATTTCTCTTTTAAGTGTTTTAACAGTTATTTCCCCAAAAAAATAAAGATTATACCTGGGCAATCTTCTCCTGAAGACTCCACGTGTGTTCCGTCACACAGTTGCAAATACTTTCTTTATTGAAAGTGTTTGTTCATGTCTCAAATTAGTGATGGATTACATTAAGGAACCAATCTCCTGATGTATTGTTTGTGGGGTGCTTTTTTTGCCTGTCTCTTTGACTTCTTTAAAAAGGGTGGTGATATTGAAGTATTTTGTAGGCATGGTACATTTACTGTGAGTAGTTGCTTGCCATCCATTTTGAGGGGATGCCAATTTAAAAAGCGTACTTTGTTAGGAATTTTCATCCTAATATGAGCATAGGATAAAACATGCCTTCATTGGTTGTGTGGCAAGTAACCGTTTTTATCTTCATTTATAGTCATAAACAGAATAACTTCATTCTGCATGGGGGACCGGAACATTTGAACTATATACTTTTATTTTACAAATTGGGTACAAAGATTAGAATAACCATTGCTATACAGAACTGTCCAAAGCATATCTAGGGCCACTCTTTTGCCTGAAATGTTGCCTATTCCAAAAATTAATTCTTTAAAATTTCAATTTTAGTACCCTAATCGATATTACTGTCCACACTGTCTACTTTGAAGAAAAAAAGAGGTCCGATATGCTTAGCAGGGAGAGTTAATAAAAGCACTCTGTGCCTTTTAAGAGATGCATAGACTTCCAGTCTTATTATACCTTGGACTGGCAGTTGCCTCAGAGTAAGTTATTTTTTCTGGATCATGGAAGTCAGACCTTGGAACACTTTGGATGTTCGATATTTCCTGTGCTGTAAAGTAAATTCAACCTCTCATTGGCTTTCCAATGAGAATGCCTTCCATATTTGTCAAGCATCCTTCTTATGGCAGGAATGCAACCAGCAATAACCCTCATCAGGTCTGTGTAGTATGCCTTCCATCCTCTCATTCCTACATGTTCTGTCTTAGAGAATCCTCAAAGAGGAGGACTTAGACTGAGAAGAAAGTGTGAGGACATGAGGGTAAAGGACCAGGCCATCTAAAAAGCATCTGCTTCCACTGCAACATATTCTTCAGACTATCAGACAAGGAGATCCATAAATGAACATAAAAGAAAGCACCACCACTGAATGTGCCACTCCCGACTTCAGTCGTCCTGCTCAATGTTGAAGATATTGACTACAGAGAAAGGTACTGGCTTGACCTGCTCACCACCAAAGAAAGGATTGGTGGCCAAACAATGTCAGGAAGATCCTTGTATAAACACTCAACTGCAGACAACGCCATTTAACTATGCATAACCGAATTCACCATCAGTTTGTCATTCAACTTCTATGCATTAGACATCTTGGTGATAGAGGTCTATATTCATGAAGTCTGGACATTCCTGCATGTTGGAGCAAACTCCAAAGTAATGGCAGTCACTTTATTTTCCTTTACGATTTTAGCAGAGGATTGTCTTAAAACACCTCTGAGACCACTTAACCTCCCACCTCTATATTCTCCAAAAGTTAGCAAACGTCTGTCTGTCTTAGAAATAGGCCTCCATCACCTGCTCAAATGGCATAGGCCAGTTGAGTTGCTATGACTGCCCCCTCCGTCTCCACTCGCCCCAGAAGTTGATCACTATGCGCGCTTAGAGGACTCCTCCATCGCCTGACCGATTCCTCAATGGTTGGGATTCTAGTTGCTCTTGCACTCCTGCATCTAGAGTCTCACCGGTGGATAACATTACCAGTAATTCCTAGAGAAACATCCAAACTGATATTCCTTTGGAGGCTCCATATTCCTCAATATCCATCATTGTTTAGACAATGCAATCCAGAGCAGCTCCTAATTCTCTACTTCCTTTGGTGCTAGTTCTGTTGAAAATGAAGAAAAGTTCTTCACTCTAGTGATGGTGAAAACAGCAATCCATCAACTGTTAAAGATGTACAAGCTGCCTTTGCAATTTCCAGTCTTCCTGTATCCTTGAAAATGGTATATTTGGTTATTATAGCTGCAGTTTGAAAGACTCCATCAGCGATCTCCGCTCTTCAGTCTAGAAAAGCAAGAGGAATGATGCTGAAGGAAAGCTAATCTGTAATATTTCCTCACAGCATTCAAAGCTGCAAGTCCTACAGCACTTCTAGTTATTGCCCATCCAAGTCACAAATGTGGGCATGGCATTCTGCTGATATCCTCACAGCTTTGTCTCACATATCTGAAGTCTGTCAAGTTGAAAATAGTAAATGTACTATTTTATTATAACACCCTGGACAGCACACAGAGGAAGAGTTCCTCCACATGAAAGAAAAGGCAGAGACCCTCAAAGCGGTGGGTGTTGCTCAACATAAGAAATTCTTCAGAAAATCTTGCCATCGTAAGACAACCAATACCATGGGCAGAGTTCAATCCCTTTTTGGTCATACCAACCTCACCAGAGCAAACGCACAGGTACAAAAGCCATCAAAGACAAGGCTCCAAACACAATCTGCCCGTCGGCATAAGGCAGCAAATTATCTCAATGTCTGTTGTCAAATTTAGGGCGAAGACAGTGTTGTCCCCTCCTCTTCACTAACAGGCTATATTACTTAACATCTGGAAGTGTGGTAAAACATTAGATTGGCGAGTTGGTGCTAGCAGCTGTTAATACTGAATACTTTCTTCGTTTCAAAGCCTCACCTCCTTCCTTTCAACCATATCAACGTCAAAACACTGCATAGCTGTCCTTTACAGAGACATACTCGCTTCTAAAGAAAGGAACAATATAACTGGTCCCACATCAACTAAGAGGCATCTACTCAGGTTACTTCTTCATGACCAAGAAAGGGCCCAGGACAGACTTTAGACCCATTTTACATCTTCATCTTGCCAACAAAAAGATAAAATGGGAAGGATTACTAATTTTAGCACGTTATCCAATATCCTGTTTACTCAGGAAAGGAGACTCAATATACTTTATGTACTTACAGGATGTGTACTTCCACATGTTGGCAGCAAGGAAACCTGAGATGTTTCTTCATTGCTTGGTAGGAAGAAATCATTACCAGAATGCCTTCCTACTTTAGGGACTTATTATGCATCTTGGACATGGTTCAACTGTATGGCAGAAGTAACAGCACACCTGCGTCCTAAAAGGAGCTTCATATTCCAGGGGGCTGGCTGAAAGCAGGCAGTTGTGTAAAAATGAGTATCTGTTTTCACAACACTGTCCATTTACTTTAACTAGGTCTACAGATACACTTTCAAAATTCAGCCTTGGCACCAGTTTGAACACTAACATACCTAGGAGTCACTCTAAACACTATACAAGTTAAAGTGTTTCCTTTGGAGTTCAGGTGTTATTTCAGTGAAATAGATGAATCTCATTAAACAATCAATTGAGCAGCACACCACATTTCATCAGTTCTTTTATTAAACAGCTACTGCCCTAAATGCAAGCTCTCATATGAGACCTTTGCAACAATGTTTAAAACAACAATTGTCGCAGACAGTCAACCATTGAGACCAGAAATCACAACTGTCAAGAATGAGCATCTCGCTCTCGAATTGTGGTGTAAATGGAGCAATCTTCCGTTGGATGTTCCATTTCAACAAAGCTTGCCTTCCAAGAAGTTATCAACAGAAGCCTCTCTGGTAGGCTGAGGAGTGCAGCTAGGCCATCTGTCCAAGGCCTATGCTTACTGATTTACAGCTATGATCACATAAACTTTCTAAAGCTCAAGGTGGTTCATCTAGCATATCTGAAAGAGACACGTTCGTGATAGATTCCTTACCTTAGAATATCCCCAGGCGTCAGACTGGATCCCGAAATTTTGGCGTAGCAATACCCCTGCGCGTCGGTAGGTGTCGTCCGCGTCCGTCGTCTGCGTCGTTAGCGCCGGAATGACGTCGTCGGAGTACTTAGACGACGCCCATGCGCGTTGACGTCAGTTCTTTTTTCCACGCCAGCTAGAGCAGATCCGAGAAGCTCTACCCCATAGTCATTTTTTGACTAAACTTTTTGGTCTTTTTGATAATTTTTCCTCGAGTCTTCGACTCTATCGGTGCCGGTAGGGATGCCCTGGTTCAAACCCTGCTCGAAGTGCGACCGACTGATGTCGGTTACGGACCCCCATCGCCGGTGCCTGAAGTGTTTAGGCCTCGACCACGACGACCGCACCTGCTCCATGACGTCTAAAGCTAGGCAGGAGCCGTCCCGCAAGCGACTCGAGCTCCGGCAGTCGGCCCGCGCCGTTTTAAGTCCCGGTCCCACGGGAGGTCGCGGGACCGGTCGCGGGGTCGGAGTCATCGCAGCTCAGGGAGTGGACATCGGTCGTCAGGATCCAAGTCCTCAGGTAAGAGGCATGAGAGGTCAGAGAGACGTCATCGTTCCTCCGACCCAGACGCTCGCACGATGTGGCCGGGGGTTCGGGTGACACCACCCACGCGGCTCTGAGGGAGTCGCAAGCGCCGCCTGCCCCACACCTTCGGGTCCCTGGGCACGGCGCGACGCCGGAGGAGATTGAGCGGTACCTCATGGCCATGAGGTCCCTCCCTCCTCAGTCTGGCTCCGTGGCGCCTCCGGGCCCAACGGTCCCGGCTAGAGGCCCTAGCGGGTCAGGTGCTTCGGCCCCGACGCCGTCGGGTGCTTCGGCCCCGACGCCGTCGGGTGCTTCGGCCCGACGCCGTCGGGTGCTTCGGGCCCCGACGCCGTCGGGTGCTTCGGGCCCGACGCCGTCGGGTGCTTCGGGCCCGACGCCGTCGGGTGCTTCGGCCCCGACGCCGTGGCTTCGGAGGAGGGGGTCTACTTACAGTGTAGTGTTGACGAGGGCGGCCAAGGCCTTAAACCTTGAGCTCCCCGTCGCGGCCGTGAGGACTAACCTCCTCACTGAGGTCCTCAAACCACAAATAAGCTACAGTGAGTCTCTGATGCTGTTCAATGAGGCCTTGTGTGACGTTCTTGTGGGCACTTGGTCCAAGCCCGCCACAGGTCCGCCTGTGGATAGGAACGTGGCCAGACGCTACCGCCCGGCCCGGGCGACCCTTGCTTTTTGATCAACCATCCCACCTCCGAGAGCCTGGTTATCCAGGCCTCCACTTCCCAGACCGCATTCCCGACGGCTCCGCCCGATCGGGAATCCAAGAGATATGAACAATTCGGGAAGAAATTGTTCTCGTCCCTAAGTTTGGGGCTGCGGTCTGTTAATACCGCCTGTCTCTTGGGCCGCTACACCCACACACTGTGGGACGCGGTCGCGGACGTGCTGCCACAATGACCGGAGGAGGTCCGGGCTAAACTCACCCAAACCCTTGTGGAGTGCCAAGATGCGGCGTGATATTCCATCCAGTGTGAGCTGGATACCACGGACTCACTAGGCAGGGCGATGGCAACGACCGTGGCGGTTCGAGGCAACGACAGTGGCGGTTTTACCCCACGCCTGGTTGAGGTCCGCCAACTTTTCGGCCGATGTCCAGGCCACACTTCTGGACATGCCGTTCGATTCGTCGCCTCTTTGGCGACAAGGCAGACCATGCGCTTGAGTGTTGTAAGGACTCCAGGGCTACGGCCAAGTCCTTGGACCTCTCGGCCACACGCCAGCAATCGGGTGCCTTTCGCTCCTTTCGTGGCCAAGGAAGGGGCGCCCCCACACGTGCTGCCAGCCACGCACCGCAGAATGTTCAACAGTGCGGTGGCGGCCATGGAAACCGCCTTGGTGGCGGTCGGGGACAACGGCGAGGCCAGTCCACACCTCCCTCCGCAGCACCTGCCTCGAAACCTTCCGAGTTTTCAGGCCCATATGACGCCAGTGGGAGGCAGGGTTCGCCATCACCTCTCCCACTGGCGCACTGTCACGTCGGACAGGTGGGTGCTGCAGATCGTCCGAAGGGGCTACTCCCTCCCCTCGAGGCGACCCCTCCAGCCATGCCACCGCAATTCCACTGCGTTTCGGGGGATCACTTGCATCTTCTGCAAGAGGAAGTCACGGCCCTCTTGGCCAAGGGGGCCATCGAGCGCGTTCCTGGGCCAGAAGTAGGGTGTGGATGTTACTCCCACTACTTTCTGGTACCCAAGAAGGGCAAAGGGGGCCTACCCCCTATCTTGAACCTAAGGAACGTCAACGGCTTCCTCCGGAAGGAGAAGTTCAAGATGCTGACTTTGCTCAGGTCTTAGCTGCCCTGGAGACTGGCTGGTAGCGTTGGATTTGCAGGACGCCTATTTTCACATCCCCGTCCTGCCGGCCCACCGGTGTTACCTGCGGTTCACGGTAGGCCACGAGCACTTTCAGTTCACTGTGCTCCCGTTTGGCCTTACCAGCGCCCCACGGGTGTTCACGAAGGTGATGGCGGTGGTCGCAGCTCATCTGCGCAGGTTAGGGGTGTCAGTCTTCCCCTACCTCGACGACTGGTTGTTGAAGGCGGGCTTGCCCCAGACAGTCGTCAATCACCTCCAGACTACGGCCGACCTCCTGCACTTGCTGGGGTTCTCCATCAACGTGCCGAAGTCGCACCTGTGTCCCTCTCAGTAGCTCCTCTTCATCGGAGCGGTTCTAGACTCTGCACAGTTTCGGGTTTATCCTCCTGAACAGCGGGTTCGGGATATTCAGGCTCTGATTCCGATCTTTCAGCCTTTATCCCGAGTCTCTGTCGGATTGATGCTGCGGCTTCTGGGGCTGATGGCCTCCTGCATCCTTCTGGTGCATCACGCCCGGTGGCGGATGCGGGCTCTGCAGTGGGACCTGAAGTTTCAGTGGGCCCAGCATCAGGGCAACTTGTCCAATCATGTCTTGATCTCGGAGGGCACTGCAAAACAGCTGCAGTGGTGGCTCACAGACCGCGATTGTGTCAGTGGCAGATCCCTCTCCCTACCCCACCCGGACCACGTGGTTGTGGCGGACGCGTCCCTCCGGGGCTGGGGAGGCCACATGGGAGAGGCGAAGATCAGAGGCCTCTAGTCTCCGGCGGAGTCCCGGCTCCATATCAACCTTTTAGAGCTGCGGGCGATCCGACAAGCACTGAAGGCATTCCTCCCCTCTGTCCGGGGGAGTGTAGTGCAGGTGTTCACGGACAACACCACCGCCATGTGGTACTGCAACAAACAGGGCGGGGTGGGGTCGTGGACCCTTTGCCAGGAGGCTCTGCGCCTCTGGCAGTGGCTGGAACATCAGGGCGTGACCCTGGTGGTTCAACACCTGGCAGGTTCTCTGAATGCCAGGGTGGACAAACTCAGCCGTCGGTGCATGATGGATCACAAATGGCGTCTGAACTCTGACGTGGCGCAAGGCCTCTTTCAGCAATGGGGAGAGCCTTGGTTAGATCTATTCGCCACCGAAGAGAACGCGCAATGTCATCAGTTCTGCGCGTTGGAATTTCCAAGGCGACACTCGCTCGGAGACGCTTTTCGTCTCGAGTGGAGTTACATTCTATTGTACGCCTTTCCGCCTATACCACTTCTGCCCAGAGTGCTGAAGATCAGGCGCGACCGGGCTCAGGGTATTCTTGTGGCTCCGGACTGGGCACGAAGATTCTGTTATCCCGAGCTACTCAGCATGTCCGTCGATCCCCCGATTCGTCTGCCTCTTCGGGAGGACCTTCTGTCGCAGCAGCAGGGTACGGTTCTGCACCCGAACCTGTCTAGTCTCCACCTACAAGCTTGGAGATTGAGCGGCGGCAGTTGAGGCCATTTGACTTGCCTCCCGAAGTCTGTGATATCATTCTGGCAGCCAGGCGTCCCTCCACAAAGTCGGTATACGCCTGCAGGTAGAACAGATTTGTGGCATAGTGCACAGCAAAGGCTGTGGACCCACTCTCTGCACCCCTTTCTGAGGTTCTCCTCTTTCTTCTTTCTCTTGCCCAGGAGGGCTCTGCTCTGGGCACTCTCAAGGGCTACCTTTCTGCCCTTTCCGCCTTCTTACGGCTACCTGATCAGCCTTCCTTGTTCAAGTCCCCCATTGTAAATAGGTTTTTGAAGGGCAACACACACATGTTCCCTCCTGTTCCCTTCGTGATGCCCCAGTGGGACTTGAATCTTGTACTTACTTACCTAATGTGTGCTCCCTTTGAGCCGCTCCATAACTGTCCTCTCTGTCTTCTCACTTTGAAGACTGCTTTCCTGGTGGCCATCACCTCTGCCAGGAGAGTGAGTGAGCTCCAGGCTCTTTCTTCCACACCTCCTTTCCTCTCTGTCCATCCGGACAAGGTTGTGTTGCGGACGAGACCCTCTTTCCTGCCCAAGGTTGTCAGGGCCTTCCACATCGGGCAGTCCATTACCTTGCCCACCTTCTTTCCGCCTCCGCATCCCTCGAAAGAGGGAGAGGCTCCACCGTCTGGACCCAAAACGTGCGTTCTCTTATTATCTGGATCGCACACGCCAGTCCCGGGTGGATGACCAACTCTTTGTTGGTTACGTGGGCGCTGAGAAGGGAAAGGCGGTGCACAAGCGGACCATCTCGCAGTGGTCATCTTGTGTATCCAATTTTTTTCAATTTATTTATGATTTTGGAACTCACACGAGATCAACATAAAAGAGCAACATAAGAGAAAATTACAATTACATGCAAATACAAATACGGTGGAGAAACAAAAAAGCAATTTCATATCCATTAATATAAGTCTAGAAAACATTTTAAAAAGTTCAAAATTCTATAGCAAAACATTTCATTAGGGGGATTGTAGCTGGCAGTCAAAATACTCAATTGTAAACCAATTGTTCTCAACCATTTTCGTCGGTATGACAATAGAGCCGGGCATACAAAAAGAACATGAACAATGCCCTGGATCTTATTATCACACTGGTTGCACATTGCTGAGGAACCATACCATCTGGATAGTAAATTGTTCAAAGGGAGAAGGTCCTGTCTCAAAAGGTATCAAAAACGCCGTATACCATGAGGAAGGTTCCAAGAGGCATAAGGTTGCATGTTTCTAAATAAATAGAATCCAATGACCGAAGAGACACCTTTCTTTAGGATACAGGTATCCTTATCCATCCCAAAAATTAGATTCCATGTAGCCAGTCATAGAGTGGACTTCAACTGGTGTGTAGATAGAGTAAACAGAGTTAATTCATCCAATTGCAATAGAGCAACCGCCCTTCTAAAGTTTTTTACAATTAGAGACTTCTCTTTTAGGGATCCCAATAGTTCTTTTTGTATAAGGTATCTTAGAGTATCAGGTTTTCCTTTTGCCAGACATGAAACCCATCGTACTATCCCAGCAAGGCCCTGAACCCAGCTACTACACATACCAAATTCTAACCTAAGGGAGGCCACAGTACAGCCATTGTTAACCGAAGATAAGTACCGCAAGAGTCTGCCCTCAGTAGTATGTAAGAAACCCCATTGCCCTAGTTCAAGTAGTTCGATACCATAAAGTAAAGAGGCCGGGATTTTAGCGCGAAAGGCCTCTAACAAATAAACAAAATGTCTTTTGCCTGTGGATTTATAGAGTGCACTTAAACCCTTGCCTTGTGCCATTGCCTTCCGAATGTTATAATCTATATGGGCTTTATCACTCAAATTAGCAGATACTATTTTCCCTAGAAAGACATATGATTTTACAACTTCTAACTTATGTCCACCTACCGACCACATAAAATTCTCATATATGTTTTTTCTTTCCTGTCATACACATGACTTTACTTTTTAAAATATTTATCTGCAAGTGGAGAATCTCTGCATACATGTGAAGTGCCTGCAGATGGCTATTTAATCCTTTTGGAGTTGGGTCCAATATTAATATGTCGTCTGCATACAATAAACATATAATTGGTTTATCCCCCAAAAATGGGGGCAACACCTTCACATAAGGATAAGGACTGGGGAAGATCAGATATATATATATATATATATATATATATATATATATATATATATATATATATATATATATATATATATATATATATATATATATATATATATATATATATATATATATATATATATATATATATATATATATATATGGAAAATAGTAATAAAGCCAACAAACAACCTTGTTTTAGTCCTTTGGCGGAAGGAATGACTTGAGATAGGCCTCTTTCCCCTCCCTGAAGAACTCTACACCAGGTGTCAGAATGAAGAGCCTGGACTAAATCCAGTAACAGATGGCATGCCAAGGTCCGATAGTTTCCTCCACAGCAATTGACGATCGACTTTGTCAAAAGCTGTGGAGAAATCTATAAATGCTACATAAACTCTCCCACCTCGGACCTTGATAGATTTATCAGATATTACTTGAAGGGCCGTTAAGTTGTCCATCGTGCCATACCCCTTGCGAAAACCCGTCGCCTCAAAGAGTAGTACATTATTCTTATCCACCCAATCCTGAATTAACTTCAGGAGGCATTTTGCAAAGACTTTTCCAATTGCGTCCAAAAGGGCAATTTGGCAATAATTTTGTGGGGCCATCCTATCTCCCTTCTTAGAAAGGGGAATCAATATACTCCCCTTCCAAGAGGGGAGAACAGTTCTACTCAGAAAACAAAGTTTAAACACCGGGTGAAGAATTTTGCTCCACATTCCGCCATTTTGCTTTAGGACCGAAATAGGAATCTCATCCGGTCCCATTGCCCCAGAGGAACGCAGTTCCCTAATAGCCAGTTCAAAAACTTTTTCAGAAGGAGGACCTAAAGCATGATTATCCTCATTAATTCTTCTTGCAGGTACCACCGTTCCATTACTTGCATATACATTTGTAATGTAATCCACCCAGGTTTGTTCTTCAATGGGAATTGGAAGATAACTTGATCTTACACCAGATCCCTCCCCTATGAGTGACCAAAATAGTCTTGCTTGGCCTCTAGAAGCATCCTCCCTTAGTTTAATCCAAAAGGAGTCCTCCCTATCTTTTTTCATCTTAGCCTTTAATCTTCTTCTCCTTCTTTTTAATAAAACTATTCTACGAGATCTTTCAGGAGAATTATTCAAATATTGTTCTCTTACTAGCTTTATTTCTATATTTAGTCATCGAAGGGAACGGGGAAGTATTGTAGTATTTCTTTTCCAATTAGATTTTTTAGCAACAGAAATCACCACCTTCATAAAGTCTAAAAAACGCTCTATTTCAAATCCTTTCCAGTTTACCAAGTCATTTACTCTAGCATCAAGGATACTCTCCAAACCCCTCACGGTCCTAGCATTCCAATAGCATCTTACTGATTTGTCTCCAAAACTGACCAGATCACTATTCAAAGACCAACAATCAATTTCTGGTGAATTTATATTTATAGTAAAAGCTAAAACTTTATGGTCAATATAAAGTGTGTGGGAGACCTTAAGATCTTTCAGCAGGGAAAAGGCAGAATTTTCCACCATTACATAATCTAAAATTGATTCACTCTGGTTAGCTTTATGTGTATAGTTCGCCGGAGAATCAGAAGGGAGCCTTCCATTCACAATAACCCCATCCATTTCAGCCAATTCCTCAAGAAGCATTTTCCCTCTCCTATTTGTCTTGATATTCCCAGGAAAAAGGGCTTGGGGAATCTGCAGAGATTCCTCACTGTGCCTGTTTCTAAACAAAGACAAACTAAAATTAGAGATTTTACAATTAAAATCCCCTACAAGGATTATATGGGGAGCAGGTACCTTCTCTGCAATTTTCTTTACATAAGAAAAGACCTTCTTTAAAATTGAATTAAAACCAGCATCTGGAGGAATATAGGCATTTATCAAGACAATAGGTTTACAAACTTCAGCATTATCAGATTTAAACAACGTTACTGCCTGAAAAAGATTGCTAGGATCTAAATAATGGGAAAAATTCCAATTTATCCGATTAGACAATATACATGCAATACCCCCTCTTGCATGACCTCTCCTAGAGGGAGAGGCTCTACCCTCCTGTACGAAGTAATCCCTTCCTACCGAAATTTTCTCAGTGCACCACGTCTCTTGGAGACAGATCACACTGGCCTCTAATGAGTGAAGGAATTGTAATTTTTCAGTATTATTCTTCATACCAGCGGCATTTCAAGATAATATTTTTAGGTCATTGCTAAAGACTGGGATATAACTCAGAATTTTTTTATAGGTTTCCTCGAAAGCACTCGAGGTAACCAATTCCATTGGAGACTCTCTTCAGCCGCGTTTCTTTTAAGAGAAGAAAGATGGGTATTAATATGTGTCACATAACGGGTGTCTTTAGAATTTTAGATCATCATAACCGCCTGTCCTGACAATTCCGCCAGGAGCTGCCTTGGAGGAGTGAAGACTTATCAACAATTCTGCCAAGGCGGAAATTCTCCAAAAAAGGCATGACATCAATCCCTTTACTTTGAAAACCTTCTGACCACTGAAGGATGTGGTTTACAATAAGTTTAGAGTAAAACTTTACCCTTGTTAGTCCCAACCTCTGTTTTCAAGATTGTTACTGTATCTATATCGGAGGTTTGCATTAATTTCAGACCTGCAGTCTCCTGAAAGCATTTAAGAAGCCGGGATCTATTTAATGTACAATCTAAATCAAACAAAGGGAAAAAATCTAAAATAAGTGTCGGTATTTTCCTCTTTAAGAATCTCAGCAGGTCTCTTTGGAGCCCCTTCTCTTCCCAGCGTATCCGAGAATGATTTAGCTAGAGGGTTAAGAGCTGTTAAAGCGAGGCCGACTGGTTTCCTCTGTTCCCCTGGGGGGATATAATTATGCGCCCACACCCCCAAGTTTCGATATTAAGGACACCAGATGAGAGAGGGAAAATATTAGTGAGACAGTCGATTTGGGTCGATATATAGGACTACCTCTTGATCTGTGGATGTTAATGACTCTTGAACTAATTTTACTTCCTGAATCTCATCTTGGGGAGATTTAATTAGAGATGCTTGACAAGGCGCTTTTATAGTAGAGATTTCCAACTGCTCATCAAAGTGGATTTTACTCAGTCTCTTTTTTCCAAATCTCCGTATTGGTTTCCTCTTTTTTCCCCCATTCTTTTTAGAGTTCCCTTTTTTGCCCTTTTTTCTCTTTTCTTCTGGGTCCGGTACACCCTCATCTTCATCATTTTTCTGCAGTTTAAAAATGGGGAATAAATCTTTATCTACCCTTGTGTCGGGATCATCCATAATTTCAATTACTTGATCAAGCTCTACTACACAATTAGATACGGGGACTCACATGGGGGATTCTAACTTCTTTCTATCGGTACAGTAAAGATCTTCATCCAGTCCTACTTGGACTGGAATTTCTAGCACTTTCAAGGACTCATTCTCTATCAACGTATGTTTCTTCGCTTTGGGCCCTGGAGAACTAGATCCCAAATTTGGACTTGATTCCTTCCCCTGCTTATTGTTCACTAGAACCTTCAATATTTGAGTTACTGTTTCCAGAACACAATCTGAACCACCAACAACATTTTCCAATAGTTTTAAAATAGAAGAGAGTAAATGTTCTAAAGAAGATGGAGAATCAGAGACCGGTTTATCTGATCTAATTTATTGAATAGGATCAATACCCATTATGTTAAGATCAGGGCTCATGGAAGTATTTGACTGAGAAATATTAAACAAAGATTTATTAGATGGAGTGCTGCTATAAAGTTGAAGTCCAGATGGAACACGTGCTGCCGGGGTCTTTAAAGGATCAGTAATCTTACTAGATTATTCAACAATATACCTCCTACAGAGCTCCATATCTAAGTCTGAAGAAATAGAATCATTACTTTGCACTTCCCTCGGTAAAGATGAGCCCAAAGCGTCTTTTAAGAGAAATTCAGTGGGATTAGAAGGCAGATTATGCACTGTAACACCCACTATTTTGTAACTGGATTCTAATGGACCATAGGGTGGTTGGCCAGCATATGTGTTTTTATCACCATGAGCTAGCGGAGAGGGCACCAACATTTCCGAAGAATTAGATAAACCTTCTCTCTCTTTATTTTGGGATTTAACATCCTCTTCCTTATTACCTTGTTCAATTACACCAATAGAATTTCTGGGGCCCCTCATTGTGGTGTTATTTAATAACATCGCCTCTTTCGGCAGTGTAATCGGACTTAGACCCTACTATGGTAATTTTATTCTTTCCTCTTTCCCATAGGCTGAATAGCTGACAGTTTCCTTTTAACTGCATGTCATGACCGTCCTTATTCCGTAAAGGATTCGATTTGGTCTTAGAGCAAGTTCTTCCCACCAACAGTCTCCCCGACCTTAATTTTTTAGCTGTCATTCCAGAAATAAGATAGTAAAAATGCACAAAAAACTCAAGCGAATATTAAAACAATCCGATGTCGGATTTAACTCCTATGGTAGAGTTCAAAGGCTTGACTGCAACTGACAACTAAACAAAGAAATATTTTTTTCGCAATTGCGGAAATACTACAGAATACAAAAGTAAATAGAACAAACACTTTTTGAACAAAGAATAGGCCCAACTCAACCTACTGGGCTGGAAGAGTCCCAGGTGCGCTCGGTCTCCGGTGTGCACTTCCACCTGGGACTCGCAGTCCCGCACCCATCTCGGTTCGAAGTTCTCTTGGGCAAAATAAATAAGAATCAACAATCTCAGTTACTGGCAAGACTCAGCAGTATTATTCACCACCGTCGCTGTGCAGTCTCCAATTACAGCTTACAAGCAGCACCCGTGGAACCCGGGAAGGGGGGGGGGGGGGGGGGCGGGAAGAGTCCAAGGTGTGCTCGGTCTCCGGTGCGCACTGCCGCCTGGGACTCGCAGTCCCGCGCCCACCTCAGTTCAAAGTTCTCTCGGGCAAAATGAGCAAGGGTCAACAATCCCGGAGTTACTGGCAAAACTTAGCAGTATTATTCACCACTGTCGCTGTACAGTCTCCAATTACGGCATACGAGCGGCACCTCAAGGAAGGTTTATTCACGGCTCTGGCTCTGACTTTAGCACTGCTGTGGAACGCACTTCCAACCTTCTGTGTTAGTTCCTCAGATGGGAAAGCTTCCACGGGTACCGTGCTCTGCAGAGAGGGGACGTTGGTAGACACGTAGGATGGATTGCGGGTAAGATGAACAGCTCTCCCGGTCTCTGCTACTCCGCTCCAGCCCGTTCCACGGCCGGAGACTGCAACCACCTCTCGAGGACACTGCCGGGCGGGACCAGCCCAAGCCGACAAGTCTGTACCCTGGAGCTGCGTCTCTCACCAACGCCTCTCACCAACATCAGCGCCGGTATCAAGGCTCCAGGGCTTCCTGATGCTTCCGACTTTTCAAGAGCTTTTGGGCGCCCGGGCTCACAGGACTCACGGGCTCGAGATGCACCAATGCACCGATACACCCGTTGGGTTTTAAAAAGCGGCGCTCGTAGATCAACCCACGCCACTTGCTTCGCTCAAAACAGTGGAGCAATGCCCGTGAAAAACCCAGTTGCCGCCGCTAAAGCTAGCGCTAAGGTCGGCGCTAGGGTTCCCGGTACATTCAGCTCCTTCGGGCGCTAGGGGCTTCCAGTAAAGTCGGCCCCGTCAAAGGGGGGAGGGGCACTGCGGCTCCGCAGCGGCTCACAGCCTTGCTCTTGCTCTTCGCTCTGCTCCACTCCCGTCTCTTGTGTATCCAGGCATGTTACTCCATGGCCAAAAAGGAGCCCCCTGCTGGATTGCGGGCTCATTCTACTCTGGCCACGGCGACTACAACTGCCCTGGGCCGAGGAGTGCCCTTGCAGGACATTTGCCAGGCAGCTACGTGGGCCTCGCTGCACACGTTTGCAAGACACTACTGCCTGGACAGCCAAGTTCAGAGGGATGGCTTCTTTGGCCATTCTGTCCTCCAGGACTTTCTGATGTGATTATTGGTTCGCAGACCCACCACAGGGGTTGGTATTGCTGGGGTATCTATTCTAAGGTAAGGAATCTTTCACTAACGTGTCTCTTTCAGATGCACAAGTTACTACTTGTGTAACGATATATTTGTAAGAGACATTAGTTAGTGATAGATTCCTTACCGACCCACCCATCCTTCCCGTTCTGCGAACCGATGTCTAGGGTTAAGGTCATCCCCTTTCAGGGCCCTAGTTTCATGGCACCAGTGTTGGTTCTATCATGGCTCTGCGTATCTGGCACGGAAAAGCTGTGTATCAGAACTGACGTCAGCGCGCATGGGCGGGGTCTAAGTACTCGGACGACGTCATTCCGGCGCTAACGACGCCGACGGACGCCGAGCCGCGGACGACTCCTACCGACGCGCAGGGGTATTGCTACGCAAAAATTTCCGGATCCAATCTGAAGCCTGGGGATATTCTAAGGTAAGGAATCTATCACTAACGTCTCTTACAGATATATCGTTACACAAGTAGTAACTTGTGGATACAACACAGCACTTGGTGGCAGGGTTCGTTGCCGCACTGCCTTTCAGTTATAGAGAAAAAACGGTCTTTGGTTCTAGCTACACTTACTCACTATTGCCCACCTCCTGAGACTAGCCACCTATGTTGGTCTCAATAATACATCAAAACTTTAACACACAGTGGAGAGGCAACGTGTACTATAAAATTAATGCTTCAGATGCAATACATAAATTCACAATAGATAACAGGAGTGATGAATCCCCAACACAGATGGCGTGGTATTCAAAATGCTTTTATTGATTTTTCATGTACTCCGCCGCCTACGCGTTTCGCCCTCAAGGGCTTCTTCAGGGCTTATTTTTATGCCTTGGACCTGATACTTCATGTATTCCAAATGACAAATCTTTGTGAAAATCCAATTCCGGAAAGACGAGGAAAGAATTTTTTGTTTCGGACTAGATGGTCACCCACTTGCTAATTAGGGAAATATCCTCATTTTATCTTTATCTTGTATTCTATAATAAAACACCATCTCAAGGCCACCGTCGCGTCCTCGTCTCAAACGAATCCTACAGAATTCGTTTGAGATGAGGACGCGATGGTGGCCTTTCCATACTAGAAGATTACCTTCTATGCCCTAATCGGCACAAACCAGCGACACTGCTGAGCCTATCGCTGTGGTTTAAGATTATAGAATACAAGATGAAGATAAAATGAGGATATTTCCCTAATGAGCAAGTGGGTGACTGTCTAGTCCAAAACAACAAAAAATTATTTCCTAGTCTTTCCGGGGCCTGATTAGATCTTGGCAGACTGGTTACTCCGTCACAAGGGTGACGGATATCCTGTCTGCCGAAATATAAATCCTATATATTCCCATTTCAAGCGACCTGTATTGGCTGGGCAGTTAATTTTATGCTGCTTTCTCGGAGCAGCATTTTGCTGCTAAGATGTATTCAGTCCACATGGAAGGGGGTAACTCCTCCTCTGTGTGCCGCACGCATGAAGCCGCATGCAGGTTCGTGGAACGGTAGGATCCCTGTAGGCGTCTCAACTTTAATTGGTCTGACAGTCGCCCTGAAAAAATTGGGATCGTCCTGCGGTTATTAGGCAAAAGTGCAGGAGGCTTGCCTTGACGAAGTCGGGGAGCCTCATCTGTATACACAAGATACTGATTCAGATTCTCATTCAGAGCAGTTGCGTAAGGATGACTTTCTTAGAATATCAATTTCCAGTGTGTGACTACAGGCCCGCCCACCCAGGCGTATCCATGTCACCTGAAGTCCACGTGACATTGAGTGATATTTTCATGTGAATGTACTATCATTCACAGCTCTCAGTCAGATTGATGCGCACATTGAGTTTTCATAGACTCCTGATTTTAAGAATTTAAGCCACACGGGTGATTGCACTGTATGTGCACTGCCATTTTATTTCTACTTTTCTCACCAATGCACCACACATCTGGCACAAAGATTGTTGACGGACTAGCATGGTGTAAATCTGGTATTGTTCCTGGTACATGCTTTTAGGTTTGTAAAAGCATTATCCAGCAGGAGACTTAGCACTCACTAAGTTGTGAGAATAAAAATCTTTAACACAGTAGAGTTTACTGTGTTTTGACACCCTAGCACCACTACCTGATACGGGCATGATTGCGGGTTACGCATGTTTTTGGAGCTCATTGAGCTACTGTTGTTGGCCTGTTTAATGTTCTCACATTTTATCCACTTCAGATTTCAGTAAGCTGCCGTGATAACCAGATGTTACGATCCACCATACTTTTGCTGTAGGCCTTAGTGCGCATGCTCACATTACACTAGGCGGATTCCTAGTACACCTGGTCCTGAAGAAAGCCACTGTGACTTCATAGCACACCTAATTGACTGAAACATGGAGACCATACACTGTGATTTGAGACCACTATTCTCTCACTTAACATCATTTACTTTTACTTTCCTGCCCAGGGTATCCATTACACAAATTTTCGATTGGAAAGCATAACCTTGAGGCAGTTTTAAAACAACTCACAAATTTACAACCATATAAAGCCAAGTCCAACTCCACTGTAATCATGCGTTGCAGCACACCTGGGATGTGCTAAGCATCTTGGGTGGGAACCCAATGATGAAGCGTGCCACCAACTAGGTTGGTGCATGAGGGTTCTTAAAAAAAAAAAACCTAATGGTTCCCTGGATGAATGACTGAAGAACATTCATGACAACAGAGGCTATTGGCAGCAAGCTCCCTCTTGTTTGTTTCTGACAAAATTCAACAATACCACACAAGAAAATACCATGCACACAACCTACTAACAAGGTTGCAAGATCAATTGTTTCATCCATACCTGACTTTGTTGTATTGGTCAGCATGGTTCCTGAAATCAGATAATAGGGACACCTAAAATTGCCTCAGTCATGCATTGACATTTTGAGGAATTCTCCTAGACGTGGAACAGATGTTATGCTCTCAAAATGGAGGTTAAGTTTTCGTGCAAATAAAATACATTTGAAACAAACTTATGTCGGTGATCATGACATACTTGATACATTTGTCCAAGTTTAAGGTGCAATTTTCATCAAAAAAAGTCCATTTGGCGATTATAACTGCATACAGAAGAATCTCGCATCAGCCTTACTTTAAACTTTCAGTAGTTAAAGACTTTCTTGACGACTTAAATATAGCTTATCCTCCAGTAATGACTCCTCCCCCACCACGGAAGCTCAAAAAGTGTTCTCTAATTTAATGGGTCATCTCTTTCAAGCCATCCTCAAAGCTTCATTGCAGCATCTAACCTGGCAGACTGCTTTCCTGATTGCTTCTGCAAGCTTACTTTGCTGTCAATCTACATAGTTTTTCATTGCAATAGAATAGAAATAAGACCTCACCTTTTATTTTACCTAAAGTGGCTTCAGATTCCCACTTTGTAAATGTAAATGTATAGGCATTTATATAGCGCACTACTTACCCGTAGGGTCCCAAGGCGCTTCGACCGCTGCGAAACCCTTCCTGGCTTCCCTGAGAGATGGTCCCTTAATGGGCATCTCCAGGGTGAGACCAGGCATCCCCGGCGGTCTGGTGGGGCCGTTAGTGAAGATGAGGCAAGCTAATGCCCAGAGTTGCAGAGTGTGATCGCTGATCAGAGTGGGCACCGAGGCGAGAGAATTATCGAGTCCGTTGACCCTGGTCCAGAAACCTGCCGCGCCGGGAATCGAACCCTGGTCCCGGGCCGTCCTCTGCTCTCGGGTCTGCCGCCTCTAACCAGTGAGCCAAACTATTACTTCACTAGTCTTATTAGTAAACCACCTACTCCACCTGAAGGCTTGCTGAACTCTAATGTACTATGGCATACATAGGGAGCAAACTCCCTGTGCCGGAAGGGTCGAGAGGAATCCAGTGGTGGGAGTACGTCCTCCCGTGTGTATACACTACTTCACAACAAGTACTCCACGTATCTGACCAGAGTTTACTAACCAACTAAAAGTAACACTGTATGAAATCGGATGGGAAACCTCTTATTCAGATTGATGAGCTGATCTCTACTAGCGAGTAGGGAAGGACACACATCCTTTTGTTTTAATTACCCTCACACACCCTACTGGTGTCATGCTTCCTCATAGGGTCACCCTGATGCCTAAAAGTCAGGGTGGGCTCAACCATATTTCAGGGAGCTCTTGAATAAATGCAGCCCGGGGGAGGTAAAGATTAAAAACCTGCCACCAGACCCCAGTATCCCTTTAATCGTGGATCTGATGGGGATATTAAAACAAAGGTTATGGGGTCAGACAGGATATTTATGGTCCTACGACCCTAGTGCCAACATGTTTCAGAATGACTGGCCATATTGGTCCGGGACTTTCTTCAGGACAGAGAATATAGTAGTCCTCCCTGGACGAAAGGACTAGTTGGGGGAATGCCATACCCTATTTTTATTTTTAGGGCAGATAGCTGCTCCTAAACTACCTACTTATAGATCATGAATCTATGTTCAGTGGTCACAGAAAGGAAAAACGAAAAAAAAAAGATCATAGTGCACTATGTTTATCAGTACACTTCAGACTTTCCCAAATGTGACTTGCTTCAGCCTGAACCCAAAATCTCTGAAATGCAGGGTGCTCAGATCACGTCATACTACATATCTGCTACAAAGCATCTGCAGTGACATATACATTTGCCAAATGTAGCTTGGTGGTAGAATTGAATATTGTGGCAATGTGTTGCAAAACTGTCAATATTCACCTGTGCTGGCGCGTGTCCATTCTCTGTGAAGACTCGTATCTGTGTCTCTCTCATCAAACCGTTAAAAACACTATCATTCATGGTGCATGTCCTCTCACTAGCATTCACACTCGTCAACCTTACCCCATCTCAGAAGAGTAATCGTATCTCTGGGGACTCCGAGACAGGGGTAGCCCTTTAGTCAGACTCTGTTAGTTTCCAGCATCATGTTTAAAGTGCATTGAAATCAGCGTAGTGGAACAAGTGAGAGACAGAAAAGACAGCAGTCAGTTGCCAAAATCTTAATCTCCTCCAGCATCATGCGAGTAAACATACCTGTTGATGTAGAGACTGAAGTTGTCGTCTACTTACATCCTCAAGGGTCCCGCCACGCGGTGTAACCTGTTCGGTTCGTGTCCCCGGGCTTGGTGCAACTTTCAGACTGGGGAAATTCAATTAAATGCCTATCGTGAACGTTGGAAATGCCGGAGGAGCGTTGTGCTCTCGCTGCTAAGCGGAAGTGACATGCTTGTGTAGAAGGACGCGAGTGAACAAGGGGATCATGGGAGATGTAGTCCCTTTCTGTTCACAATCGGAATTGAGATGTAAACTCCGGGGCTTAATACAAATTATTTTGGTAACCGTGCTCAACCATTAGGATGTGGCCTTGATATTTGTATAATTTTATGCTTAGAGCAATATGGTATATCTAAATAGTTCAGTGGATGCTGCTGGACAGTGACATTTTTTACATTCTGAGAAGACTTTATTAAATTCGGATGTGAACAAGACTGCTATAAAACCGGGTACAAAGTCCTGGATGTATCATGAAAGGTGTAAAAATTTACAGGACGTTTTAGTAAAGATGTGGTATTCTGAAGCATGCAGGCTCAAACTTATTTTAGCTACAGGATTTATCCGCCTGGGAACATGGGTGTGCCATGAAAAGAAGGGGGACAGGGCTTAAACTACCGAGAGATGTGCTGTGTTTTTATTGGTAGGGGCATTTTTATTAGGTTGGGCAAAGCAATGGTACAGATGTCGCAAAGATAAATACGTAAGCTAAAGGTAAAAGTACCGATTGTGATGTATGGACTGCTCATCTGTTAAGTTGATTACAAGGTATACAGTTATTCAATCCGTTCTTGTGTGTCTTTAACCCCTTCCATGCTCATGACGAGCTCAGCTCGTCATGAGGCACAGTTGAGCTGTGCTGATGACGAGCTGAGCTCGTCATGACACCAGCAAAATAGCAATTTCCAGCACAGGGGAAAAATAACCACAGCAGCGATGTGGTTAACCTATAGACCCAACGCTGTTCACGTTCAAGTCGTTTTTTTGTTAAGTTAACTGTGCTCTGTACCTTTTCAGTTATTCTCCACTTTGTCAGTGTCACTGTCCCTTTTCTAGGTAGTGAGCAGTGAGTTTTGTGGTTTGATGGCACGTCTGATGGTACTGCGATGTTCACTTATCCTAACTTTTATTCTCCTGCTGGTCATACCAACATATCTTAGCTGGCAAGGACATTGGATTAGGTAAACAACGTTATCTGTATTACAATTAGTTTGTTTGTTGTTCCCATGGGTATCGCAGGTCTAAGTCAATTAGTTTGGAATGCTCTTTTAGTGGGCACACCACACACGATCCACAAGGATAGTGTCCCACTACCGGGCGTTGGTTCCACAGTATGAGTTGATTGATCTGTTTCGGTTTGTATGTGTTAGTGTGTATCAGGCTTTTGTTCCTTCTTAACCCCTTCCATGCTCGTGACGGAACGGTTCCGTCATGAGCATAAGGTGGCCTGTGCTTATGACGGAACCGTTCCGTCATGGTTCCATAGGCCCAATGGAACGTTCAGCCCCGGGGGGAAATCCGCGCAGCACAGAAGGGGTTAAGGAAAACATTGGTTTCTCAAATGTTTTTTTTTTATGTGAGAATGGGCCATTTTTTGTTAATAATCTTCTTGATCTGGTTTGAGGCGGTATTGTATGTGGTGACACAGATTAATGTGTCTGTCTCACTCTTCTGAAGAGTCTCTAGAAGGGCTGCCCTGGGTGTGTTCTGTGATCTTTTTATTGCCTTTTCAATGATTGTTTTAGGGTAAGCTCGCTGTTCTAGTTTATTTGTTAGGATTTCTGCTTCCTTCTTGTAATGGGACAGGTCCGCAGTTTCTACAGATCCTCAAAAACGGACCCACTGGTAAATTCTCTTTAAGGGAGCGAAACGCAATAAGCTATTTGTATCTGTAGGTTTAGTGTATAGTGAGGATACCAAAGTACAATGAGGTTAATATCAAGAAAGGAGACCATCTCACTATTGGAAGACAGTGAAACGTAGGTGAGGATTAAGATGATTAATCCACTCAGAACTCCGTAAGGCTGGTTAAAATTCCTTTCCAAATCACCAGGATATCGACTACATACCTGTACCATTACATACCTGTACCATTTACAGAGAGTTAGAGAAAGGGTTATTCTTCCAAATGTACTGGTCTTCAAAATATCCCATGTACAGGCATTCTATACTTGGCGCAAATGTGCTGCCCATGGAAGTCCCATGGACTTGCTGGTACATCTGATTTTCAAATTTAAAAGAATTCAGTCGGAGCCATTCGAGCTAAGGTGATACAGCTGACTGGTGCATCCCATTGCCACTCCTCCTGTGTTAAACGTTCTTAAACAACAGAGACTTTCTTCTTGAGGGATGCTGGTGTACAATGCTTCCACATCCAGATACACCATGATGTTTTCCTTCAAATTGTATTGGAGATCTGCATGGAGATTGTGCAGATGTTTGGTGTCTTGGACTCAAGTTCTTATGCGTGTAACTAGTGGTCTCAAAAGCCAGTCTGTATACACTGACAGTGCTTCAAGGATGGACCCTAAGCCCGAAACAATTGGTCAGCCGGAAGGTGGAAGTCTGCCTTTGTATATATTCGGTATGGTATAGAAGATAGGCACCCTGGGGTCATCCGCATTGAGGAGATCACGTTCCTTTTTAGTGATCTAGTTCTCTTCTAGAGCTTTGGTAGTTGGTGTTTCAATGGTCTTAATCCGCGAGGTAGGGTCCTTGTTGATTCTCCTGTAGTACTTCTCCACTGCCAAGAGATTCATGCATACCGTCCTGTAAGCATTGGTGATAAATGATCTATAAGTAGGTAGTTTAGAAGTAGCTATCTTCCCTAAAAATAAATTCTGATAGATACATCTACCAGTGGATTCCTCACCTTGTGAATATCCCCCTTGCGTCAGCAACATTCGGAAATTCAATTTGTAGCTTCGCGCCGACGTGGACGTCATAGAGACACGGCATCGCTCGCGACTCCGCTGATGTTACTGACTCCTACAATAGGCCCACGCTGGCGTGATGACATCAGTTCCCTTTTTTCAGCGTTGTCGACGCTAACGCTTTCGGGATACTCAGTAGCTTTTGGTAACTCTGTTACTGTTTTTCCTTGTTTTCTTGTTCTCTTGCCTCTGTCTCCCTAAAATGTCGACTAAGACCGGATTTAAGCCCTGCAGGGTGTGCGGGAAGATGATGTCCATTACGGATCCGCACCAAGACTGTATTTGGTGTTTAAGCTCCGACCACGACGTGGATGGATGTTCATCGTGCCGAAAAATGAACCCAAAGGCCCTGCGAGAGAGGGAAACCAAACTTCTTGTAGCGAAGCTGAAAGCCGACAAAGGTAGGAAGACTTCAAGATCCCGCTCAATGAGGACGAAGTCGAGGTCGAAGTAAAGATGGAGATCTTGAGAGGCATCGGCTTCGAAGTCCTCGTCGGAACATGCTTCGAGGTCGCATAAGCAGCACAAGAGAAGGAGGCATGAGTCTCGACGTCATTCAGGTGAGAAGTCGGGCTCGAAGTCTAGGTCGCCCAAAAAGGTTCGATCGAAGGTGATCCCGCCGCAAGAGAATTCGGATCGGGAAGGTGAGGCCTCGCCTTAGGAGTCACAAGTTCATTCTCCGGCTCTGGCTTCTAATCCAACTCCGACGCCGTCTCCAGAGGAGGAGGAGGAGGAAGTTCCTGTGGAGGAAGAAGAATGGGCGCCTGTAGAAGAGCCGGATTCGAACCTACCTCGATCGGCCTGAGGGTGTTCATCCATCTTTTACTGCACCAGGCCAGGACCCATCTGCGTTCCTGAAAACTATGTATGGCATATTCTCGAGGTCATGGTACCCCTCTGGTGCACCTTCGGGTCCCATGGGTCCACTGGCATTTAATTTGGGTGTTCCACACTCTTATGCCCCGGCACCATTCATGACGTTTATGCCAGCCCAGACGCTGCCGTGGCAGTACCCGGCTCCGCCGAGGTCGACACCGGCACGGCCGATGTCGACGACTCCGATATCGGTGTCCCCCGCTCTAAGCAGACCTTTGGAGCATCCATCTGGACCATCGGATTCGGTACAGACGTCGGCTCCGGCTCCGTCGTAGTAGATGGTGGATCCGGCTGCGAGGCGTGTAAAAGAGGTCCAGGAGGGAAGCACAACGCCTCTTGGAGGAACGAAGGTACATCGAGTCTCATCCAGACTTGGAGGAAGGTGAGCTGGATGAGGATTGCTTCGAAGAGCTGGCTGATGCTAGTGGCCTAGATTTTTCCCCAGAGTGGGAATTCCCATCCGGTCCGGATGCGCCTTCAAAGGATGTCCAGCCATATCATGTGGTAATGAGGAAGGCAGCAGGACTTTTAGATTTGACATTACCAACTGTTGAATTTAAGTCAAATCTGCTTACGGAAGTACTCCATTCACCAAACATAGCAGTGGAGCCGTTACTCCCATTTAATGAGGCTTTAACTGAACCCATTATGGAGGTGTGGAAAAAGCCTCTTTCTGCACCTGCTGTTTCAAAAAGTGTGGCGAGGAGATAAAGGGTGGCACCGGAAGATCCTGTCTTTTTAACATCTCACCCTTCTGAAAGCCTGGTAATTCAGGCTGCGTGCTCTAAGAAGTCAGTTGGTGCTTTTCCCCAGGTGCCTGGTGACAAGGAGGCCAAGAAGCAAGATCAAGTGGCCAAGAAGACATTCTCTTCCGCAAGTATGGCGTTAAAGTCAACAAATGCCACTTGTCTCATGGGGAGGTATGTGCACGCACTTATGGACTCAATGCGCACGTTGATTCCGAAGATTCTGGATGACAGCAGGGGTGACTTTGAGGAGGTGTTGTCTGATACTCCAGCAGCAGCACGTCAAGTTATCCAAAGCGGTCTAGATACTGCTGATTCTGTGGCACGGATCATGGGCACTGCGGTAGCCACAAGAAGATCAGCTTGGCTAAAATCCTCTGATTTTTCAGCAGACGTGCAGGCAGCACTGTTGGATCTGCCATTTGATGGAGTTGGACTCTTTGGCAAGAAGGCAGATACAGCCTTAGAGAGGTTTAAAGACAGCAGAGCAACTGCTAAAGCTCTTGGTCTTCAAGTAAGAGGTTCAACGACCAGGCAATTCAGAGGTTTTGGACGCTCTTCATTTCGGACCTATAGACCAGGTCAGCAGCAGCAACAGCAGCAGCAGCAAAATACCTTGTATAGGTCATACAGGGGAAAGCAAAGGTCTCGTCCTTGAGGACGTAAAGCCTCTTCCTCCTCCCTCTCCTCCAACCCCCCAGCCACAGAAAAGCAGCCCTAGATCCGCCATTCAGGATCATGTGGGTCCGGTGGGGGGGTCGGCTTACCTACTTTCTTCAGGATTGGGAATCGGTTACATCAGATCTTTGGGTTCTCAATCTCGTAGAAAATGGGTATGCCCTTACCTTTCGGGAATTTCCTCCCAATTACCCTCCTTGGCAAGGTTATTGCACAGAGGAACATCTGTTACTTCTACAGGAGGAAGTACAGGCTCTGTTAAGAAAGGGTGCGATAGAGGTGGTTCCAGAGCAGGAAAGGGGTAAAGGATGCTACTCCCGGTATTTCCTGATCCCCAAGAAGGATGGCAGACTTCGTCCAATCCTGGATCTCAGGATCTTGAATATCTATCTGAAACAAAAGAAATTCAAGATGCTCACCCTTGCACAGGTTCTTCAAGCACTGCTGGAAGAAGACTGGATGGTGTCGCTCGACTTGCAGGATGCGTATTTTCACATACAAATCCTGAAGTCGCACAGGAAGTATCTCCGTTTTACGGTGGGGTCGCAACACTACCAGTTTGCGGTCCTTCCTTTTAGGATTACTACTGCGCCTTGAGTCTTCACCAAGGTGATGGCGGTGGTGGCAGCCAATCTCAGAAGGTCTGGAATCCCGGTATTCCCTTATTTGGACGACTGGCTGATCAAAGCAGAGTCGTCTGAGAAAGTGCTCCAACATCTGCAAGAGACAACCCAGTTGTTGTACAGGTTGGGTTTTTCAATAAATGTACCCAAGTCTCACCTGGTGCCCTCCCAGCACAACCTGTTCATAGGTGCGGTTCTGGATAAAACTGCGTGGCGTGCATTCCCTCCTCCTTAAAGATTCGCGACATACAGGAAATGATACCTTTATTTTACAGTGGAGCTGTTGTTCCAGTCCTGAAGGTCCTTTGCCTGCTCGGTCTGATGGCTTCATGCGTTCTGTTGGTCAACAATGCACGCTGGCACATGAGGGCGCTCCAGTGGTGTCTCCGCAGGCAGAGGTATCAGCACAACGGAGATCTTAGGGAGTCAGTGAGGATCTCCAGAGAAGCTGCAGCGGATGTGTCTTGGTGGGGCGTGGAAGGCAACCTGTCTCAAGGGAAGCCTTTTCATCTGCCTCATCCGGTGGCCACAGTTATAACGGATGCATCCACTCTAGGGTGGGGTGCTCTTCTGGGGGATCTGGAGGTCAAGGGTCTTTGGTCTCCAGAGGAAAGGTTGCTTCATATCAACCTTCTGGAATTGCGGCAGATACGTTTGGCACTCAAGGCCTTCCTTCCCTTCGTGGTCGGTCGGTTCAAGTCCTGACGGACAACACGACTGCGATGTGGTATATCAACAAACAGGGAGGAGTGGGGTCGCAGTGTCTCAGCAGGGAGGCACTGCGGGTCTGGTCCTGGGTTCAGGACCATCAGATTTGTCTGATGGCAAATCATCTGGCCGGGGTTCTGAACGTTCGTGCAGACAATCTGTCTGCAGTTCTCGGCCGACCACGAGTGGAGGCTCCATCCAGAGGTAGTTCGCGACATCTTTCAGATGTGGGGAACTCCTTGGGTGGACCTGTTTACCACTCACGAGAATGCTCACTGACTGTCATTCTGCAGTCTCCAGTATCTGATGCAAGGAGCCTTGGGGGACGCGTTTCAGTTGAGTTGGGGAAGTCAACTCCTTTACGCGTTTCCTCCCATACCCTTGATTCCTTGGGTTCTGAGGAAGATTCTCCAAGACCGGGCCCAAGTTACATTGGTCGCCCCGGATTGGCCGAGAAGGGTGTGGTATACAGATCTTCTCCACCTCTCCTCTCACCCGCCGCTACGTCTCCCTCTCAGGGCAGACCTCCTCTCTCAGATGGAGCGGCAGGTACTACACACCCACCTCCAGACATTACACCTTCATACCTGGAGATTGAACGGGGCAACCTGAATTCCTTTTCTCTCCCGCCTGATGTGGTGGATGTCATTTTGTCAGCCAGGCGTGACTCCACTAAGTCCATATATTCTTACAGATGGTCAAGATTTGTCGCATGGTGTGGAGAGAAAACAATTGACCCTTTGAAAGCCAATTTATCTGATGTTCTCCAGTTTGCTTTTTCTGGCGCGGCAAGGGCTTGCTGTTGCAACAGTTAAGGGCTATCTTTCAGTGCTGTCGGCATTTCTCTGCTTGCCAGACCAGCCATCTTTTTTAGTCTCCTGTAGTGCTGAGGTTTTTGAAGGGCCTCACAAATAAGTTCCCTCCTATTCCTTTTATTGTGCCTCAGTGGGACTTAAATCTGGTCTTGACCTTTTTGATGGGTGCTCCCTTTGAGCCCCTTCACAAATGTCCTATGAGGCTCTTGACTCTAAAGACAGTCTTCCTCGTTGCAATAACATCAGCAAGGAGGGTAAGTGAGCTACAAGCTTAGTTCCAAGCCCCCATTCGTGACCATTCATGCTGATCGAATGGTTCTTAGGACCAGGGCTGCTTTTCTCCCTAAGGTGGTGACTCCTTTCCACCTTGGTCAATCCATTACCCTTCCTACCTTTTATCCTCCCCCTCACCCTTCCAAGGAGGAGGAGAGACTGCATCGTCTAGACCCAAAGAGGGCTGTAAGCTTTTACATGGACAGAACGAAAGACTGTCGTATGGATGACCAGCTCTTCATTGGTTTTGCTGTTTGTAAAAAAGGAAGAGTGGTCCATAAAAGAACATTATCAAGATGGATCATCCTCTGCATTAAGATCTGCTACTCTTTGGCCGGTAAGGAACCACCAGAGGGTATACAGGCTCATTCTACAAGGGCGAAGTCGTCAACTTCAGCATTGGTTAGAGGTGTGCTTGTAGAGGATATTTGCAGAGCCGCGACTTGGACCCCCCTCCACACTTCACTTTCGCGAAGCATTACTGCTTAGATACCGAATTGAGGAGGGAGAGTCACTTTGCGCACTCAGTTCTCCAAGACTTCCTGGTTTAGAAGAGTGGACACCCTCCTCCGGGAGTGGGGACTGCTGTGGGACTCTATTCACAAGGTGAGGAATCCACTGGCAGATGTATCTATCAGAAGAACAAGTTACTTACCTTCGGTAACGCTTTTTCTGGTAGATACAGTATCTGCCTGTGGATTCCTCACTGACCCGCCCGCCTCCCCGTTGTCCACTCTTCTATGCCAGAATTACTGTAATGTTTTTACTTCAAGGTCAAGAAAATGTGTTATTTCAAATGTTTTCTGCATTTGCTTCCCTGTGTGTGTTACCTTGACTATTGTGTACTGTGTATACTGTGTATATATCTACTGTCATTGGTCCATCCGTGTGCCTCGAAGGCACAGAAAAAAGGGCGGAACTGATGTCATCACGCCGGCGTGGGCCTATTGTAGGCGTCGGTGACATCAGCGGAGTTGCGAGCAATGCCGTGTCTCTATGACGTCCAAGTCCACATCGGCGCGAAGCTACAAAAAGAATGTCCGAATGTTGCTGACACAAGGGGGATATTCACAAGGTGAGGAATCCACAGGCAGATACTGTATCTACCAGAAAAAGCGTTACCGAAGGTAAGTAACTTGTTCAATAGGGTCAGGCATTATACTTTTTGTTCTAGTAAGAATTAAAGTTAGGGAGTCTAATCAGGTTTTTGTTAACGTAGCTCTAGTTTGTACAAGCTTCGTTATCTTGAAGCAGTTAATTTATCAATGAAATGTTCTCTTCGTAAACCGTTGTCTAATAAGCGTCTCCCCTTTAAAGCCTGTGCCTTGTTCAACTGGTTACAAAGTAGTGACTACATGGGGTTGCAAATTACTTAATTAGGGGAGGATTGTTAGGCAGACATTTGTAAATCTGTTCATACATTTTCAAGACTTTTTGATTTTGACACTAGGGTGCGATGCATATGAAATCAGAAGCCACAAGAAATGGAAGAGTGAGATTAATTTTTTTTTATTGTATAGAGAAGCACTTCAGGGGAAAATTAGTGAAATATATTTATCATTTGACTTCATCGCGATTAATTTTCATATCGTTTAAGTGGATGCTTTGGTCGAAAAAAATGCTTTGATAACCAATTGTTGTATAACAGTTTAAACTCTTGTGGTTTGTAATTTGTTTTTGTAAGCTGTCATTCATATTTTTCAGCCTAAACCTATTGATGTGCAAGTAATTACACACCATATGCAGAGATATGCAGTCTGGTTTGGCGGATCAATGCTGGCTTCCACCGTAAGTTAACGCTTATCTGTTACCTCATTGAACGCTCAAAATGAATAGGCTAATTAAACACTGGTTGCTTAATAATATCATGTATCTCACATAACTGTCAACCATGTAATATGGCCCACATCATAAACCCTGAGGCTAAAGGCCGATTGATTTGTAAATGGCACCAGAATCTAGACATTTCAATATAGAACCATATTACATGTTGCCAGTTTTGTATTTTTGTATTACATGTTTATTTTAGGTGAGTTAACTTGAATAAGATGTTTTCTTCGAAGTGCAGCCGACTACAGGCACTGACTGTAATTCATTGTTATTTTTAAGTTTAACTTTCATGACTGAAGGAGTGATAAAGCAATAGGCAATAATTGAGGTTCTGTGAAATTATTTGATCTATGGCTATAGGTCTACCACATAGTCATGGGTTTGACATTTGCAACATAATTTTATAGGTTTGACAACGAATGTTTCCAGCTCAAATGGATGAAAATAGGATTTACAAAGAAAGTGCTACATTATTATTTGTTGCATAATTTAGTTATCCTTTTCGCATAACCTGAGTTATCCTGACAATGGTAAAGATCTGTAGAGTGGTTTCAGACTGTGACAAAGAAACCCATATTTCATGGTTCTTTGTGAAACCTAGGATTTTATATTGACGCATGTTTTATAATAAAATCCCCCCAATTATGCAGTATCTGTGGTATGTGTGTATGTATGTTCGTGTGTGTGTGTGTGTGTGTGTGTGTGTGTGTGTGTATATATATATATATATATATATATATATATATATATATATACACACACACACTCCACTTTTGGTTACCACTGTTTCACCAGAAAGACGACACAGCAAAGGTAGGGTTCCAAACGTTTTATTTTGCTTTTAAGGCTGCTTCGCCTTTCGGCAGGATCCCCTGCCTTGCTCACACATCGAACACCATTTAATTTTCACAATTTAAACTTTTTTTCTGACATCACATGTTCATAGAAACCAACAATAGACTGTCTCTTTTTTGTTCTCTTTTCCCATTTTTTATGCTCTATTTTGTTTTCAATATCCTCATTTTACAACTGCTCTTATGTTTCATGCACACATATATTTATTTTAATTTTTTTCACTGTTTTCCTTTTTGTCTTTTACTAACGAAAGAATGGCTGACTATTTTTAACATACAATTCAATTAGCTTTATTGTGCCATATTTGACTATTTTTTTTACATACAATTCAATTAGCTCTATAGTGCCATATTTTGCTTGAAATGTATCGGGCTGGATCTCTTTTTGCTTCACAAAGACACTTGGCTAGGTGTGAACCATGTAATCACTTGCTGCCACCAGGGTCTCACTTGATGGAATAATGGTTCTCATGGTACTTTCATCACTGCATTTGGTGTTTCTGTATGGGAATATCAGTCAATGTATAGACGTAAAGAGACAAATTCCCCCCTCTTATAGTTTTTTAATATTTCCATCTGCCTACAGTTGTAGGATTACGTTATTTGTTGGTTCATAAAGTGCAAGCTCTTTGTGCATATATATATATATATATATATGTGTGTGTGTGTGTGTATATATATATATATATGTGTGTGTATATATTATGTGTATATATATATATGTGTGTGTGTGTGTGTGTGTATATATATATATATATATATATATATATAATCACCAGCATGCCACTCCAGAAATGAAGAGGTGAAGGCCACTCAGGAGAAACGTTCGGGAGATCTTTATTTAAGCAGCTCGCGTATAATGCATTTCGGCCATCTCGGCCTTCGTCAGATACAGCTGTGTGCAAGGTATCGCTCCACCCCCACCTTTCACTGTCCTTAGTCTCTCCCATTGGTGGAAGTCCACTGACCAATGGTCACATGTCCGCAACTCTGCTGCAGGGCGGCTACAGCTCCCAGAATGCTGTATTGCTGGTATGTGTTGCCTGGGATCGACTATATATTACCTACTGGCGGTCGCCAGTAGGTGTATATATAGTTAGGATTTTTTCTCTATGGGACTTTTGAAAATTCTATGTCTAATAACTTTGGCGTTTGTGGACGGAATCGGCTGAAATGTTCAGGAAAATGGCACATTTTGTTTCTGAGCAGCCCCTGAAAATTTGGGGGGGTTTCGTCAAGGGGGGTCCCAAAACGCGTTTTTCCCATTCATTTTTCCATAGGGCGTTTGGCCTCACTTTTAGCTCGAACGGCTGAATGGATTTGCACGAAACTTGGCAAAATTGTAGGGACTGTTAGCCCGATGTGCCTTTGCTAGGTCTCAATATATGTGCTCCAGTGGATTTTGAGAAATTAACGTTTTAAAAAAGATATATCTGTGACAGCGTCCCGGGTAGCGCTCCGGTTCGCGAACTTTTCGCGTAACGGAACTTTGCGAAGCTGATTGGCTCTCCGGTGTCTGTCAACATTCTAAACAGTCCGGAACGGCCGCCATCCTGTCTCTCGGTAGGATCGAGAGACAAGAGGAGGAGAAAAACGAAGGGGGAATTTAATGAAAGGGGGCAAGGTAGACCCCTCTTGACCCCCTAGGAATGATGTTTGGGTTATTAAAGGGTCCCGTGGGGCAAATAAAAAAAAATTTGATTTTTTGCGGTAGAAGCGCTTTCCGGGACGCGAAACGGGAATTCGCCATTTTGTGTTTCGTTTTAATTAAATTACAAGATGGAGGAAAAACAATGTGAGAAATGGGTATAAGGGGGTACGGGAGACGTATCCTGACCCCCTATGTTTTCTGAGGGTGGCTGAGGATGCTCATATATGTTGATACATGTCTTCCAGCGGCTGCGCGTTTTATTTATTTTTTTTTTTTTTGCTGCGTGACGTCTGTTAACGTTCGATTCGAAGGAAATCAGGAAGTGTTGACCGCCATTTTGACACTGCGAGTAAATATATTGTTAAAAATAATTGTTATAAATTAATCCGTATTGATAAACATTGTCTGCGCCATCTTGCTTTTTTTCCAATGCCACACTTTTGTCGTGCACGGCAGCCATTTTAGATGCCTTGACCAGACCCACTCTCTGCACGCCGCCGATCCTCAGCATGGCTCCCCACCCTCGCAAGCATCTCCCCCACGCACTGGTCACCCCCGCTCTCTCTCTCTCATGCATGGGCCATAAACCTCCCCCCATCTGCGCTGCTCTTCCCTGAGAATCACACCCTGTGCCCGCCACCTCCCTTTCACCCTATTCACTACCGCACCCTCTGACACTCCTCTTCCTCTGTGTCTGATTGTCCAGGCCGGTCCCAGGCTATCACCTAGCCCTGCGGATGTAGTTTATGGCTCCAACTGTAAAGAATCATCCCTCTTCAAAGGAGTTACAGTAGATCAAGGCCCCCACCCCATGAGATCCGTCACACCACACGCGTTCCTACTATCTGATAACGACCCTGTATTGTGATTGGGGAGGGGATTCTCACTGTGAGGGTGTGTGGGACCGAGCCTGAAGCGGAAGATTCCAGGGATGCCTTTTTGTACATCAGTCTTCACAATTATGTGTCACATTAAAAATATAAAGCACTCCAACAAAGTAGTAGGATTATAACACTTTAATAACTTATAAATATATACAACGCTCCAACAAAGTAAACACGTTTAAAAAAAAATGTAAGCAAAGCAACAATAAGCTGCTGTGAGGTGGCGTCAGTAGCGGTCTGTTGTGCGAATAGTCCGAAGGCAGCACAACGCGCTGAGATCTGGACGGCCCCCAGGTGATGTCCTTTACTTTCCGCACTGGTCTTGGCATCCTACAATGGCCTCTCCCCCCCCTCCCCAGGTGGAGGCACCTCATGTGCAGTGCGGCGCCCCTTACCGTTTCACTCGCCGTTCAGCAGAGTTGCGCCCGCACTTGCTGCTACAGTAGGCCGAAGGCAGCACAACGCGCCGAGATCCGGATGGCACCAAGGTGGTGTCCAGCAAGTTTCACTGGTGTGGCCATCCTACAATGCTGTGCCGAAAGACGGCGTGGGGTGCCCGGGGGGGGCGGGGGGAAGGCGGCGCAAGCGGGCCTCTCCCGCCTCCCCAGGTGGAGGCACCTCATCTGCCGTGGGGCGCCTCTTAGCGTTTCACTCGCCTTCCAGCTGAGTTCCGCCCGCTCTTGCGGCACAGTGCCTCACCCTCCATCCAGCTGAGTTCCGCCCGCTCTTGCGGTACAGTGACTCACCCGCCATCCAGCTGAATTGCGGCTACTCTTGCAGTGCAGCGATAGCCGGCTGCAACAGGATTCTCAAAATGGTGGCCAGCTCTTTGGATTTGGGCCTGGTCCACTAAAGACACCTTGGAACTCGGACGCTTGCCTGCTGGGGCATGGGCCCCATTCATGAAAGCGTCCCCTCTTTCGACTGATTGTTCTTGTTGCCTATCTCTTCTGTTGTCATTTAACGGAACCTTTTTGGACTGCCGAAAGGGGTTCTGGTCCGACCGCTGGTTGGTGGAGACATTTTGACTATATCCTGGACCTGCCCGGCCTCGCCCAAAATGGCGCCGGTATAAATGGGACTCGGAACTCCTTGTTGTGTACTGGTTGCCCAACCTTGATATCACGAGATACGTATGCAGTTTTGAAGCACATGGCGGGCAGGGACGAGTACTGATTGAACATTTGGACATCCCTATTGATATTAAGTTCTGATGTGTTATTGATTACTGTACTATTGAAAGTTCGAATTAACGTCACCCATGGTACTTGCCCGCAAATGTATATCTAGATAATTTTATTGTAACTGGCCCTGTCGTACTTTAATTATAAAATGTACGTCCACCGATTCCGCAACTGTTAGACACCTTAGTTCTTGCAACCTAATGGGTCGCCTGTTACGTTCTTCTACAGTGTAAATGTCCCCTCATCATATACGATTCCAGTTTGCTCCGTGGCCGGCCCACGTGGTTATAGGCCCGTATTTGTATACTGACATTTTCACAATAAAGGTTTTTAAAACAAAACATGGTAGTAGTACCTTTTTTGGTAAAGTTTTGAATAGCCACTGTTTTCGAATCAGTAAAAGGCAAGTGAAATAAAGCAGCCCGATTACATGACGGTTAAAAGGTATAATACGCAGGAACGCAGTAAGGATAAATGTTCAAGGGCTGTTGTGTTTTCCACTCCTGCAACATAAAGTGATCGATAAGAATCCGATATTCATGCCTATCAGCGACTAAGACAGCAGGCCGAGCCTCTTTTGTTCAACAGCTCCCTCATGGGACAAAAACGCCCTTTTTCTCGAAATCGGAACATTTTACTTGCAGGACAGTTGTAAATTTCCCTGGAAAATACATTAGCCTGGAACCTTGTTAGTGATAAGCTGTAAATGCATCTGGGTCCTTTGCTTTACAAGTCAGAGTGAGAAAAAGGTGGGGCTTTCATCATTTGGGAAAAGAAAATGTTCCAAAGCAATGAAAAGTGTTATTTTTAGGTCATATGACCAAGCCTTTCATCATTAGAATAACAAAAGTAAAATGAACCAATGAAAAGTTTTATTAACAAGTCACATGACCTGTTATGCTTACGTTACGCGCTGCGCGCCGCGCTCTGGATCGTTTCCGGGAAGCTGCGCCTCGCGCACCGGAGCACTTCCGGGTGCGCTAACGCGGCGCGTCATATGACGCGACAACGCAGGTCCAGAATATAGTCAAAATGTCTCCACCAACCAGCAGTCGGAACACAACCCCTTTCAGCAGTCCAAAAAGTTCTGTTAAATGACAAGAGAAGGGACAGGCAACAAGAATCATCAGTCGAAGAGGGGAGGGCAAGTTCTTCTCGACCGGGTCACGTTGGGGCTCCACCGGAACTGATCGAATTGGTAGTCTACAGTGTTTCTGGATGTTTCAGGCTGAAGTTGGCGTCAGCATGAGAGCACCACCATCTCGTGGTTACGTCGTGGCCATTCCGCGAGCAATCATGGCAGTCGCTCCCCACCGGAAGTCTACGGGAGTCGGGGGTCCCGGTGACTGTTGTAGAATCTTCAAGGCTGAGGGGACTCTTTTGGGAATGGGGCCCATGCCCTAGCAGTCAAGCGTCCGAGTTCCACGGTTGCCCAGAGCCATCTTTGCAGGCCAGGCCCAAGTCTGTGGAGCCGACTGCCATTTCGTGAGCTCCGTAGCAGCCGCCTGTCACTGTACCGCAAGATTGGGTGCAATTCCGTTGGATGGCGGGTGAGACGTTGTAATAGCAAGAGCAGGCGCAATTTAGCTGGCCGAGCGAGGCACTGCCGCAAGAGCGGGCGCAAGTCAGCTGGTCGAGTGAAGCGCTGGGGTGTAGCTGAGAAACCTCCACCTGGGGAGGTGGGGGAGGCTCGTTCGCGCCGCCTCTCACTTCTACTGCTCCCCACGCCGTCTCCTGGCGCAGGTATATGTGATGGTCGGACCAGGGCACCGCAGGACGTGTCTTCAGGTCAAACGGATTGTGGCACAAGGTGTGGAGCAGGCGCAATTATCTCGGGGGCCTCCGTCAAGCGGTTCAGGGAGGCACCGCATCACATTGTTTTCCAATGCAGTCAGGTCCACAAACAGCCCCCACTTACTTTGAGAATAGTGAAGCTGCAGCAGGTGCAAATAAGCTTCAGACAGTGTTACAAGCGCTGCTCGTAACCCTCAACTATGGCACCCAACATCCAGGACTTATGCCATTTGTGCAAGGCAGTGACATCGAAGCATCTCAGGGACCAAGCAACATACCATATCCAGAGTCCTTCCCACAACCTCTGCCTTCCTTCTTACCTAGTTATTGTTCTTTCACTCCCACTCCAGGCTTTTAGTCTGTGGATGGAAAACCATGAACCTACACTCACCTATGAAAATCTTACTATTGATGGTTTATTTTGAGCCCAAAATACAAAGGCTTGTTTGGATCGATGTTGCAGCAGGCTGCCATGTAAATAGTTATTTAATAAAAGTTTTACCCTGTTACTTTGCTGGTGTGTTGTATATATTTATAATATTTGCATAGTGTTTGTCGTTATTTTGGGTGGGGTGGGCGGCGGAGCCAAGCTGTCTTGCAGCCATCATGGTGTCGAGCTCAGTTCCTCTCACTAGTTTCGTATTTGTCATGAGGGGTTGTTCATAATGTTTCTATTTTAGCGAGGTCAAAAAGAGATCCCATTAGTGGCCTACTGATTTTGCTTGATTCCTTTAGTTTTTTTAACGATTTTTCACTATCTGCAAAGACTAAACGGAGTATTGCGACTCTGTGCTTGTTTGTAAATAGAGAATGAACCAAAGAGAACCAATTCCAAAACAATAAATGCTAGGATAACAATCAATCAAATGTAGAGGGAAGCAGGCACGACTGATTACAACGGGGGCAAAGGCCTGTGTTACCTACCCTTCACTATCTGCAAAGAGAGAATACTCCTAAAAGAAAAGAGGAGGGGGGGGGGGGGGGCAGCGTTCAAAGCACATCAGCGTGCATAAATACGAAAATGTTTTTACCTACCACGTACTTGACATTTTACAGCTTTTGATATTTGCTATTAAAAAAACATTGAAATTCACTGGAAAAAACCATAGGTTATAGACCATATATAGTTAGGAATTAGCATTTACAAAACCTTGAAAATTCACTCAAAAAACCATAGGTTATAGACCATATATAGTTAGGGATTAGCATTTACAAAACCTTAATTTACTCGCACAAAACCATTGAAATTCGCTTATATAGTTAGTTGCACTAACTATATATCGCGCATCCGCAATCCACTGCTGATGATGTCACATATTACATCATTCATGACATGGTCAGTGACATCACTGAAGACATCACTGATGACATCTCAAATGACATCACTGATAACACCCAGTGACTGTATGTTTCTTTAAAGTTAAAATATGTCTTACATATTGAAGAATGAGTGGATGTATAAGTGTCTGGATGAAGGATTTAGTAGGTGCATGACTGACTGTATGAGTGAGTGATTAAATGTGTCTCACTGAGTGCATGGGTTAGTGACTAAACTGTCTTAATTTGTGCATCATTATGTCTGTTCTGTAAACTGCTGCATGTGTTGATCAGTAGCTATATGAGTAACTATATGGGTTATTGATTGGTTGCCCAAGTATTTGTATGGGAGAGTGTGTGTGTGTGTGTGGGTGGCTGGGAGGTGTGTGACTCTGTGCATAGATGTGTGAGCAGTTGATTCACTAGATGTATGGGTTCAAAAGTGCATGTGGAAACAGCTGTATGGGCGGTTGACTGTCTGCATGAGTGTATTGGTGAGTGAATGGATATCTCAGTGCTACATGTCAAAGTAAGTACATTTGTAAAACACAGTACATGTGAGAGTTGACATATATAAATAACTGTGCATAAGAGCCAGTGAAAGTGTGAGTGGCTGTATGGATCATTGTGAACTTGTATCAGGGATTGTATAAGAGAGTAAATATGTGTTAGTATATGTTTGAATAAGTAAGGTATGTATAACTGTATAGTTGAGGAAATCGAGGTGTGATTGATTCTTTGCATGACTGACAAGGTGTGTGAGTAACTCCATGGATGAGTGACAGTCTGTGAGGTCTGTTTACACTGAGTGTATCTAAGGTTATATTAGAGTCTGAAGAGGTTCATCGTATTATCACATGAATGATGTCATCAGTGATGTGATCAGTAATGTCAAATGAGATGTCATCAGTGATGTCATCAGTGATGTCATTTGAGATGTCACCAGTGATGTCATTTGAAACTACCAAATTGGAGAAGGACATAGCTAAATTTGCTAAGGAGAAGGTATATCCCTACCTTAAGGATGATTTTAAAGGGAAGAAGAGCAATTATTCGTCGGACGACAATTCTAGCACGGACACCAGACGTGGTTCCACAAGCAGTGACTCCAGTGGTGGCTACCCGGCGAGGAACGCACAACCTACGCGCCCCTGGCAACAGGGATACCACCAAGGACCAGTGTTCCATGGCCCACCCCATTTGACACCACCTTGGCAATACCCCTTCTACCCACAAGGCCCCCCGCCATTCTACCCCCTTAATCCGCCTCCTTTTCAAGGCAGAGGTTGGGGCAGAGGAAGAGGGCGAAAGCGAGGCGGGTGCAAGGGAGTACAGTGGCAGGACCAGACGCCAGAACCAACTGTGATGGAAACCAGGAGCGCGACAACCAGAGGGAGACTAGTTTGATCGTCAACCTATCAAAAAGAACCCTTTCCCCAACAGAGAAGAGTGTTCTGGAAAAAGGCCTTGGATTTGTCCCGACTCCGATCCCCGACTCCTTTCAGGAAATGATTGAGCTCAAGCAGTTCTTCAGGAAGATACGCCTCCGGGCCTTCTTTGATAACCGGCCAGAAGTCCCCAGCGAAGACACAGGTTTAAGGAAACCTTCCACCTTCACCCCCTCTGATGGGATGGTACCACCGGAGGTCTTGACTTTTGAAAGAGCAGTCCTGAGAACCATGCAGAATAAACCATCAATCAAACCCTCTAACAACCTATCCAATGCTGAAAGACAGGCAGCTACCTCCCTTGGTAGGGACACTTCAATTGTCATCAAGCAAGCTGACAAAGGGGGAGCTACGGTCATACAAAACTATGACGATTATGACCGGGAGTGTAGACGCCAATTAGCCAATACAACACACTACAGACTGCTGACGGAGGACCCCACCAAACGACTGACCACCACCGTGATGGCTCTTGTCATTGAAGCAGAGACAAATGAGTGGATCAGCAAGAAAGAGGCAGAATTCCTGGTGACAACGGACCCTGTCATACCGTATTTTTACACCCTGCCCAAAATACACAAGGGCACCACCCCAGTCCCGGGGAGACCGATTGTGTCCGGCATCGGTTCTATTTTGGAACCCCTGTCCCAATTTTGCGATGCATTTTTTCAGCCATTGGTGAAACTCATCCCGTCTTATTTACAAGACACCAGAGATGTGCTACGTCTCATTGGCGATATGGATGGCAGAGAAGATATCGATCTCCTCCTCACCCTCGACGTGGAAGCGTTGTACACAAATATACCTCAACAAGCAACGCTAGAAGCAGTAGACTCACTCCTACGACAAGAGGATTGGGTGTCCCCTACCCCGATATCATTCATAATGGAGCTGGCACACATTGCACTCACTGAGAATTTTTTCAAATATGAATCCAATTTATACCATCAAGTTCGTGGAACTTCGATGGGCTCGACCTTTGCGCCGAGCCTGGCGTGTATCTATATGGCATCATTTGAGAAGAACTGCATCTACCCCCCCAGAACACAATCCATTTCGTGAAAATCTCACATGTTGGCGTCGATACATCGATGACATCCTGGTGTTCTGGAAGGGTGACCGAGCGACTTGTGAGGCCTTCTGTGCTTGGATAAACCAACAAGACCCATTTTTAAAGTTCACAGGCACGATCTCCAATAAATCCATACCTTACTTGGATCTTACCATATCCCTGGAACCAACTACTATCAGTACCACTTTATACAAAAAGGACACCGACAGAAACAGTCTATTGCCATATACAAGCCACCACACGAGAGCCTTGAGGGACAATTTACCTTTCGGACAATTTCTCCGCCTTCGGAGAAATTGCATTTCAACCGCTGATTTCAAACAGGAAGCACACTCCTTACAAAACAAACTTCGGGACAGGGGCTATCCCACACGTCTTCTGAAAACTTCCACCAAAAGAGCCCTTAACAACAATAGAGAATCCCTTCTCGAGGTGTATCCCAAAGAGCAAGACGACACGATTACCTGCGTGACCTCGTTCACGAAACACTCATCATTCATTAAAAAGACCGTCAATTCACATTGGGGCATTCTCAATTCTGCAGGGATGGAGCTACCGCGCCCACGTTTTGCATTTAAGAGGACGGCAAACCTAAAGGACACCCTGATTCACACCCGTCCTAAGAAAACTAGCACCCAAGCTGTCAATACTCTCTGGGACCTCCCACCAGTAACCGGGCACTATCGCTGTGGTTCCTGCGTCGTATGCCCCCAGACCATCCAGGGCAAAACCATTGTACTCCAAAGCGACTTCACATGGACAATTAACAAACACACCAATTGCAATAGCTCTAGGTGCATCTATGTTTTGATTTGCCCTTGCGAGATGTTGTACATTGGGATGACCATGCGCCCTGTTAAACATCGGATAATGGAGCACAACAGCAACATTCGGTGTCATAAGACACACACCAAGCTTTATGAACACTGCAAAGAGAACAACCATGTCCCAGAAAACATTCGGTGGACTGTCCTTGAATGTTTACCAACCATCAATCAACAAGCCCTCTTCAAACTCGAACAAAGATGGGTACATCGTCTACATTGCGATGAACTGGGGCTGAATGATGGGGTGCCCTGGACTACTCTCGTCAGATAGTCTTCAATCGGGACTACATTGTCCATACCCAGACGATTACCAACACGTCTTACTGGATCGAATTTCCCATTCCAAGATGGCCCCCGCATTGGAGTGAACTTGCCTCGCTGTTTGAGCAATTCCTTCTTTGCTCTCTACTCCCGCGTGCCGCTGCCTAGCAACCGGAGGGACACGCCCCCCTGGTGCGCGCTCAACTCGCCCTTATCTGCACCGGACAGTGCTCCACAACTTCGCTGGCTGCCCTGGCTTCGGCGTCCTCGTGGGAGGGGTAGGTGCCTAGATGCCTGCCATCAGCGACCTTTGAGGTAAGGTGTGGAGACAATCCCTGAACACAACACACAAAGGAGCAGATCAAGTCGGAGAAAAGTGTGTGCCTACATCAGTACCAGTGTGGTACCGGTGATGGGTGCGTGAAACATGGGCTGTAGAATGTTTCAGACATTAGTGTAGGAAGGCTGAAATAATTCCCATCAGACCACCCATTTGGTGGAGTTAGCGTCATGTGGGAACTATATATCATGCCATACTGAATCCGCCTCTATAATGTCAGTGCGGGAATGGATGTCAAAAGTATTGAGCATGATTTACATCTCCAAGTGATGTTCATGAAAAAAGTGCAGTGCTCAAAAAGTGATGTTAAAATTGGCTACCCGGACTTCAGAGAGCGTTTAAGCAGAAGTCCTAGTGTCAAGAGTTAAAAAACACGCTGGGTAGTAAGACTACCAACTAGCGTTGTACAGTATGATCATGGTCGACATGTTTCAGCCATATGGGCATCTAGCCCGGCTTTCTTCAGGACCGATAAACAAAATTGGCTACTGCAACTGTTTGTAGAGTGTAAGAGTGATGAATATACACATGTACTGACAAAGTTACATATATACCAGGACATAGAATACTTAGATGTCCACTGGAGGGAGAGGAATAATTCTTCTTCCTAACAAGAAAACAAACAGACACTATGTCAAACAGCGCCAGATTGCACACACATACCAATACACACAACTCGGGACCGTGCAGGCACACATGCATGAATAATTTGCATTCTGCATAGAAAGGAGCATACTAGCTCAATCACACTGAGGCATTTCCTCAAGGTGATACTCACCCAGCTTTGTGTGGGTGAAGACCTCACCTCACCCGGCAACCGCTCGGGGGAATGAGGCCCCGCTCTGTAGTGTAAAAAATGAAAGACACAGTAAGCACTTAACTTTGCTGAGCCCAGACCAATAGTTCTACACTTAAAACCCAACGGACGTGTGATAGTTGCCCCATTGTCATAATCACCAAAAACACCCTCTCAAATTTACAAAGTGCGCCTAAGTCGCACGTCATGCGATGTTCAACTATTGTCAAATTAACATCTAGGCATTGATAAGTGCTACCAGGTGACTTGCTCACAACAAGCGGTTGTGTAGTGATTTGAGGTTTAGGAGAAACTTATCAAGCAACTATTATCCTAGCTCTCCTACAGCAAAAAACAGAGAACACTTGTTTACCACCTGTGGCCATTTGGCAACCAAGGTGTAGATGTAATTGAATGGTGTCCTCCTACACTCTCATATCTAGGTATCAGGGACCCTACATCAATGTGAGCTGCTTCAGTGAATCCTGATGAATAGATAATATCGCCCTTTCAAGAAATGCGCAGTTGCGAGAAGGGTAGGGGGCCAGGTACGCTCCCTTCAGTTTAAATACCCTTTCAGCATAGTTCTAACTGCGAGTTCTGGGCCTCTGACTTCTTGCTAGGAAAGGGGTCGTTGTGGCATATATATATATATATATATATATATAAATATATATATATATATATATATATATATATATAATTTTTTATTATTTTTTTTTTTCAACCAAACACCTCCACCAATACTGAAGGAAGGAGCATATATATATACGTATGTATGTGTATGTGTATATGTGTGTATATATATATATATATATATATATATCTTTGCAGAGTGGTGGAGAAAGGGGGCGTGGCCTCTGACCTCTCAGCAATCCAGCTGTGTGGGTCTTACTGGAGTTAACAGGAGAGGTAGTTGACCCCCATGGACCCTCAAAAGCGAGGATACTTCATCCCCCTACTAGTAGTTCCCCACAAGGTGCATTTTGCAGAGTGGTGGAGAAAGGGGGCTTGGCCTCCAAAGACCTCTTTGCAATCCAGCTGTGTGGGACTTATTGGAGGTAACAGGAGGGGTGGTTGGACCCCAAGGAAGTCCTGGGGGGGGCGGAGGGGGCGCAACGACCCCTCCTGTTACCTCCAGTAGGTCCCACACAGCAGGATTACTAAGAGGTCTTGGGAGGCCATGCACCCTTTCTCCAACACTCAATAAACGCGGCTCCCCTCATGGTGCAGTAATGGTTGGGGACTTCAGTCCCCAAAAGAGGGACCTTGGGAGCAAAGAAGCCCTACTGCTACCTCCTGTAAGTCCTACACAGCTGGATTCTGAGAGCTAGTCGAAGGCCCAGCCCCCTTTCTCCACCACTCCGCAAACGCGATCACTAGTTAAAAAACCATAGAAACTAACTGGAAAAAACAAAGCTTACAAGGACATTATAGTTAGCAAATAGATTTTGAAAAAAACAAAGGTTACAGGGAAGTTGTAGTTAGGCTGACCTTTCACTTGTACAAAACCAGAGAAATTCAGCCATTTTAGTTACCCGAGTTAAATATAACTCCGCAATGACTAGCTCATGACCTCACATATTACATCACTCATGACATGGTCAGTGATATCACTCATGACATCACTGATGGCATCTCAAACGACCTCACTCATGACGTCTGTGTTGACTTCACAGAATCTCTGATGTAGTCACTCATACCCCTATAGAGTATTTTATATACCCACTGCATCACAAACCCATTCACATAGCTACACCAGTACTTAACACACCCACTCACTAATTAATAGATCTACACACACATCCACTCGCTCACCCATTCTGCTACTCCTACACCCACTCACCAATACAGCCATTGGCATATCCACTCATACTGGCACTCACACACTGAGTCAGCCATAGAACTACTTACACTCCTAGACACTCACTTATACAGTCAATCACTCTGCCACTTACTCACCTAAACAGTTACACACACACCCACTTATTTACTTACACAAATAGTAACACATATTTACTCACCTATACAATTAGTGACAGAAGCATGCACTCATCTGTATAGCCACTCTCATATTCACTCATGCATACAGTCACTCATATAGAGCGTCACTCAACTATACTGCCTTTAACATACCCAGTTTTGCAGCGTGAATCTTTCTATACTCACTATACTGTGCATTATTCAGCGGTCTAGTGGGTGGGTCCGGAATCATAGTCTTGCCTTTGTTTTCTTTTTTTTGCCCCAGTATTGGAACTTTCATAGATTCCCATGCTTTTGTATCATTCCCCATCGTCTGAATGGGAGTCTCAGTAACAAAAATAACATAGCAGTAGGTACAAAAGAAAAAGACAAAGGCCTAGGCCTCATTCCCTTTTGTAGCACATCACCCTCTTTTTGTAAAAGAGACCAAACTTAGCCAATCAGAAGAGCCTCACCCCATAGAACCCTCCTGAAGGAGCCTCAGATTTTCTACCGCACGTTGTGCTAGGGAGTCTCCTTTGAGCTCTGCTCAACTTCTACTCTTCAGAGAGTTTCTTCAAGGTTTTTTCTTCAGATTCTTTTCAGATGGTTTGCTAATCCTTCCAGGATGTCTGACAAGGATAAGGCCCTTTTCAAGCCATGTTCCACCTGTGGCAAGTAAGGGCTTTTCATTGAGGATAAGCATAAAGACTGCATCTATTGCCTCTATTCTGACCACAAGGCTGCGGACTGTAAGATCTGTCGCACCTTTTCAACCAAGTCCCTCCGGGACCGTGAGGGTAGGCTTCTGACATGGCTCCAGAAGTTGAAGTCCAGGAAGGATACTGTCTCCAGTAACAGTGAGTACTCTGCGTCTAAGTCTTCATCAAGAAGGTCAGTCAAAAGGGTTAGGTGTTCCCCTTCTGTGGAGCATCCTTCTAAGGCCTCAAAAAAGACCCCCAGAGAGTCTGTGAGCCAAGGTCCAGGCGAATCTCCTCACCGTGGTGAAAAGGACAGGGTGGGACCATCTACGCCTTCTAAGGGTTTGAAGACTGATCCAGCCTTCAGAAAACCCTCTTCCCCATCTTCGGGAAAGTCTGACAGGAGTTCCAGGTCGTCGTCGATGAAGGCGTCGTCGACTGAGGCTCAGTCAACGAAGAAAAAAAAGCCTAAGCTGACACTGGTTCCGTCGACGGGCTCGTCGACAGGACAACCGACGACGACCGGATCATCGCCGAAGACAGGATCGTCGACGACTGCTACAACAGCGTCAACTGAGTCGTCAACTAGCATACCAACGACGACTACATCTACGACTGTGGCCACGATGACAGTGTAGTCGACGAGAGCGACAACAACATTGACAACGTCGACGGCGTGGATGTCGACAGTCTCGTCGACGACGACGCCTATCTTGTCGAGTGTTTCAGTGTCGACGAAGCATATTCCGTCTATGAAGCAGATGACGGCTGCGTTTTCTGTTCCATTGTCGGCGGACCGTCGACTATTTTGGCATCGGAGAAGAGAATCACTATCTCAATGACCAGAATTACGCTGGACATGACTTCCCAGAGAAGGGTAACCCCCTTTCCGCCAACGCTACTGTTGGATGAGAATGAGTCAGAGGAGGAGGATCAGTACTCATATGACGATGCTGACAGTCCTTCTCAACTTCTGGTAAAATGCCAGGAAACGGATTCAGAAGGAGGTTATGACCAAGAGGGTGATTATCATCATCACCATCATTCTGACCAACCACATCAATATTCAGATCAGGGCATGGTTTCGGTTCCGTCTTTTTTCTTGCAAGATCTACACAAGATGCTACAGGATTACAAATCTAGAGCAGCAAAGCCTGCTCCGGCTCCAGTTGTACAAGCCGTTCCTGTCACGGCATCTACCTCAACTGCTGTTCCTGAGGTACCAGCTCAGGTGTCTCCTCAATTACAGACATGAATGCCAGAAGAGCCTTCCAGGCTAGTAGACACCCATGATTATTCCTCAGATGAGGATCATGATTCAGACAATGGTGCTCAAGCTACGGAATGGGATGAATAAATCATTCCGGACCCTCCATCTCCATGTCCGGACACAGTGGATTCCCCTCCGGCGGATATAGGCTGATTCCATCAGTTAATGGAAAGAGCTGCTGGTAGATTTAAGTTGGCAATGCCTGCGGTGGCCACTGAGTGTTTCTTGTACGATTTCAAGGAACCTTATAGGAAGTCAACAAGATCCATACCGATAGTGCAGCATCTGTGGGAGGAAGGCATTAAGGTGCGTGCTGCTAATGCCCTGGCAATATTGGGCAGATATGATCGCCAGCTATGGTGTGATGTCGCACCGTTCCTGGAGCAGCTTCCTCCGGAATCAAAAGTAGAGGCAAAGAAAGTCTTACAAGAGGGAGAGGCTACATCTATGGAGATCATTGACTGCGCCATGGACATTGCCACAACGGCGTTTCGGTCTCTGGCGGGTGCTGCAGTCCTTCGTCGCCAGGGGTGGCTGAAACAACCTAGTTTCGACCCAAGATCCAAAATAAGGTCCTGGATCTTCCTTTTGATGGAGAGGCACTTTTCGGGAAACTGATTGATGACACTCTCCAAGACATAAAAAAGGATACTGAGACCGCCAGATCTTTGGGTACTCTACAGCAGTGGTTCCCAAACTTTTGACTCCTGAGGACCCCCATTGAGTCACCACAGGAAGCCGGGGACCCCCAAGCAATTTGTATGAGTTAAATTTCAAACATTAAAACAGTAATTCGAAAAAAATACACACTTGTGCACACAAAATAAATACTCAGAGTACTAAGGATTTTGGTGCCAGATGTACGACCATTTCATTTAGCGCCTTGCAATTGGTGACACATTGCGAGTGGCAAATTGCGAGTCGCTTAATGAAATGTACAACAGTGTGTTTAACACTGTTTGGGATTCCCAATGGGGTCGCAAATTGCGAGGTTCATTAATATTAATGAGCCGCTCGCAATTTGCGAGCCCATTGGGAATGCCAGCCCTCCCAGCGATGGTGGCCTGCTGGGCTCTGCAGGCCACCATGTCTCGGACTGCTTTTAAATAAAGCAGTTTTTAAAAAAAAAATGCAGCCTGTTTACCATGCATTTAAAAAAAAAAAATGAAACATTTTTTTTCCATTTTCTAAGGGCAGGCAGAGGTCCCTGGGACCCCAGCCTGCCCTTAAAAAAAATAATTTTGCATGCATTTGCAAAGGGGAAGGGGTCCCCTGGGCACCCCTTCCCATTTGCGAATGCATTACCATCTGCTTGAAGTAGGTGGTAATTGTGACTGTTTTGCGACTGCAAAACATTTGTACATCGTTTTGAGACTCGCTGTTTGGAAGGGAATGCCCCTTACAAATAGCAAGTTGCAAAACCTATTTAGAAAGTCGCAAACAAATTGCGGCTCGCGAAATAGGCTATGTACATGGCCCAATGGTTTTTTGCACATATAAAAACAGATCGTACATCTGGCCCTTAGTATTTTATATTGATGTAATAGCCCCTCTGTCACATGTATTTAATTTGTTTTATAGCATCTCTCATACCATTGTAGGATGTCAGAGCACTTTACATCACACACATATAGACATTGAATCATACATGTAAATCAGTGTGTATATAAAATGTTTAAAGAGTGCTTGTTCTGGAAAAGCACAAACTCAGGATTCAGAACATAACACAGTGGCTAGCATTGACTTTAACATTAAAAATGTAATTCCACCTAAATATATCTTTTTATCAGGATAATGAATAACTGGGACAAAATATAAGTTACTAACTGGTACCATGCAGTTTGCAAGCAGCTCTTTGACAGTTTATAGGTCCCTCTGCTAGATTACGATTGTCACTTATGAAGTGCACAGTAACAAAAGAAACTCTGTGACAAAGGCAGTAACCACGAACCTATGCACATAAAATACTGCTTTTTAAGATGCATGTTACACGTTCTTTGCAGTAGGCACATTAACCCTTTGTGCTACATTAGTTAAATCAAAGCTGCCACTGAACAAAACTCTCCTTGCTCTCCAGCAGGTACATTAATCACTGGCATTCTCTTGACACTTTTATTGTTGCTGGAAAGCTACTAATTATACAAGAAACGTTTCTGTGCTTTTAAAACTGTTGCCTACGGACCCCCTGGGAATCTGTCACGGACCCCTGGGGGTCCGCGGTCCACAGTTTGGGAAACACTGCTCTACAATACCACAAGACTCCTTTTAGAGGGTCCAGAGGAAAGAGTACAAACTACAGAGGATCATATCAACAACAGAGATACTCTTCCTACGGCTCAGGTTTGCAACAGTACCGCCAGCCTTATCAACAAAGGCAGGGTCAATCCTCCAATTACTCCAGGCCTAACAATAGAGGGAAGCAAGCTCGCCAGGGACGTGATACCTCCAAACGTCAATAGCAGCCTCCTGGCTCTTCCTATTGTGCCCTCCTCCAGGAAGCCATCAGTTGGAGGCAGGGTATCCCAATACCTTCAGAATTGGTCCAGGATCACATCGGACCGTTTGGTGCTAAACATCATTCGAAAGGGCCATATCTTAGAATTCATTCAAATCCCACCATCCAAAGCCCCTGCAGCCATTCCATCGAAACACCTGCGTCTCCTGCGGCTTGAAGCACATCAAATGCTCCTAAAAGGAGCAATAGAGCCAGTTCCTGCCGACCAAAGAGGACAGAGATTCTATTCCAGGTTCTTCCTGGTAAGGAAGACGCTAGAGAAATGGCGCACCATTTTGGATCTCAGGGAGCTCAACACCCATCTCATCTCCCTGTCTATCCGGATGGTCTCTCTTCAAGACATCCTGCGGCTCATCAATCCGGGGGATTTCATGGCCACGCTCTATCTCGAAGATGCGTACTTTCATGTACTGATTCACCCAGCGCACAGAAAGTTCCTACGCTTTACAGTAGCAAAGAGCCATTTTCAATTCAGGGTTTTGCCCTTTGGTCTTCGCTCAGCCCCGAGGATTTTCACGAAGGTGCTGGCGCCAGTAGCTGCTTTCCTGCGAAGGAATCATTTTCAAGTCTTTCCTTACGTGGACGACTGGTTGCTGAAGACCCCGTCCAGGGGAGCTGCGCAGGACACTGTTCAGGCTTGTACAAACCTCTTTCAAAACAAGTTAAACAAGGACAAATCCTCTCTGATCCAATCCAGGGAGTCACGTTTCCTGGGAGCAATTCTGGACTCAAGACTCTCAAAGGTTTTTCCAACTCTAGATAGACGAGAGAAACTGCAGTCCATGTCTTTGGACATACAAAAAAGGTGTCTTTCAGTACGCCGCTACAAATCTCTGCTGGGGGTAATGTCGTCATGTATAACTCTGATTCCGCACCGCAGACTGCGAATGCGTCCTACAAGAACTGGACATCCATTGGACACAGGTTCACGGGTCATTCGACGACAAAGTAAATATCACTCCATCAATGAAAAGAGCGGCCCTGTGTTGGACAGACCAGAGAAACCTATCCCAAGTTCTATCCTTTGGAAGCGATCTGTCTCCTCAGGTAGTGACAACGGATGCGTCCTTGGAGGGCTTGAGAGCAGTGATGCAAGACCTACATGTCAGTGGTCGTTGTCTCCTCACGATCGTCGGCTCCACATCAATCTCTTAAAGCGAAGAGCAATAAAACTGGCTCTGCAAGCCTTTCTCCCTCGCCTAAAAGATTCGCAAGTGCTCATCAGGACGACACCACGGCCATGCATTATGTGAACAAGGGAGGAACCAGGTCTCTCCCATTGTCGCAGGAAGCTCAAGAGATCTGCGAATGGGCGACCCATCATGGAATGTCGCTGCAGGCAGAACACTTGCCAGGAATTCTAAACGAAAATGCCGACAGATTGAGCAGGTAACCCTCCGTCAGTCACGAGTGGGAACTGAACCAACGGATTCTGGAAGAGGTGTTTTACCAGTGGGCAGACCAACAATAGATCTCTTTGCCACACCGACCAACAAGAAATGCCGGTCTTATGCAAGCAGGCTTCACCACCAAGGATCATTGGGAAATGCGCTTTCGATAGCCTGGTCAAGGACATTTGCCTACACCTTTCCCCCCATTCCGCTGATCCCCAGATTGGTCAGGAAGATCAAAGTGGAACCATGCAGGATGATCCTAATAGCCCCTGCTTGGCCGAGACAGTTCTGGTACACGGAGCTCCATCTGCTATCGCTAGTTCCTCCTCTCCCCTTGAGGACTATTCCAAATCTCCTCACAATGTCCGAAGGACAGGTTTGGCATCCAGATCCACAGTCATTACACCTGACAGCATGGCTCCTGAGCAGCGAGGATTTATGAATCTCCCCATCTCAAACGAAATTAAAGACGTCCGCTCCCAGGCGAGAGCTCCTTCCACAAACAGGACTTACTGCTTAAAATGGAAGAGATTTTGTATTTGGTGCAGGAGAGAGAAAGTTGACCCCTTTACTTCAAAGCCTCATCAACTTCTACCTTATCTCTTGTCCCTGGCTAAGTCGGGACTGGTCCATTCTTCTATAAAGGTTCATTTGGCAGCCATTTCAAGATACAGACGGTCTGAGTCTGGTCCTTCGTTGTGGTCTACCAGAATTGTGAAACAATTTTTAAAGGGCTTGTTCCGGGTCTATCCACCAGTGAGGCCTCCGCCTCCTACCTGGCACCTAAATCTAGTCCTCACTCAACTCATGAAGAGCCCATTTGAACCAATTCCTCGTTCAGACATGAAGTTCCTTTCATGGAAATTGGCTCTCCTTCTTGCCCTCACATCAGCAAGACGTATTGGAGAATTGCAGGCTCTCACAATCCAAGAGCCTTTCCTGCAATTTAAAAGAAACACTGTTATCTTGAGAACTAATCCAAGGTTCATACCCAAAGTACCCTCTGACTTCCACTTGAATGAGCCGGTTATTCTAAAGGCGTTCTTTCCTCACCCTGCTACACCAGCGGAGAAGTCGCTGCATTCTCTGGATGTTCAACGATGTTTAAAATTCTATTTATATAGTACCAAGGGATTTCGGAAATCCTCCCAATTTTTTGTTGCTTTTGGTGGTCCGAGCAAAGGTCTCCCGCTCTCAAAACAGGGGATTGCAAGATGGATTAAGAGTACCATTCTACATTGCCATACTGCAGCAGGTAAACCACTGACTGGCAGGGTTCGGGCACATTCCACACGATCGGTGGCTTCAACAGCCCTCTTCGCGGGGGTGCAGATTAAAGATAGTTGCAGAGCTGCTACCTGGAGCAGCGTCTACACCTTTACTAAGCATTACTGCTTGGAATCCTTACAGCAAGAGGATGCGGCAGTGGGCCAGTCTGTCCTGAGGAACCTTTTCCAATAATTGGTGAGCTTTCTTTGCTATCCCACCTTCCGTTATTGTGCACATTTTGTATCTTTGTCATATTAGCTATTGCAATGTATTTTTGACACAAAATGTGTTTTCTTATTGCTAACTGCTTGCTACTCTGATACAAAAGCATGGGAATCTATGAAAGTTCCAATACTGGGGCAAGAAAACAAGTTACTTACCTGTAACTTTGATTCCCCAGCATTGGTAACTTTCATTACTGCTCGAAAAGCCAGGTCTTGAGTTGCTTCCTGAAGAAGAGATGGTCCTGGGTCAGCCGTAATTTGATGGGGAGGGAGTTTTGCAGCGTGAATCTTTCTGGATTCACTATGCTGTGCATTATTCCGCGATCTGGTGGTTGGGTCCGGATTCGTAGTCTTTTTTTCTCTCTTTTTTTTTTTTTTTTGTAGCCCAGGTGGGCGTCGACGTCCCACCATTTGGTGCACCTTCGTGACGTCGGCACGCTTCCTGCGGAAGCTCCCACCCTTGGGCGCCATCTTCAGATTCTTTTTTCCGCCGTTGGGTCTGGATCGTCTCATGAAGCTCCGGAGAAGTTTCAGGAGAAAAGAAGGAAATACACCAAGTTTTTGAGAAAAAAGGACCGAGGGAAGTCGGAGAAGACCTCCTAGAGCCAGAACGAAGAAAGAGGAGAAAACCTTGTGATATTCGACGGCCAAGGAGAAAGCGCGCGCAGGGGGCCCCATGAGCGAGCACATGGACAACACCCCATTCAAGTTCTGCCGTAATTGCCACCACAAGTACGCGCCGAAGGACCAGCATCCGGTCTGCAACCTCTGCCTGCCGATCGACCACTCCAGCGAGGATTGCAACGCCTGTTCAATCTTCACGCCGAAGACTTTGAGAGTTCGAGAGAGACAGAGGGTGGCCCACCACACGATGCAAGGGAAAGGGACCACGCCGACCCTCTACCAGCTGGGTGCCTCTTCCAACGAAGAGGAGAACATCGCCTAGGGACCAGATGACTTCACGGTCGTAGAGACCGATGTGAGACCTTCAAAAAAGGTAGGAGAGTCTACGACCCCGAAAACCCAGACAGGGCCGAGAAAGCCTGAGGGAGAACCCCGAAAAGCAGAGGCTAAGTCCTCGAAAGGAGCGCCGGCGACGAAAGTTTCGACGTCCGAAGCCGCATCCTCCGAAAGGCCCAGCGGATTTTTCGAAAAGGACTCCCAGATGGCAAAGACCAGCGAAAAGCAAAGGTCGTCGAGGCAGGCCCTCGAGAAGGGACCCTCGAGCGAGAAAACGCTCAGAATGGCCTCGACGTTGAAGGTACCGTCGAAGAGACCAGCCGAAAAGCTCGACGCCGAGCAAGCGGCAGAGATGGAGAAAAAGAGAAGAAGGCTCGAGGCCGAAATGGAGAGTATGCTCCAGAGGAAGAGAGTCTTCGAGGAAACGATGAACTACTCGATTCCCTCGAAGACCTACTCGTTTCCCGCGAACACCGCTGCGACCGCCGAAGAGGTAGAGGTGCAGGAGGACTTCGAGGCCGAGGAGCCGCCGAAAACTCCAAACCCCACAGATGAGGGAGAAGAGGAGGACTTCTACCGCTCGGAAGGAGATTACCTCCGCGAGAGCTACTACTCAGAATCCTCGGCGTCGCTAGAGGAAGAATGGCAGGATCTCGAGGCCGATAACCCTGAGGAACCTGTGGAGACATACCCTTCGAGGGCTTCGCCGCCAGACGACATCGGGGCTTACTATGAGGTCGTTAAGAAGGCTGTAGCAGTCTACAACGTGAAATTGGAGGAGGAGCAGACAAAAGCTGACTTCCTGCTAGAAACTTTGCTCCCCTCGCAGACGAAAAGCAGCTTCCTGCCCATGCTGAAGAGCGTCACGGCCCAAGGGACTGAAGCCTTCAAGGAACCGGCCACATGCAGGTCAGTGACCCCGAGGACGGAGAAGAAATACAAGTTCTCCTCCGAGGACCCCCCCCTTATATCCAGGGCACCGTGGCAGCTGACTCTATAATCGCGGCAACGGCCAGAAGAAGGGCCAACGTGCCAACCACATCTGGGCCACCACCTGATAAGGAAAGCAGGAGGATGGACCTCACTGGAAGGAAAATTGAAAGAAATGCAGCTATGCATTGGAGGATGGCAAACTCCAATGCACTCCTGAATAGACACCAATATCAGCACTGGGATGAGATGAGCCAGTTGCTGAAACACATGCCTGAGGAGTACAGGCAGAGGGCAGCCCACCTCGTGGAGGGGGGAAAGGACATAGCAAACGCATGCCTGAAGACAGCTCTAGATGGGGCAGAAACATCTAGCAGGCTGATGGCCATAGGCATCACTGAGAGAAGGCAAGCCTGGCTCAGAATATCAGGCTTCAAGGCAGAAGTGCAAAACAACATCCTGAACACGCCCTTCAACGGGGAGACGCTGTTCGGGGCATCAGTAGATGACAAACTGGCTCAGCTGAAGAAGGACAATGATACAGCCAAATCGATGGGAGCCCTAAAATTCAGGGGGATGCGGAGAGGCACCCCCACAAGGAGACCAAATGGTAGAGGGGGAAACCAGCAATCACATTCGCAACAGTCGCACCACCATGGTCAACAGAGTGACAACCAAGGGCACCAGGGTCAACAGAGGCAGAATTGGAACTCCCAGAATAGGGGCCAGTCCTTTCGGGGGAGAGGAAATGGACGGGGCCAGAGACGGAGAGGTGGTGATTAACCCCCTTAAAAGTGACTCCATGAGGAAGGAGGCGCTCACCCACCCAAAGCCTCAGGGGGGAGAGCACCTACAGCTAAGGGGAGGCTCACATGGACACGGCTCAAGGGAACACACAACACCAGTAGGGGGAAGGTTGAGATTTTTTCTATACGAGTTGGGAAAAATAACCACAGACAAGTGGATACTAAACATTATACAGCACGGATACTGCATAGAGGTGGAAAAATATCCACCAAGCAGAAAGCCAAAGAGAAGGGGTCACAAGGGCAAAGAACTGCAGTTGCTCCAAGAGGAAGCTCAAGAACTGCTCCTCAAAGAGGCCATAGAACAAGTCCCGCACAGAGAAAGGAACAAGGGGGTGTACTCAAACTACTTCCTAGTACCAAAGGCGGACGAAAGCCTAAGACCCATTCTGGACCTACGGTTCCTGAACACCTACGTAAAAACTCAAAAGTTCAAGATGACTTCCCTGCAAGAGGTCATCCCACAAATAAGGCCCGGGGACTACTTGTCCACCATAGACCTAAAAGACGCATACCTGCACATCCCCATGAACAGGAAACACAAACACATGTTAAGATTCAAGGTGAACGAAGACCACTACCAGTTCACAACCCTGGCTTTCGGACTCAAGTCAGCGCCAAGGGTCTTTACCAAATGCCTCGCGGCGGTGGCCGCACACCTACGAAGGAAGGGTATACATGTGTACCCCTACCTGGACGACTGGCTCGTGAAAGCAAGCTCTTACACGAGGTGCAAAGCTCACGCAGAACAGGTCACAAGAACGCTCACGAACCTGGGCTTCTCCATCCACTTGAGAAAGTGCTCCATGGACCCAGAACAAGTGAAAATCTTCCTGGGAGCCCTGATCAACACGGTCGAATGCAGAGTGACACTCAGCGAGAAGAGAACACTTAGCCTGCTGAGGGAGAAACGTCACTACCAGAAGGGGCAAGTTCTGGCAGTGAGGACGGTGAGCAAGATCTTGGGGATGATGGTGTCATGCATCCACCTGGTCCCCAATGTTCGGCTAAAGATGAGACCACTACAGGAGTGGCTGCAACAGCAATGGTCACAAGCAGAAGGAAGTTGGGAAGATCTAGTGGTTGTTACGCACAATGTGCAGGAGGAGATGAAATGGTGGACGAAGGAGTATATAACGATGGGGAAACCTCTAACGCCACCGGACCCAACTGTGACCATCACCACAGACGCATCCCAGAAAGGATGGGGTGCACACATGAACAGGCTCAGAGTGCGGGGTCTGTGGAACCCAGGAGATGCAGTCAAGCACATCAACTACCTGGAACTGAAAACGCTGTTGTTGTCCCGCAAGGCCTTCCAAAAGCACCTTTACAACAAAAGGGTGATGGAGAAGTGTGGCTCACTGGTTAGAGCAGGCAGACCCTGAAGCAGAGGTCAGACCCGGGACCAGGGTTCAATTCCCGACGCGGCAGGGTCTTGAGCTCAAATGTCCATGGACTCGATAATTCTCGCTTCGGTGCCTGACCTAATCATGGGTTCACACTCTGCAACTCTGGGCATTAAGCTTGCTTAATCTCCACAACGGCCCCCCGCGGCGGGATGCCTGGCTTTCACCTTGGGGATGCCCTGTAGGGGCTATCTCACAGGGAAAAGCCAGGACGGGTTCCCAAGGCAAGCGCGGAGATATCCCTTCGGGGGTCGATTCAGGCGCTATATAAGAAACATAATAATAATACAGACAGAGTACACCACAACGATGTTTTAGATCAACAAGCAAGGGGGGACTCAGTCATTCCCCCTGTCGAGCTTGGCTCAAGAAATATGGAGATGGGCGATCCCACTCAGGATAGACCTGCTTGCCATACACCTGCCAGGGAAGGACAATGTGGAAGCGGATTGGCTCAGCAGGCAAGCATCGGTGTCCCACGAATGGGAACTGAACAACCAGGAGACAGAGAATCTGTTCAGGAGGTGGGGCACGCCAACAATAGACCTGTTTGCAACACGCCAGAATGCAAAATGCCTACACTTTGCATCGTGGGAACAGGAACCGATGTCCCATGGGAATGCCCTATGGATAAGCTGGTCAAAGAAATTTGCCTACGCTTTTCCACCGATGCCACTGATCCCCAGAGTCCTGAACAAGTGCAGGTCAAGCAACATGACTCTCATCCTGGTGGCTCCCCAATGGGCGAGGCAGACTTGGTACTCTCAGATTATGGAGATGTCGCAGGGCAAAGCACACAAGTTCCCAAAAAGAAGAGACCTTCTCTCCATGGAAGGGGGACAAGTTCTACTCCCAGAACCAGAAAGCCTCAGCCTGTCAGCGTGGCTCCTGAGGACTTGGAGTTCGCACATCTAAAACTACCAGAGAGCACACTTCGGGTGCTGAGAGAAGCAAGGAGACCCAGCACGCGGAAGTGCTATGGGGAGAAATGGAAGAGGTTCACAAAGTGGTGCCATAGGAAAAACCTGGAGAGAAAACTGACTAGAGAGTCTACAGTACTTAGATACCTCACGCACCTGATCAAAGCTAAACTAAGCTCGTCCTCGCTGACGGTTCACCTGGTAGCGATTGTGGCATACACAAGAGGAGAAACAGGAAGACGTTTCTTCACTTCCAGAGTAGTTAAAAGGTTCTTGGAAGGAGCGAAGAGAATAGCGCCACCCAAGAGGATGCCGCCGCCGGCATGGAACTTGAACGTGGTACTGACGGAACTCATGAAACCACCGTTTGAACCCATCCATAAAGCGTCACTACAAATGCTGACAATGAAGACAGCCTTCCTAGTAGCAATAACATCGCTACGCAGAGTGAGCGAGCTACAAGCTTTGACGCTGCCAGAACCGTACATACAAATACACAGTGACAGGGTGGTGATGAGGACAGACCCGTATTTCATGCCCAAGGTAGTATCTAAATTCCACATGAACCAAAGTATCCAGATACCTAGCTTCTTCCAGAAGCCCACGTCAAACGCGGAGAGGGCGCTCCACACTGTGGACGCAAGGCGGGCAGTAATGCACTAAATAGAAAGGACGAAAGAACACAGGAAGACGAAACAATTCTTTGTGTCCTTCGCAAGGAGTCTCCTGGGTATACCAGTGACTAAGAACACCATAGCAAGATGGATTGCCAAAACAATACAGCTCTGCCACATGCAAGCTGGTGAAGTGCTCACGGAGGGGCAACGATCGCCTTCCTGGCAAACACGCCCATCCAAGACATATGCCTGGCGGCGACATGGGCTTCAGTGCACACTTTCACTAAACACTATTGCGTAGATGTGCAGATGAACAAGGAAGCACAAGTGGGCCAAAGAGTGCTTCAACATATCTTTAACAACCAACGCTCATCTTCCACCTAGCCGCCACGTGAGTGACAAAACGGCTACGAAATCTATGCACAGCATAGTGAATCCAGAAAGATTCACGCTGCAAAACGAATAGTTTCTTACCTGTCGGTGTAGTTTTGCAGCTTGAAGATCTTTCTGGATTCACTAGCGAACCCACCCACCTCCGCCAGAAAGATGAGGCTGGAGAAGGTGGAAGGACATAGAGTAAGATAAGAACATTTAACAAAACAAATATACGTGAAGAAGTTTACGTTGAAGGAAAGTTTAATACACATAGCCATGGATTCACCACAAAAAAGAAGAGAAAAAAGAATCCAAAGATGGCGCCCAAGGGTGGGAGCTTCCGCAGGAAGCGTGCCGACGTCACGAAGGTGCACCAAATGGTGGGACGTCGACGCCCACCTGGGCTACAAAAAAAAAAAAGAGAGAAAAAAGACTACGAATCCGGACCCAACCACCAGATCGCGGAATAATGCACAGCATAGTGAATCCAGAAAGATCTTCAAGCTGCAAAACTACACCGACCGGTAAGAAACTATTCGTTCCATGTCTTGGCCTCCAGGTAGGAGAAGGATCTTCCTCCGGCGGTGGCTCTGCGGATGCGTGGTACGGTGGCGAGGGCGAGGCTGGTCGATCGCAGCTGGCAGGTTGGCGTGTAGAATGTGAGGCGGTTGTTGAGGTATTAGGGGCCCAGGTCATGGAGAGCTTTGTGTGCGTGGGTGAAGTCTGAACGTGATCCTCTTGCTGACGGGGAGCCAGTGCAGGTCTCTCAGGTGGGCGGAGATGTGGTTGTGGCGGGGGATGTCCAAGACGAGTCGTGCGGAGGCGTTCTGCATGCATTGGAAGTCTTTTCTGTAGTTTGGCAGTGGTTCCCGCGTGGAGGGTGTTCCCGTAGTCCATTCGGCTGGTGACGAGTGCCTGGGTGACCGTCTTCCTGGTTTCGGTGGGGATCCATCAGAAGATCTTACGGAGCATGCGCAGGGTGTTGCAGCAGGATGATGATATGGCGTTGACTTGTCTGGTCATTGCGAGGGCGGAGTCCAGGATGAAGCCCAGGTTTCGTGCATGGTCCGTTGGCTTGGGGGTGGTGCCCAGGGCAGGGGGCCACCAGGAGTCGTCCCAGGCGGAGGGGGATGATTCCAGGATGAGGACTTCAGTCTTGTCTGAGTTCAGCTTCAGGCGGCTGTTCTTCATCCATTCGGCGACGTCCTTTCCCTCGTGTAGGCTGGCTCTGGCGTTGGCCGGGTCGTTGGTGAGGATCAGCTGGGTGTCGTCTGCGTATGAGATGTTAAGGTTGTGCTGGCGTGCGATGGGGCTCATGTAGACGTTGAAGAGGGTGGGGCTGAGCGATGATCCTTGAGGTACGCCGCAGATGACTTTGGTGGCCGCGGAACGGAACGGGGGGAGGCGGACTCTCTGGGTTCTTCCGGCGAGGAACGAGGTGATCCACTCCAGTGCTTTCCGTTGGATTCCGATGTTGCTGAGGCGCTGTATTAGGGTGCGGTGGCAGACTGTGTCGAATGCTGCAGAGGGGTCCAGGAGGATAAGGGCAGCGGTTTCCCCGTTGTCTAGCAGGGATCTGATGTCGTCGGTGGCTGCGATGAGGGCGGGCTCGGTGCTGTGGTTGACTCGGAAACCGGACTGTGAGGGGTCGAGGCATCCGTTTGTCTCGAGGAAGGCGGTGAGCTGTATGAATGACGGTCTTCTGGATGACTTTGGCAGGAAAAGGGAGGAGTGAGATGGGGCGGAAGTTCTTGAGGTCGGTGGGGTCCCCTGTTGGTTTCTTCAGGAGGACGCTGAGCTCGGCATGCTTCCAGCTCTCCGGGAAGGTGGCGGTGTTAAAGGAGATGTTGATGATGTTCCGGAGTTGGGGTGCGATGATGGAGCCGGCCTTGTTGAAGACGTGGTGGGGGCAGGGTTCGGTAGGGGATCTGGAGTGGATGGTGTTAATCGTGCGGGTGATGTCTTAGGTGCTGACCGGGGTCCAGTTGCAGAGGGTGGTGGTGGGGGTCGTTGTTTCGGTGGTTGGTGCGTCGAAGCGGTTGTGTATGTCTGCGATCTTGCGGTGGAAGAAGGAGGCGAGTGTGTCGCAGAGGTCTTGCGAGGGTGTTATGTCGTTTTTTCCGGTGCTGGGGTTGGAGAGCTCTTTGACGATGCTGAAGAGTTCCTTGCTGTTGTCCAGGCGTTCTCTGAATGATGTCCTTTTGGTGGTGCGGATCAGCTGGTGGTGTGTGCGGGTGGCGTTCTTGAGGGCGGTCATGTTTTCTGTGGTCTGGTCCGGGCTCCAGGCTTTTTCGAGGGTGCAGCAGTTTTTCTTGGATGTTTTGAGTTAGTTGGTGAACCACGAGGCTTTTTTGCTGCTGTGTCTGCTGGGATGGTTTTTCAGTGGTGCGAGGTCGTCGGCGCAGTTGATGAGCCATTGTGTGAAAATGCGGGCTGCTTCGTTGGGGTCAGTCGTGTTGTTGGGAGGGTTCTGGCTGAGGGAGGTGGTGAGCTGGTCGGCGGTGATCTTACTCCAGCTCCTGTGGGGAACCTGTTGCGGGTGGTGGGTCGTGTTTATCTTGAAGCTGAAGTGGACGCAGATGTGATCGGTCCAGTGCAGTCCGGTGGAGTGGCTGAAGGCGATGTGCTTGCTGGAGGAGAAGACTGGGTCAAGTGTGTGGCCGGCGTAGTGGGTGGGGTGTTCACCAGTTGCTTGAGTCAGAGGTTGGCGAGGTTGGCCAGCAGGGTAGTGGTGTTGCTGTCGTTGTTGTTCTCCAGGTAGAAGTTGAGGTCCCCTAGGAGGATGTAGTCAGGCGAGGGTGGGGCTGATTAAGTCTGCGTTGGCTTCGCTGAATTGTGTGTGTGGTCCCGGGGGTCTGTAGAGGAGTGCCTCTGAGGGTGGTCTTTGGGTCGGTGTGTATCTGGAAGTGGAGGTGCTCGGCGGCAGTGAGGGTTTTCTTCTGAGTTGGTCGTGATGCGGATGGTGCTCCTGTGGACGATGGCGATGCCTCCTCCTGTCTGGTTAACGCGGTCCTTCCGGGTGATATTGTATCCGTCCGGGGTGGCTATGGCGATGTCTGGTGCTGAGGAGGCGTTCATCCATGTTTCCGTGAGGAAGGCGACGTCTGGAGATGTTGAGTCGAGCAGGTTTCAGAGTTCGACGGCGTGTCTGTGGACGGAGCGAGTGTTGAGCAGGATGCACTTGAGGTGGTTGTTGCTGGTGCCTGGCCTTTCGGGTGCGGTGATGGTCCGGAGGCAGGTGAGCTTGCAGGCTTGGCAGGTGAAGGGTCCGTGGGTGCGTTTGGGTGTGGCTCAGTAGCAGGCGGGGTTCCGGTCGGTTTGAGGGTGGCGGTGTCGTACGTCCATCGTGCTGGCTGGCATCTTCGGGGGCCAGGGGTCCTGGTGCTGGGCGGGGTCCAGGCGCGGACTGGCTACACAGAAAGATGACAAGGGAGTCAACAGTGCTAAGGTACCTCACGAACCTGCTGAAGGCAAAGCTAAGCTCCTCCTCGCTGAGAGTACACCTGGCAGCAATTGTGGCCTACACAAGATAGACTGGAAAGAGTTTCTTTACGTCACAGATAGTAAAGAGATTCATGGAAGGGGCAAAAAGGATCGCGCCTCCTAAGAGGATGCCGCCACCAGCATGGAACCTTAATCTAGTCCTGACAGAGCTCATGAAGGCGCCTTTTGAACAGATTCATAAAGCTTCCCTACAAATGCGAACAATGAAAACAAGCTTCTTGGTGGCTATCACCTCCCTGCGCAGGGTGAGCGAACTACAGGCGCTAACGCTACAAGAACCCTACATCCAAATTCACAATGATAGGGTGGTGATGAGAACGGACCCACACTTCATGCCAAAGGTGGTGTCGAGGTTTCACATCAACCAAACAGTTCAAATACCAAGTTTCTTTCAAAAACCAACCACAAGCGCAGAGAGGGCACTCCACACTCTGGACGCTAGAAGGGCAGTAATGCACTACATAGAAAGAACAAAGGAACACAGGAAGACGAAACAGTTCTTTGTGGCCTTCGCAAGCAGTTTCCTGGGTGGACCAGTAACAAAGGGGACCATCGCATGATGGATCGCAAAAACTATTCAATTCTGCCACAAACAAGCAAACCAAGAACCAGCAGAGGGCGCACGTGCCCACTCAACTAGGAAAAGGGGAGCAACGATAGCCTTCCTGGCTAACACACCCATTCAAGACATATGCCTGGCGGCAACATGGGCTTCTGTGCACACGTTCACTAAGCGCTACTGTGTGGATATACAAATGAACAAGGAAGCACAAGTAGGACTGAAAGTGCTTCATCATATATTCAGCAGCCAACGCTCCTCTTCCACCCAGCCGCCACAAAAGTAACAAACCGCTACAAAGTCTATGCACAGCATAGTGAATCTAGAATGAATGGCGCTGCAAAACGAATAGTTTTTTCCCTTTTCGGTGTAGTTTTGCTGGTTGAAGATCTTTCTGGATTCACTAGCGAACCCACCCATCTCCGCCAGCAAGATGAGGCTGGAGAATCAGGTGGTAAAAAACAAGGACAATACTGAAACGGATACCTTGAACTACAAAGCGGATTAAATAACTTACTTGAACATTGCCAAGGATTCACAAAAACACAAAACGAGAAAAAAGAATTCGAAGATGGCGCCCAAGGGTGGGAGCTTCCGCATTAAGCGTGCCGACGTCACGGAAAGACACCAAAGGGTGGGACGTCGACACCCACCTGGGCTACGAAAAAAAAAGAAAATCAAAGAAAAGACTACGATTCCGGACCCAACCACTAGACCGCAGAATAATGCACAGCATAGTGAATCCAGAAAGATCTTCAAACTGCAAAACTATACCGACAGGTAAACTATTAGTTACTCATCAATACTGACATATGCACTTAATCCCTGACACAGCCATAGTCCATCACTCCCCCATACAGCTTCTCAGACATGCACACAGTACCCCATTCCACCACTGACTCACTCACCCATCCATACAGGCAGTCACACACCTCACCCACCCACACAAAAAACCATAGAGGTAGTCCGACAACCAATCAATCACCCATATAGCCATTCATGTACCCACTGGCCCACATATACACCCACTTAGACATCAACTGACAGATACTCATTTACATAACCAGTCACTTACGTATACATTCACTGAGACACCCAATCACTAACTTATACAGTCAGTCATGCACCCACTGAGTCATCCATACAGACACTCATGCACCCACTGATTTTCCAATACACCTTAGTATATAGATATATTTAACACTCATAAACTTGTTTAAAATATTCACTGTATGTCATTACTGATGTCCTAAATGATGTCATTTGAGATGTCGTCAGTGATGTCACTGACCATGTCATGAGGGCTGTAATATGTGAGGTCATAAGCAGTGCATTGCGGGTGTACCAGTTATAGTTAACTCCGGTAACCATAGCGGCTGAAAATAAATAAAAATATATATGTTCGAGGCATATGAGCTGTAGATCATATGCATTAGCATGGATCGACATCTGGTGTTGGGCCTGGATGATTGCACTTTGTTTTTCTTCAAAGAAGTCTTTGTAGTTGCGAGGTAGGTGACTCCTCCATTTGGTGATAGTGCGCATGGACTCCATCCATAGATTGTTTTTTTCCGCCATCAGGTTCGGATGTGTATTGTTGCGCTCTGGTTCGGTATAGTTTTCGAACCCCTATGACGCGCAATCCTCTACCCCCAACGGTATTGTCTTTCGCGGTTTCCCACTCTACGCGCATCGTACATTTTGTAAAACAGTCGATCGGGAACTTAGAGGCGGGCCTACCTGTGTCAACCACGCCAGCAGTCGACGGAACTGACTCCATTTAAACTATGTCCCGGGTGTCGTGCTGAGTTCCCACGCACCAACCTGCACCAGGTCTCACCAGGTCTGCAACCTGTGCTTATCCCCCGAACACGATGAGTAGGACTGCAAAGCGGGTCGATAGTTTCGATCGAAAAAGACTCTTCGTGACCGTCGGGCTTAACGCCACGAAATGCAGAGACAGCGGCTCTGTACGGACATCTTTGGAGAAGATTCTTAGGTTCCCCGTACAGACGTAGAGGCCGACGAAGAAGAACCAGTCTCAGTCTCTGTAGCAGACTCCAACATGGAGGAAGACCTGAACATGACCCCGGGTCAACGTACCGGGAGTACAAATCCCCATGTGACCACACAACCCAAAAAAATTAAGGCTCCGGCTCACCCTGCTCTCGAGCTCAGGTCGACACCAACAAAAAGTTTCTAATGCTCTGCCCTCCAGCCTGGCTACGAAACAGAAGGACAATCTTTCCGGCTCGAGCCGGGCCTATTCTGGTACCGAAACACCACCTTCGGCACCGAAGCATAAGCTGCCTCATGTGTCTCTCCCTACATCACCGACACAGAAGACCCCTTCAGCACTGAAGGCCTGAGAGCCAAAAAAAGCTTTGGAGCCAAAATAGTCCACGCCGAAATCCTCGGCACCTAAAAGCTCGTAGCAGTCAACCTTCGCACCGAATCACTCAGAGCTGAAACATCCTGCTCCGAAAGATTCAGGTTCTAAACATACAAAGAGTAAGCATTCGGTCTCGGAACCTTCTGCGCAGAAAGACCCTCATAAATTTTCCACGCCAAAACCCATTCCTAAGGAGAAAGACGCTCCTTCCCAGGAACTTCCATCTGAAGATAGTTTTGTACCCAAAACAGAACAGACTCTGTATCGATCCTAAAACTGGACACCTTACAGCCATTCCTCCCAAAATAAATGGAAGCGAAATCGCTCAGAGGACTTGTCCTATCCGTCTGAAAAAGGACATTGGTACAAACCCGTCTCCCCCTTACATACCACCTTCTCCTCCACGTAACCCACATCTACTAATCACACCATCAAATTCACCACCATCCCCATTTTCACCTAAACTCCAGGATGATTATGGGGACGAGAATTAGGACATACCACAGAAACTCCCTCATGAAACTGATTCATGGGAAGATTACAATAAAGACCCGGATCACAATAATGAACCTGACCTGACCCTCCCCACCTGATGATAATATAGGGTTTAAGCTTAACAGGGCTGCTTAATACCATGGGGTGGAGCTATACTCAAACCCTCTAGAGGAGGATTTTCTTGTGGAGACATTCGCATATTCACAGAAATCCACTAAAACTTTGCCCATGCTCAAGGGCATGATAAAACATGTAGACTAGGTTTTTAAGGATCCAGTCAGAGCCATAATACTGACCCCTAGAGTGGATAAAAAGTACAAGCCCGCTCCTACAAACCCTGTATATATTAGGGGACAGTTGCCCCGAGACACTCTTGTTGTATCTAACGCCCGTAAAAGAACTACTTACGAAACTACTGGCGACGCCCCTCTTTTTGATGAGTCTAAATTAATAGATGCATCAGGCAAACAAGTGGTCTCACAGGCTGCTAACCATTGGCAAATCGCTAATGCTCAGGCCCTTTTAGCACACTATGACAGAGCTCACTATAATGAGTTAGATAAACTCATCCAACACATGCCTGATGAATACAAGACAAAGGCTAATGACCTCATTCAAGAAGGAAAGCTTATCACCAATACTTACATAAAATGAGCACTGGCTGCAGCAGATACAGCATCTCGTGCCATCAACACCAGCAGTCACACTTTAGTTCGAATCTCTGGATTCTAGCAGGAGGTCCAATCCTCCATACTCAATCAGCCCTTTGATAAAGAGCATCTTTTTGGGCCAACAGTCAACACTTCCCTTGATAAGATGAAAAAGGACACAAACTGCTAAGTCCAAGGGGGCTTTACCATTACCTTCTAGCACTGGTTCCTTTCGCCGCTCCATTAATAGAGGTGGCTCAAAAACAGTATTGTCAGACTCCCTCCTCCTCTTATAAAAACAACCTATCCGCCTCCTCCAGAGGTTATTTTTGAGGAGGCTAGAGGGGAATAATAAGGGACGAGGCAGAGGTAATTCCACCAGCACATCCCCTGCCAATAAACAATGACTTCCCTCCACTACCCCCTTATCATTTAACATCTGTCGGGGGACAACTATCACACTTCCTACCTGTCTGGAATTCAATCACCACAGATAAGTGGGTATTACAAATTATCCAGTATGGTTATTGCCTGGAACTTGCATGTACCCCTCCCCCCATCTCTCCTTCCAAAAGAGTGCGTCACCAGAACACCTCACACTTTTTAAACAAGAGGTTCTCTCCCTGTTACAAAAACATGTAATCGAACTAGTCTCATTACACCATCGGGGGACGGGGGTATACTCCATATACCTTTTTAATTCCAAAAAAGGACGGCTCTCTCAGGCCTATATTGGACCTAAGAACGCTAAACCTCTATATTCAGTCAGATCATTTCCAAATGGTCACACGACAAAAGGTGCTCCAACTGCTTCAGCAAGTCGACTTCCTTTCCACTCTAGATTTAAAGGACGCTTACTTTCATACTACCATTCACCCAGCTCACGGGAAATATCTCAGGTTTGTGGTGGACGGACAACACTACCAATTCAAAGCTCTCCCATTTCGGGTAACTACAGCACCCAGAGCCTTCACCAAGTGTTTGGCAGTAGTCGCAGCACACTTGAGAAGACAACAAATTCACGTCTTCCCTTACTTAGACGACTGGCTAATATAAAAGCCAACTTACAACACAGCTGCATACAACACACTCACAAAACAATTCTGCTGCTTTACAACTTGGGATTCACTGTAAACCTCTCCAAGTCTCATCTCCAACCCACCAACACAAAGCATACTTGGGAGCCACAATATATACTTGCAAGGCTCTAGCATACCACAACCCCGTCAGAATATGCAACATATAAACTTTAATATCACAATTTCATCCCCAACACTCATTACCAGCTCAACTGTTCATGAAACTCATCGGAATGATGGCATTTTGCATTCTAATCGTTCCTTAGGCTTGACTCCAAATGTGTCTCCTACAGAAATGCTTAGCACGTCAGTGGAACAAGGCTCAAGGTCAGTTAACAGATCGGGTGTTAGTAGACGGCTGCACTCCTCTCTCTGCAGTGGTGGAATACACAAAACATTTCCAAAGGGTGGCCATTCATTGACCGGGTTCCACAGAGAATGCTCACAGCAGACGCATCCCTCACCGGTGAGGGAGCTCCTCTTCAAAAACATACCATTCAGGGCATCTGGACTCTGCAACAAAAATTATTCCACATAAACCATCTGTAACTGTTAGCAATTTTTCTAGCACTGAAAGCTTTTCAGACACATCTCGTAGGCAAAGCTGTCCTAATTCGTACAGACATGACCGCGATGTACTACATACAAAAACAGGGAGGGACACGCTCCCTACAGCTCTTGCACCTAGCTCAAAGCATATGGAGATGGGCCTTGCCTCAAAAAATATATCTCCTTGCAGAACATCTCCCATGAGTAAACCATCAAATTGCAGATCTGCTCAGTCTTCAAAGACAACAGATCCACGAAAGGGAACTACACCCTCAAGTTCTTCTACCATTTTTCCAAATGTGGGGCTTCCCAGACTACCTCGTGACTACAAAGACTTCTTCAAAGAAAAACAAAGTGCAAACATCCGGGCCCAACACCAGATGGCGATCTATGCTAACGCGTATAAATCTACAGCTTTATATGCCAAGAACAGATGCTTACTGGATAAGTAGCATTTTCCTTATATATTACTATTATACTCCTCCTCCTACCAAAGGAATAAGCACTGGCGGGGTGAGTTCAATCGTTGTTTATTCTTAACGCATGCAAACACACAGGCGCGTTCAGACTAACACCTTTGTCAATGTTGTCAGGCGCGCCGGAAACCAATTTTAATCTCACAGTGCAATAATATATGGTTGTGTAATATTACACAATGGCAGTTGCTAATACGCAGTTATGGTTCAGCCACTCTTTTCCTTAAACTACATGTTTGAGGCATATGTGGCTGTAAATGCACATTCTATGCATTATCCTGCCATCTAGTGTTGGTCTAGGATGTGTGCAAGTTTATCTTCGAAGAATGTCTTACGAGTCACAAGATATTGTGACTCCTTCTCTTGCTGGTAATGTACATAATCATAAACTCCATAGTTTGTTTTCTTCTGCAGTCTGGTTAGGACGTGTCCTCCTTCAGTTCAACACTGTTGTGGTGCACTCTAAAAGGTTTACATGGTTCCAACCTCCGTCAGTATTGTTATCGATTGCGTTCCTATTTCCCTTCGGTGACTCCTGAATCGACAGTGATTTTCCAACGTCTTTGGGCCCACGTGGCCTTCGCACTTTGGGGCTTTCTTCAGTCCTTTGGTGTATCTCCCCCACAATGAATGTTCACATGGTGATGGATTGAACACCTTTTTGCTACAGTCCTTGGTGTCAAGCAAAATACCCTTTGACCGTTATACATCAGGTCTGCAAATTGTCACACTCCCTCGAGCACAATGAAGCTGATTGCAACACTTGCTGATCCTTTCGTTAGAAGAAAACTTTGCGACCGTCTGGATCGACGGCTTGAAATGTCAGAGGAGCAGAGATGACACAAAGGACTTTTTTAGCACCAGTAATCTGTCACACTCCCTCGAGCATAATGAAGCTGATTGCAACACTTGCTGATCCTTTCGTTCGAAGAAAACTTTGCGACCGTCTGGATCGACGGCTTGAAATGTCAGAGGAGCAGAGATGACACAAAGGACCTTTTTAGCACCAGTGACATTGCAAGTATCTACTGCGGACGAAGGGACCTTCTACCTGACAACAGGTGGGGCTCCAACCTCGAAATCCAGAGTCTTCCACCAGCGCAGCCAGCCGGGAGTACTGTATTTCTCCCTGTCCCCAAACTTGCAACCAAACCTATGCAAAGCAACGCTTCTCAAAGGGTCGCACAGTTACTCTGGAGCACCACAGACTGACTGCTGGGCCACCACTGCCTTCAAGCCATAGTGGGCTCCGACTAACCACTTTAGACGTAATGCCCGGCCCCAATTTGCAGCTGAATAAAATATTACGGCTGACTGCATCTTAACTGCCCTCTCCTGCCTCAGAGTTGAGCTAACAATTTCGGCATTGAAACTCAAACCGCCATCCAAGCCAAAACAATCTCCGGTGAGCCAAGACCATCGGCGTCTAGCAGCAAGTTCGGCCAAGAGTCATGGACTATCGATTATTTACTAACTACAAGAAGAGCCACTCGCTAGAAACACCTGATGATCCATCCACATACAGGCCAGATAATCACCCACCCTCTTGGATCTGCTGCTCAACCATCTAAACTGCAACTGTCCTTTGAAGAAGTCTTTGAGATGCCACCACCACCAAAGCAGCGGTAGAGAATGGATAAGGCTACAAGCTGTTTGCATTTCACAATTCCACCACCCTTGCCTGCTCCACAACTCACCCTGACCTCCTGTTACTCCAGCTGACCCTATATCATACACACCTCAAGGGTCAACGCATTTAGATTTAGGGGGACGGGGGCATGGGGATACCTTTGAAATCCCAGCGCAGGATAAGCTCTGATGATACTGATCTTTCAGCGGATACATTTGATGACCTATGCCCTGGAAAACCTTCCCTTCCAGATGATGCCACCTACTACCACAACTTCATTGGTAGGACTGCCACCTTCCATAAAGTGGATCTACACACTAAGCCGTTAGAGGATGATTTCCTTTTTGAGATCCTTTCCTCCTCATAACGCTCCGCTCAGTACCTCCCCATGATTAAAGGCATGCTCCGACACACCCTAGACATCTTCAATGACCCAGTTCAAGCTAGGGTCATTACACCAAGGGTGGCTAAGAAATACAAGACTTCCCCAACTGACCCACTCCTCTGTGGCCAGCTTCAACCGGACTCTTGAGAGTCCGCTAATGCACGAAAAAGGGCCAACTCTCGGAGCACTGGTGATGTACCTCCACCAGATAGAGTGTTAGAGAATAGATCCTGCAGGCAAGAGGGTAGCTGCGCAAGTGGCCAACCATTGGTGGATTACCAATTCCATTGGGTTACTTTATCGGTATGACTGGGCTCGTTGGGACAAAATGGGAAAAATCCTCCAATATCACGTAGATGAATACAAGAGTGGCTATGAGATCGTCTCTGAAGTAAGCAGATCTCAAACACCACCATACACTGTGCCCTAGACGGTGCAGATACTGCTGCTAGGAGGGTTAACTTAAGTGTCCTACCTAGGCATGCTTGGCTCTGTCTCTCTGGTTTCTAACTGGAAGTCCAGCAAAAGCTACTTAATCTGCCTTTCGATGGGGAATATCCATTTGGCCCACAGGTAGATACTTTATTCGAAAAAAATAGAAAGGATAATTAAACTGTGAAAGTAATGTGTCCTTCAAACCCCTCCCCATTGCGGGTCCTTTCGCCGCTGATCCTACTGTGGAGGTTTCAAAACCCCTTCCCCAAAAATTTCCACATCATACTAACGGTCATAAGCCCAAAGCAACTCTTCCAGGGGCTTTTTTTCGAGGCTCCTACAGAAGGAACAATTCAAAGGGTAGCGGTAAAGGTGGTTCCCCAAAGGGTCTGCCACTACCAAATAACCCCTGACTTACCTTTCATCCCAACCTCCCCCGATGACATGTATTCAGTTTGGGTTGGTTCCCTCCCCTGACCAGTGGGTTTTGGATATTATCCAGCTTGGTTATTGACTGGAGCTCACTTCCCCATCTCTCAACATTCCACCTCTCAAATACATACTCTCCCTACAACACCAGCGGTTACTCAGGAAAGAGGTCTAACGCTCCTCCAGAAAGGAGCCATAGAACCCATCCCTCACCATCAAGAGTTTGAGCGTTTAATCGCTATACTTCCTTATCCCCAAAGAGGACAGGTCCCTCAGACCACTTTTACATCTCAGGTGCCCCTAAACTAATGCATTCTCTCAGAGCACTTTCTCATGGTCTCTCATGATGTCATCCTGCTACTACAGCAAGGCAACTTCATGGCCGCACTCTGCCTCAAGTACGCCTATTTCCACATTCTGGTGCTTCCTGCACATCAGCGCTACCTCAGATTTGTAGTAAGCGGACAGCATTTCAAATTAAAGGTGCTCCCTTTCGGAATCACTGCCTCACCCAGGGTCTCTACCAAGTACTTCGCAGTGGTGGCTGCTCATCTATGCAGACATGGCATCCACATCTTTCCCTATCTGGGTGATTCTCATCAACAGTACCACTCTTCTAAAATGTCAGCAACACACTCAGGTCACTATCAACCTGCTCCACGAACTAGGCTTTACTATTGACGCTTTAAAATCCCATCTCCAACCACTCAACCTTATTGAGGGGCAATCCTCAATTCAGAAATGGCTATAGCCTACCCAAATGCCGCCAGGATACAGTCCTTTCAGGCATTAATTTCTCTTTCAACTAAATCAACAGGTACATTAAGGACAGTGATGTGCCTCCTCTGCATGATGGCCTCATGCATCGCTATAGTACTTGATGCTAGGTTACATATGCGACCATTACTAGAGTGCTTATCGCACCAATGGTCTCCAGCGGAGAATTAATGGGAAGATCTAGTGTTGGTCGGCCGACAAACTTGCCAGTCCCTGCAATGGGGGAACACCAAGTTGTTAAAAAGGAAGCCATTAGACCCAGTGCAGCAGAAGACCATAATAACGAATGCCTCCCTTATGGGATGGAGAGCGCATTCACAATGTTTAGCTGTCCAAGGTCAGTGGAATCCCAGTCAACAAGTTCTCTACATACATCACCTAGAGCTACTACCTTTTCACCTTCTACTGAAAGCTTTCCTTCAACTAATTGGCAAGGTCGTCCTCATCAAGACGTACAACATGACAGCCACATAATACCTTTTGAAACCAGGGGCACTAGATACCCTCCTGTCCCTCACTTAGCCCAGAACATTTGGAAATGGGCTCTCCATCACAAGTCACCTCTTAGCGGAATACTTACCGGGACTAGATAACAACTATGCCGACCTCCGTAAGATGCAGCAACAAATCCATGAGTGGGAACCCCACACAGAAGTCCTCCACAACTATTTGCAGCTTCGGGAACTACCAGAGATAGACCTCTTCGCCACAGCAGAAAATGGCAAATGCTCAAACTTAGCCTCCAGGTTTCCACAATCCAAAGGCAATAGACTGTGGATGTGTTGGTCAGGGATATTTGCTTATGCCTTTCTCCTCTCTCGCTACTTCAGTATGTGGGTCAGGAACTTCGACAAACCTCTTATCCCCCCCCCCCCCCCCCCCCCCCCCCACCCCCACCCCTCCCCTTCATCCTGGTGGATCCTGCATGGGCATGATAGCAATGGTTCACAACTCTTCTCAAACTCTCTGTGGTCCCCCACTGGTCTCAATCACTTCCCTTAGATGTCTCAGTGAGCTTCAGGCACTAACCTTTGCAGAACCCTTCTTCCAAATCCGTAGAGAGGGTTATTCTCCGCACCAATCCTAAGTTTCTCCTAAAGATGGTTTTCACAGTTTCACCTCAATCTATTGAACCTTTCCCTCAACCTGACTCAGGAGAGCAGGCTGTCCAATCAATCAATCAATCAATCATACTTTAGATATTAAACAGGCCCTTGTGTATTATATTGACAAAACTAAATCTATTAAAAAAACTAAACAGCTTTCAGCTTTCTCCAAACCCCATACAGGGAAAGCCATTCCTAAAGCTGGCTTTGCTAGATGGAATATTAAATGCATCCAGATTTGCTATTCTGGCCTAAAAGGACCTTAACTATGCCTCCTGGAGCCCATTCCACTTGGAAAAAATTGTATTTCTTGGGAATTTTTTTTTCAAAACAGATTTTATGGACAGATCATATAAGTGGCCACAGATCTCTGTACCCCAGAGGTATCTGCCAGGTATCAATAAATTTGTACAATAACGCAATCCGTCATTACTTTCTTAGTCAAAACAATGGGAACAATCACAACCCTAACCCCTCTCCCAACTACCCCCCCTCCCACCCAGATCCCTCCCCCCGCACGGCATTCGATCGATCAAGCCACTCACACACCTATCCGATCATCGAGCTCACTCATACGTCTGGATCCGGATCCTGCTCTATCGGGGCTCTAGCCAAAGACCCCTGTATTCAGCCCACCTCTTCCATATCTTGTAGTGTTTGCTGGGGCAGCCGTGAGCCAGAAATATGGGCCTCTCCATCCCCATACAGAAGTCCAGGCCTCTCTTCCAGGCGAGAAGTGATGGGGGCTGCGGGTCCTTCCAGGCCCTAGCTATGTCGCGCTTGGCTATTGTTAGTCCCAATAGTAACAAATGTCTCTTGTACAGATTGCCCCCCACTCCCTCCAGCACATGCAGTAGACCCAAGCACGGCGTGCGCGGGAGCACCCAGCCTAACGCCTCATCCAGACCATTCCAGACACCACGCCAGAACCTATCCAGGCACCCACAACTCCACACTGTATGAAGGAATGTACCTTCCTCGCTCCCACACAGAGTACACTCTGGGGATGTAATGAGTCCTGCCTTCCACAGCCTCTGTCGTGTGTAGTACACTCTGTGAAAGTATTTAAATTGAATCTGCCAGAGGCGGATCGAGATGGCCGCGCCTCGAGGACTCGCCAGCGCTTCGTTCCAATCTTCTTCCTCCAGCAGCCCAACGTCCTCCTCCCATTTCTCCTGAAGGGAGCTTAAGTCAGAGGAGCAATGTATGATCAGAGATTGATAGATGCGAGATTTTTTTGGTATCTAGCTCCCCCATAAAGACTCGGGCCTCCAAGGGGCTAAACTCAGGGAGGGAAATCAGACCATCCAGATCTGGAGTCAGGGCATGACGAAATTGCAAGTAGCGGAAAAATTGTGTGCTGGCCATGTCGTACTCCACTCTCAGCTCCTGGAACGATTTAAGCGTCGTCCCAGCCATAACATCACCCAACCTAGAGATGCCGATGGCATCCCATCCCGCGAATCCCGCCAGGGTAGCCAGACCCAGGAGGCGGCTGTTGCGCCAGAGGGGAGTCTCCTCGGTCAATGTTCGCCACCATCCCATCCGCCTCAGCGCCCGCCGCCAGACGTCGAACACAACCGCCTGCACCCTGGATGACTGAATCGCCGCGACCGCGACGTTGGCCCGCCTAATATTGTGCTGCGTCGCCCGCTTAGGCATAAAGACAGCTTGGTCCGGATGTATGAGATCGGAGATGTATGGCAACAATCTATTGGCCAGAGCCTTAGCCAAGACTTTGGCCTCCACGTTCAATAAGGAGATTGGGCGATACGACGCGTATTGCTCGGGGGCCGACCAGGTTTGTGAAAGACCACCATCTCAGCGTGTCTCCAGTCTTGGGGCATGCAACCCAGTTCCCGTGCCTTCTCTACTACCGCTCTGTATTGGGTTCCCAACTGGAGATGAAATTTCTTAAAGAATTCACTGGGGAAGCCGCTGTATTCAGTTCCCCAAGAGCGGTTCCTAGCTCGTCCTCAGTCAAGGGTTTATACAGGCTATCGCGGGCTTCATCTGAGAGCGCCCGCGGTGGTAGATCCACTATAAACTTGTCGATCAAATCCTCACCAATGCATTCATGCGGGGAGTATAGGTCGGCATAGTAGGTTGCGAAGCCTTCCGAAAGTGACCTGGGATCAGTTATCAGGGCACCGGACTCATCTAGTATTCTCGGAGGGGTCTGGGTCTGAAACTGGCCCTGACACAACCTATGCAACATCGTCCCAGATTTGTCCCCCCATTGTTGGTACACCCTGCTGCGGGTCGCCAGCCACATCTGCCGCGCCTCATCAAGTAGCAACGAAGTGTAGGACTGTTGCGCTAGCAGCAGTTGCTCCAGCGCCCGGTCTTCCCCTCCCGAACCACTACGCTGCTCTAAATCCCGTATGGCCGCCTCCGCTTGATCAAGAGTCTCCCTACGCCGTCTCTTGACTGCCACACACCACGCTATATCTATGCCTCTCAATGTGGGCTTCATGGCTTCCCAGAGCGTTGCCATAATCGCCACAGTTCCAGTATTCTCTGCCAAGTATTGCGCTATGGCTTTCCACATGTGGGCCTGGTAATCCCCCGGCTGTAGGTGCCAAACTGATAGGCGCCAACAAAACTGCTGTTCCCTCCGGTCTAATCTCATAGTAACCGCCACCGGAGAATGGTCCGACAGCTCCCGTGGCAAAATATCCGCGGCCTCCACCCTACCTTGAGCCGCCAGAGGGACGAAAATGTAGTCCAGCCTAGAGAATGAGTGATGGACTGCCGAGAGGAAAGTGTATTCTCGCTGTGTGCCATGTATATATCTCCATGTGTCCACCCATCCCAGATTCCTGGTCATATCATACAATTTGGTATGTCCAGATACTACTGTAACCCCCACGCCCCCCCCCCCCCCCCCCGGTCTGTACCTGTCGCTCGCCTGATCAAACACATCGTTCCAGTCACCCCCAATGACAGCCAACACATTTGGGGTAGCCGCCCACACCGTTAAGATCTTTTCAACCAGGGACCACTGCAAGGGGGGCGGGGCGTACACACAGCCAAACACTACCTCCTCGTCCCCAAGCGTACCTTGAATAAAAATGTATCGACCTTGTGGGTCCTGCCAGTGAGTGGAGTGCACATATGGAACCCTGCGGTGCACCAGTATGGCCACGCATTTGGATCCCCTGGCAAAACCAGCATGGAAAACCTGACTGTAACCAAAGCGCTGAAGGCATAGTGTCTTAGTCCCCAGAAGATGCGTTTCCTGCAGCATAACATCTGCCCCCACTCTTTTAGCCTGTTTCAGAACCGCTCCCAGCTTGATCTTGTCTAGCACCCCTCTCACGTTCCAATTAAGGGCCCGAAGTGTGGCCCCAGGCCCAGCGGCCCCTCTATCCAGGCTCGACATCAAGGACCCTTCGCAGCCAGTATCCATGACACTCACCACCTGTGTGTGCTTCCAGGCTCGACATCAAGGACCCTTCGCAGCCAGTATCCATGACACTCACCACCTGTGTGTGCTTCCAGCCACCATCACGATCGCATCAGAGCCGTGCAGTCCCCCGATCCACCAACTTCACAGAACTCCCCTCCCCCCCACACCTCAAAAACCGATGAAGTATCTGTCGCGGTGCAGTGCGGCTTCCGCCTCCAACATGAGACCGACAACCCACCCCACCAATGGATCCCCATAACTGCAGTTAACTCTCCCAACACTTACTCCCTCCCACCCTCGCCTGAAAGGAACCCTGCCCACCCGTGTACTCTCCCCCACGACCCCCCCCCCCCCCCCCCCCCCCCCCCCCCCCCCCCATAAACCATCAACCGTCATCCGCTCACTTGGTCTCACACAAGGCACAGGCACCTCGCTCTCCCCCCCAGAAAGGAGGGAATTAAGTCAATCTGTCCGCAATATGCCTCTAGGCGCCCTCACGTGCCCTTCTTCTGTTTCTCGGCTGCTCCAATCGCCGTCTCCGAAGCCGTACTTGACACAGACCGCTGTCAGGATCGGGATCTCCTAATTGCTTTTAAGTCGGGAGGATCTGGTCTGCGCATCATCATGTGAAGAGTCTGAGTCTCGCCCCCGGGGAGTGTGCACTTTCACCGGTCTAATTTCGTCTGTCCATAGAAACACATCCTCCGGGGAATTAAAGAAGTGAGTGCGAGATCGGAATATAACTCTTAGGCGGGCTGGATAGAGAAGTGCATATTGTATCTTCAGATCGCGCAAAGTGCCTTGGCCGCCGTAAAGGACTGGCGCTGCTGTTGTGCCAAGCGGGTATAGTCTGAAAAGATCAGGATCGTGTGATTTTCGTATCGCAGTGGTTCTTTCGCTCTGGCCTGTTTGAGGATCACATCTGTCATGGTAATTGAGAAGCTTCGCAATCACCTGCTGCGGCCTCGCTCCCTCGGGCGGTTTTTGCATCAGGGCCCGGTGCGCCCTTTCTATAACAAAGCAACTGGAGAGGGTCTCCGGTGAAATCCAGCTTCCAAGCCACTGCGTCAGGAAGCCCTCCATATCTCCCTTCTCACATCCCTCCGGCAGGCCTACAAAGCGGAGGTTGTTGCGCCTGGCGCGCCCTTCTGCATCTTCCACCCGAAGCGCCAGGCCCTTTTGTGTGGATTCCAGGACAGCCACTTTGCGTTTGAGAGTCACCACGTCATCTTCTACCCCAGATATCCGAGCTTCGGCTGCTGTGATGCGGGAAACCGCATTCCGCAAGTCCTGGCGAAGGAGCGTAACTTCGGATCCCACTGCCCCAATTTTAGCATCCAACGCGTCCCGGGACTGGGTAATGGCTGCCATTAGTGCTGCATTGTCTGGCCTGGTCGCCTGGGATCCACCAGAGGCCCCCGCACTGCCTCCCGGCCCTGTGAACTTGTCAATGGGCCCCTGCTTAGGGCCTCCTCCGCCTGCCCCGCGGGTTATGATGAGTGTACTTCACTAAAATCAGAGGCAGCCAAGCAGGCACTGTCGGATCACCGCCCACTATGCCACCAAACAGGGGGCCCCACCGCGGTTCGAACCGACCGCCGAATAGTCGGGCCAGGCACTCCAACACGGCGTCCAGTGGCCCCGATCGCGCCGGTCAAGGTCCAGCCGTGGCATGCGCAACCGGGGTCCCCGTGTCCCTCAATCAGATCTCAGCCACCGCCGACCTTCCTCTGGTGTGGCGCTGGTCTTCCCGCTGCCGCCTAGGGGGCCCCCCTGTCTGTTACCTCAATGTAAGGCTGTTTGGTCTCCCGCTTCTCAGCCGCTCTGTAGGAGCTCTCCGTGTTGGCAGCTGGGCTCGTCAGGTCCCACGATTGTATTCGGCCGGCGCCCTCCACTGCCAGGACCCGGCCCTCTTCACTGACGCACTGCTGGGCTTTATTAAGAGGGAAGAGGGGCACTCGCCTGGCCGTTCCGCTCCGGCTGCGTGTTTTCCGCCCTCCGAGCGGGCCGCGTTGCTCCGCCGCCTCCTGCAGGGCCGCTGTGTAGGGCCAGTACCTCCCGGTTCAAGGTCGAGGCGTCTCCCAGATGTATAGGGCCAGGCGCGGCCCTCCGCCGCCGTAGGTCCGCCGCCTGTCAGCCGAGCTCCGGCCGCCTCCGCGTGGTGTTTCCCCGGGTCGCGAAACTAGAGCTCCCCGGCTTACGGAGGCCGCCTAGGCCGCACCGCGTCCGCCTACCCTCACTCGCCTCCAGCGGCGCCGACCCAGCTTAAAGTGTGCCAATTTGAGCTCCGCGACCCCTCGCATCTAGCGCAACTCTCGGGCCGCAGTCTGATGGGGAGGAACAGGATATTTCGGCGGATGATCGGCTGGCGGGGACGGAGCTCAACTAGGCTGCGTCCGCCATGCTTGCCGTCCAAGCCACGCCCCCATTTCTTGGGAATTTTCCTATTGCAGATTGTAGCAGCTACATGGTCCACAACACATACTTTTACAAAACATTGTGTGGCTGTACTGGCTCTTCAACAAGCTAGTGTTGGTCATGCAGTTATATGTACACTTTGCTAAACTACTGCTACTCCCACAGGCTAGCCACTGCTATTACATTCTATGCATAGCATGTGTATCTACAGCCACTCATGCTTCAAATGCAAAATGTCACCCAGTAAATATCTGTTTGTGGCATGTAGTGCTGTGGATTCACATGTGCCCAGCCTCCTCCCCAGACACCTGTGATTGTTGCTGTCAATTTAATATTTCTTACTTTCTTCTTTGCATGGACATCTCTCTTTACTATGTTTTGTTCCACATGTCATCCTCACCTGCAATGCAAGCAAACAATCGAACAATGGAGTTAATGACAATGCGCATACCAGCAACAAGAGGAGTCCCAATACCTTGTGAGTTGAAAGACTTTATTCGAAGAAATAACATGTTTACACATCAGAGTTCAACACTAGATAGCGGGATTATGCATAGCATGTTAATCTACGGTAGTACAAGCCACGAACAGATGCTTACTGGGTAAGTAACATTTTCCTTTTGGTTTGCCTAGAACTCTGGCTTCTGTGAAATGATCTTCCCAACATTTGGCACAAGCTTAGCTTATGCTGGTAAGGTCTGGCATGCTAATTTTCCTGTAGTTCCTTATAGGTGGAAAAAAGTTAAAAGGGAGTTGAAAAAGATTTTTTATTTTTTTTTAGCTTCTGGGGAAATGTTTCTCATCCCGCCAACCAAAAACACTGAATGGATTTATGCCAAAGTTAAAATGATTGTAGAATATGACTCAAAAACCTTATTCTGGTTTCAAAAATGTACCAAGTAGATGACTCAAAAACATTATTCCAGTTTCCAAAATGTACCAAGTAGGCTTGAAAGACAAAATCTTTGTACATATTGTCTGGTAAATTAAACCATTCTGAAACTTGGGATCTCTGTCATATATTGATGTGAGAGTGAATCAAAAACAGAGTAAAGCATTATTTTTCCTGCCTTATTGAAAATCGCAGTTTCAGAGCAGTTGAAAAATAATTCACAGCAATCGGGTGGCACAGTAAGGGGTAGCCAACGGCAGGCAAATTCTAAGGGGCACTCAAACCAGATTTAAAAAGTGAAAATTAACACGCTTCCCACACAATTATAGTTCTAGTTACCTTTGAGGCACAAGTTATTGTTATCTTAGGGCACAAGTTAGTTACTTGAGATAATTGTAACTGTAAAATGTATATGGTTTTGTGTGTGTAAAATCTGAGCACAACTTGAAACGTCCCTGTAACCTGTTTTTTTTTGTGTGAATTTCTAAGTTTGTTTTTTTAGCTCTTTTTGCCAACTGTAAAATCTCTGTAACCTTCGTTTTTCAGTGAATATATATTCACTGAAAAAACCAAACGTTACAGGGACGTTATAGTTAGGAAAACCAATTACAAAAAACCTTAACAATTCGCTGAAAAAAGCCAAAGGTTAAAAGGACATAGTTAGGCTCAGATTTTACACACATAATTCCAGCAGTTATAGATACCCGAGCTAACTATAACTTAGGCCCCCGCAGTGCATTACCTATGACCTCACATATTACATCACTCATGATCTGCTCAGTGACATCACAGATGATGTCACTGATGGCATCACAACCCGTCAGTGGGTCCTGCAATTCTAACCCTGCCTCAGGGCCCATAAAACCATTAGAAAACCTCCTGGATCACTTGCTGGGCCTAGGGTTGCGTTTGCTGACCATGACTGACCACTATGTAGCGTTTCTTTGTAGTAAGACAACACTACATTTTATCAGACAGGGATGTGGAATTCCTATAGCCCGACGCCCAGGACATTTTGTTTGGGGTCAAGGGCAACAAGTTTTCATGCGTATTTTGTCCTTGCGACAAGTAGGCCCACCCCCAGGAACACAAACCATTTGGCTGCCGGTTTACAGTGCCACATTATAGATCAGGAAAGGGCATGCTCTGCAGTTAAGGTAATATTTTTGTACATATGTTAATGCTGTTCACCCTTCTATATAGGTTTCATTAATTAAAAGCCTTTATTAATAGGGTGAGCGCTCTAAACAAATGTTGTAAGCTCTGATGGTACTACTGACGGTTCCAAGTATAAAAATTGAGGATTCTTTGCTTTCAAAATAAAATATTCATAAAAAAATGAAAGCAGGAAAAAAAACATTTAGTTAAACTTCTGTAAAATTTCTGGTACCATTTCTTTGCAGCATCATTTAGTAACCTTGGTTGATGCATGCTAGTTTTCCTGAAAATATTCATTATGGAGAATGAGTGTAACCAGTTTCAATAAGATTATGGGAAACAAATAAACAACCATTGGCAAAGCCAGTAGGTCTGACATTGGTGATCAGCTTTTGAGTATTGTCAATGTGTGAATTGTTTTGGCATGGTTTTTGTAAAACCTTATTGGTGTGGGAGCTGCCGGCCCTCGTTAGTATAACAAACATTGGCGAAAGCAAAAATTGATTTTGCTCTCAAAAAGCACACACTGCCACAGTAGTTACTGGCACGGAACAAAACTATTTTGTGTGCCGATATGCTCCTTGTGAAAGAGCAGAATGCTGTCACTCTCAGTGAAGCCAGCTGATACAGAGAGAGCACAGATGTTTAATAAATGCAAACGGTTATGGCCAACGCCAGACCAAATTATGGGCCAAATTATTTAAGAAAGTCTCAAAAGTGCACCCATGATGTGTCCTTGCATTAAGTGCAGATATATGGCTTTCTTGAATTCCCAAAAATGTACAGTAGTAGGACAAGAAATAGTAGTCCTAGAAAATATTTGTGAACTGACTGCATTTAAGCATGAGCAAATTTGCATGTGTAGATTTGCTCATGTGAAAATCTGAGTGTTTGCAAGTTTACTTTCTCTCCAACCACTTTTTTCCCCAACTCTGGAAGGTTTAATTCTGCCATTGTCAGGAGTAAATTTCTCAGTATAGGAAAAGTTTAGAGCAGTGTGGTTTAAAACCCTTAAATCATGCAAGTTAGTAGGTTTGCACAGACTCCAAAGGGCATTCTAACCCTGGAACTATTGCTTACCACTGCCTTCTGCACCATTATTTAGACATGCGCAAACATGGCAACATAAGGGGATTGCAAGTATTCAAACACTACTAAGGGTATGAACCCTGGTATAATTAGAGAGGCTATATCAGAGCTCTTATATAATGAGATTGCTGTCAAAATGTGTCGCCGCACTACATGGCACCAAAGGGACAAGTGTATTTTGTTAAAGGACAAGCAGATTTATGAAGCAACCTGCCCCATGGACAAGTAGATATTTTATTAAATTCCACACCCCTGATTATCATTAAAAACCCTAAAACTTTGTTAAACTAGAATTATAGTTAAAGCAAACCCATAGAAAGTTCTAAAAACCCTACACTGAAATTCATTAGTTATTTTGAGCAGTGCCACTGTAACTCCCCCTCTATGCCATTCTCAGATTCCCACATACAAGACATCATACTGGGCATGGGTGAACGCCATGTCAACGTGTGCATAGCATAACTGAAAGTCAGTTCCTACAGCCCACAGGAAGCTTCGACATTTCATTTAGGTCCTTAGATTGGTTGAAGGCAAATACCTTCATTTATTGCACAGTAGTAATTACCTTATGCCATACCCAGTCACGTTTTGGGTAAAACAGAGTTTGTTCATGGTCAGTAAAAGATCGTGTCAAAGCTGAATTCTTCATGTGACTAATGGCCTGAAATAAAAAGTATTGTTCCCTTGGTGATTAACTGATGCGTGCATATGTTTATTTTATTTATTAAACACAGATTAAAACATAATGTATGTAGTTCATCAAGGAAACATTTTTTTCATTTCACAGATTGTGTTGGTTTTAACTGTCCTGAGCACATAGCAAAATCCATCGAAACACATCGACAACAACCCTCTGTGGTTTTAAGATTATCGTATTAATAATTTGTGTAAATGTTTTTAATATGATGACTATTGTATCATAAAGTATAGGAATATATGTCATTAAGTGTCAATCCATCACAATTCATGTTTGTTCTGTGATACAGGTATAGAAAAACAGCTTGCCTTGATGAACTACATACATGATGTTTTAATCTGTGTTTAATAAATCAAATGACAAACATATACATTTGAAATTGCTAAGTGTGATATCTCCATTGAATTCAGTGCTTCTTTGTGGTATTACTTATATCCGTGTGGTGAGCAAATGTGGAAAGAATGAGACTTATTCAGAAATAACTGGTTCATATAGCAGAAATAGTTATTGTGTAGGATAATTTGGAGCACGCATCAGTTAATCACCAAGGGAACAATCCTTTTTTAACTTTGTGACTTACCCATTTCCCTGTGGTTTAAGGGTTACTCTCTTTTTTTATATCTGAAATAAAAAGTATAACACCAAGCTTGTTAAAGCCATATCGTTTTGGTGGTATTTGAAGAACTATCAGAGAGGAATTAAGTAGCGGTAGGCTAAAAATAATGCTTTCAAAATCCTTGTGTTTTCCAAAGTGATGCTGATCAAGTCTGAAAGAAGTGACAAACTGAAAATTCACAATTTTGAGTTTACATTTAAAAGCAACAAATATTTCAGTTTCCTTGTTCTCTTTTTTCTTTCTCTATTTTAGCCGGAGTTCTACCAGGTATGCCACACCAAAAAAGATTATGAAGAGATTGGTCCTAGTATCTGTCGCCACAACCCTGTGTTTGGAGTTATGTCATAAAGCTGGTATCCTGTGTAATCACTGTTTGGGAGCCCAAGTTCTCCGCAATATTGAGGGTGACTGATGTATTAAAAAATGAATGACCATAAGATGAAGACCAAACGCAACTCAACAGGAATATTTTAATGTTTCAACATGAGGACATAGTAGAAAGCCAAAATGATTTAAGTGTTGTTTTTTCCTTCTGATTGAATATTTGATCCTGTGTTTAACAAAACAAAGAAGTGGGTTTTAGTTATTTTCGTGCCCTGATATTTTGTATATTAATGGATTATCCAACATTTGATGGGAGTTGACTGTGTGTAGATGGTCAGTTCTATAATACTTGAATTGTACCTTGGGTGTACAATGCAAGAGCTTGTTTATATTTCATACTTTTTTTTATATACAGTGAGGAAAAATGTCATTGAGGAAGCAAATCCTGATCCTTTCAGAAAAATACCAATAGCAATTATAATATTTAATTACAATAAACTTCAAACTGCCACATAACTGCTTTCTTTCTCATGTGACTAGTTATTACAAATTGCAACCAATATAAGTATCCTAGTTTCACACATTGTAACTCAACACTTGCTGTGTGAATCAAGGAAGTATTCTGAATTATCTTCTGCCTGCTAGTGCTTTGATTACTTCGCGCATTCTCATTCTATTAGATGCTGGAAAAAAGAGTTAAGACAAGACTGTTGGACCAGTATTTCAGATCTTTGTGTCATTTAAGATTAAATCTAAACCCAGTCATTAAAATTGGTGTATTTAAAGCCTAGCACCTTTCCAATAAAGATACAATCTTTTTATGTCTGTGTAAGATTTATTTGAAAATTGCGTGCACATTGATTGTATATGTAATTTCTGGAATGTTTTAAGATGTCGCAGCAAATGACCTAAATTTACCTACAGTTAGACCCAGGGTCATGGTAAAGGGACAGTGAGGTGGAGGATGAAGCAGCAGGTTGGTCACCATTCCTTATTTTGTCTCCTCTGTGCTGACTGCCTGTTTTTGCTGCAGGACCCCAAGTTATGAGGTATTCAGCTTTCTGTTGATGCAGTGATGTTGTATTTGTGGGTTCTATAGAAAAAATACTAATTTGCCCGTCAAACATCATGGGCCTGGTAATGTCCTTGTGGAGCCAGAGGTAATCCGTCAGGGTTGCCGGCAAATAGTTTTAGACTTTGGAAGTATTTAAGACCTTGATGTTCGAGGAATATGAGCTGTAGATCATATGCTTTAGCGTAGATCGTCATCTGGTGTTGGGTCTGGATGTTTGCACTTTGTTTTTGTTTGACAAAGTCTTTGCATTCACATGGTTGAGGACTCCTTTTGGTGATTATGAACATGGGCATCAACTCCATCCCCAGATTGTTTTTTTCTGCCATCGAGTTCGGATGTGTATTGCTTCGGTTCTGTATTGTTTTAGAACGCCTTCGACGCGCAATCCTCTTCCCTCGACGTATTGTCTTTCGATCGCTGTTTCCCATTCGACGCATATCGTGTATACTGTGAACCTTCGATCGGGAACTTCGAGGCGGGTCGTCGACCCTACCCATGCCGACCATGCCAGCAGTCGATGGAACGGACCCCGTTCAAGCTATGTCCCGTGTGTCATGCTAAGTTTACACTCACTGACTTGCATGAGGTCTGCAACCTATGCTTATCCACAGAACATGAAGGAAAATCCTGTGAGGTGTGTCGAGCATTCCGATCGAAGACAATCCATGATCAGTGGGCTCAATGCCACGAGATCCAACACAGCACCTGCTTGTGCTCAACGCCACGAGATCCAACACAGCACCTGCTCCATACCGGATATCTTCGGCGAAGAACTAGATCACAATCCTTCTGCAGAAGCCGAAGAAGAACTGGTCTCTGTGTCCGAAGCTGACTCTGACATGGAGGAAGACCTGAACGTCACTCCGGGTCAACATACCGTGATTACAGATCCCCATTTGCCCACTCAAACAAAGGATAAGGCTCCGGTATCACCCTCGGGCTCCTGTTAACACTGAGAAAGTTTCAGATGCCCTGCCCTCCAGCCCAGCTATGAAACAAACACAGGCCTTCTGGCTCAGACTTGAGCCGGCCCCAGTCCAGCGCCGAACCAACACCTTCGACACCGACACAGGAGGAGGAAACATTAGCCACTTCCCACGCTGTCGGCAACGAAGACCTCTTCGGCACAGAAAACCTCAGTCGAAACCCTCCAAAACAAAGACTCAGAACCAAAATCGTCCAAGCCTAAAGCCTCGGAGCTGAAAAGCTCAACACCTAAAAGCTCGGAGCAGACCACCTCCGCGCCGAAAAGTTTGGAGCTGAAACATACCACTCCGAAGACTCCACAGCCTAAACCGGCTAAAGCCAAGCATTCTGATTCCAAACACTCGGCACCCAAAGACACTGACCAAATCTTCGATGCCAAAATGTGCTCCTAAAGGAACAGATACTCCTTCCTAGGAACGTCCATCCAAAGACACACCGCTGGATCCAAAACAAAAAAAGACTTCGTATTGATCCAAAAACTGGACACCTTCTGGCTACTCTTCCTAAAAAACGGAAGTTAGACTGCCCGCAAGATGCCCCTATACCTCTGAAGAAAAGAGATGAGTACTAACCCTTCTCCCCCTTATATACCTCCATTTCCTCCTCCTATTCCCAATTTACATATTACACCATCAAATTCACCACCTCATCAGACTCGCAGGATGACAGTTAAGGGAATGGGTAAGACTATCATCTACCCCTCAAGATCGACATACCACATGACACTGATCATTGGGATGATTATGATAAGGATCCAGAACAACCTAATGACCCTGACCTGTATCCCTCCAGGCCTTCCCCACCTGACAGCCGCAGCCCGTGGAGGGAGTCACGGTGGGGCAGGAAGGCGGGGGGGGGGGCGGAGAGGCCGGGTGGGGGATGCTAAAAAACGGAATATGGATATTTGGAGGCAAGTAAACAATTTGATGAATAAAACTAATTTAATAGCGCGCCCTGCATCGCAAAATGCGATGCAGTGCGCACTACGAAATTAGTTTTTTTAATTAAATTGTTTACTTACCTCCAATTATCCATATTCTGTTTATTAGCATCCCCCACCCTGCCCCTCCCCCGCTCTGCCTCCCTGCCTCACCGTAACTCCCTCCATGGGCCGTGGCTGCCACCAGATGAAAACATTGGCTTTGCTCAACTTATCAACAGGGCTGCCCAATATCACAGGGTGGAACTACATACAGATCCTCTAGAAGAGTATTTCCTTGTAGAAACATTCACACACTCGCAGAGGTCTACTAACACTTTACCCATGCTGAAGGGGATTGTTAAAACGTTCTGACGAGGTATTCAAAGACCCAGTTAGAGCCAGGATACTCACACCTAGGGTTGTTAAAAAATAAATGCCCGCTCCTACAGATCCTGTATACATAAAACGTCCGTTACCATTAGACTCTCTTGCTGTATCGAATGATGCAAGAGAGTTAACTCAAACTACAGGCAACGCCCCTCCTCCTGATAAGGAGTCTAACCACACTCAGAAAACAGTTTAGCTGCTTCACGACTTGGGATTCACTGTCAACCTCACCAAGTCTCATCTTCAACCCTCCAACACGCAAGCATACGTATGAGCCACAATAGACACTTGCAAAGCTCTAGCTTACCCCAACCCAGACAGAATACCAACATGGAAACACTAATATCACAATTTCAACCACAGCACTCACTACCAGCCTGAGTGTTTATGCAGGTGATTGGAATGATGGCATCTTGCATTATAATTTTTCCCTGCGCAAGACTCCAAATGTGTCCCCTACAGGAATGCTTAGCACGTCAGTGGAACCAGGCTCAAGGTCATTTAACTGATCTGGTGTTGGTGAATGGCCGCACTCATCGCTCTCTGCAGTGGTGGAATACACAAAACCTTTCCAACTGGCGGCCATTAGTTGACCTGATACCACAGATAGTGCTCACAGCAGACGCATCACTTACTGGTTGGGGAGCTCATCTTCAAAAACCTACCATTCAGGGCATGTAGACTACAAAAACTGGGGGGGGGCACTCTCTAAAGCTTCCACACCTAGCTCGAAGCATATGGAGATGGGCCATACCTCAAAAAATATCTCTTTGCAGAACACCTCCCAGGAGTAAACAATCAAATTGCAGATCAGCTCTGTCAGAGACAAGAGATCCACGAATGGGAATTACACCCTCAAGTTCTTCTCCCATTTTTTCAAATGTGGGGCTACTCCTAGATAGAGCTGTTCGCCACACACCAACGCAAAATGCTCAAAGTTCGCGTCCAGTTATCCACACCCATTTTCCAAAGGCAATGTGCTATGGATCAATTGGTCAGGGATATTTGCTTACGCTTTTCCACCTCTCCCGCTAATTCCATTAGTGGTTCGGAAGCTCAAGCAACTTATCTTCACTATGATCCTAATTGCCCCCACATGGGCACGGCAAACCTGGTTCACAACCCTGTTGGAACTATCAGTAGTTCCTCAACAAAAACTACGCCTCTCCCCCAAGCTTCTCACTCAGAACCATGGAGACAAGGCATGCAGATCCCAGTCAATTCAACCTTGCGATCTGGCACCTGAAATCCTAGTTTGGCTACCTTAATTTCCCGCCAGACTGCATTAACGTCATTAAAGAGGCTAGACGCCCTACCACAAGAGTATGCTATGCATCAAATTGGAAACAATTTGTTATTTATTGTAATAACAAATCAATCCGCTTGATGCTTCAATTCAAAACCTCATTTGCGTACTGTTACACCTACAGCGGGCTAACTTAGCATATACATCAATAAGACTGCATCTTGCTGCAATAGCGGCTTACCTACAAAACAGACAACACTTGTCCTTGTTTTGTGTACCCGCTATCAAAGCCTTTATGGAAGGGCTCAAGAGAATCATTCCCCCTAGACTTCCAGCTTCTCCTGTTTAGAATCTTAATATAGTCCTTACAAGACTCATGGGCCCACCATTTGAGCCGTTTCACAAATGTGAACTACAATTTATAACTTGGAAGGTAGCCTTCCTCATAGCAATCACATCTCTTAGGAGAGCTGGTGAGCTCTAGGCACTAACCATGCAAGAACCCTTTTTACAAATTCACTAAAATAAAGTAGTTCTTAGGACTAACCCCAAATTTTCACCTAAAGTAGTTTCTGCCTTTCATCTCAACCAGTCTGTTGAGTTACCAGTGTTTTTTCCTCAACCAGACTCCGTGGAAGAACGTCCTCTTCACGCTTTAGATGTTAAGAGAGCATTACTTTATTACATTGAAAGAGCTAAATCTTTTAGGAAAACAGAACAACTTTTTGTTGCTTTTTCACCACCGCCTAAAGGCAATCCTATATCAAAAGCAGGTATTGCACGGTGGATAGTTAAGTGCACACAAATATGCTACATTAAAGCTAAACTCACATTAACAATTCCCCCTAGAGCACACTCCATGCAAATATGGGGCTTCCGTGGCATTCTTAGTGAATATAGCCTTATATGATATTTTAAAAGCTGCAACATGGTCTACACCACACACATTCACCAAAACACTATTGTGTGGATGTGTTAGCGAGACAAGCTAGTGTGGGCCACGCTGTTTTAAGAACACTATTTCTGATGGATACATCTGCCTGTGGATTCCTCGCCTTATGAATGTCCCTTGCGCCAGCATTCCGCGTCATTTTTTCCTAGCTCTCCACGCTGACGAGGAAGTCTGCTTCGCTCGCGACTCCGCATGAAATCACAGGAGCCATAAGAGAACCTCATCGGTGTGATGACGTCAGTTCCCTTTTTTACACGCCATCGACGTGTAACATTTTTCTAGCACTCACCATATTTGTGGAGTTACTTTGTTGTTTCTTCTGCTTTACTGTTGCTAGAAGGGATGTCTTCCTCGCGGAAGACCAGTTTTAAACCCTGTATGGAATGTGGGGGTCGCATGTCCATCACTGACCCACAAGAAGATTGTTTATGGTGCTTCTCTTCGGAGCAAGACATGGAGGATTGCTCCTGTTGCAGAAAAATTTATCCAAGAGCACTTGAACAATAAGCCAAGTTGTTTCTGGCTAAGACGAAGAAGGAAGATAGAGGGCGAAAACGAGAAGTCAAAGTCGTCGACTTCACATACATCGAAGTCAAGGAAACATACGAAAAAAGAAGACCTGGCTCTTGGCGCCGATCGTCGAAGGGTAAGGCTTAGAGGTCTCCTTCACCTTCCCCTTGACGTAGTCGTAAGGACTGAGTATCTCCTTCGCCTTCTACTCATGAGACTCCGGAAAAGTCTCCTTCGCCTAGGAGTATTCCGGCGCAGTCTCTCACTCCGAGGAATTCTCCAGCTTCAGACGCCGAGTGAGTTCAGGAAGTTCCACCTTCTTCTGGGCCTGAGATTGAGCCAGTGGATCCGAATGTTCCGATGCTGGACACTCCCCATTTGGATACTAGCTCCAATTCATATCCACATCTCCCTGCTCCAGGTGCGGATCCGTCGCATTTCTTAAATGCAATGTACGGGGTTTTTACAAGAGCGGCTTACCCATCCGGAGCACCTTCTGGTCCCGTGGGTCCGCTGGCATTCAATTTGGGTGTGCCCCATTACTATGCCCAGGCACCCTTTATGCCCTTCATGCCGCTGTCATGTCAATTTCCGGTGTCGAGTCTTGACGCCTTTGATGGAATCCTCAGCGCCATCTGGTGAGCCCTCCTCTCGACCTCGTGTGGATCTCGTGCCTCCTTCTGATCCCTCTTTGATGTTGGGGCAGTCGGCACCGCGTTCGACGTCACTGGCGCCGTGCCCACGGATTCGGTCATGGAAAGAAGCTTAAAGGCTTTTAGAAGAGCAGTACTGGAGAGAGAAGGTAGAAGAAGGCGAGTTGGAAGAGTCTCTGGATGAATTTGAAGGAATTCAGGAGGCGAGCGGTGTGGATACCTCTCCAGAGTGGGAACTCTCTTCTACAAGGGCTTCACCACCTCAGGAGATTGCTCCTTCCCATTTGGGAATAAGGAAAGCTGCAGAGCTTTTGGATTTGTAGTTACCTACTGCTGAATACTTAGCAAATTTATTGACCAAGGTCTTGCATGCACCATCCTCCATAGTTGAACCTCTATTACAATTTAATGAGGTTTTGTTGGATCCTATCCTCAAAGTTTGGCGTAAACCACTCTCTTCACCTGCTGTTTCTAAAGCTGTGGCTAGAAGGTATAGGACTGCACCAGGGGAACCAGGTTTTTTTCTTCACATCAATCTCCAGAGAGTTTGGTGGTGCAGGCATCTTGCTCAAAGTAATCTTCAGGTGCTTTTCCACAGGCCCCAGCTGACCGACTCCAAGAAAATGGATCAGTCTGCTTAAAAGGTTTTCTCCTCTTCTAGCATGGCTCTGAAATCGACCAATGCCACTTGTCTTCTAGGACGTTACTTACATGCTTTGATGGACTCAGCAAAACAATTGGCCCCCAAGTTGCCTGAAGAGGAAAGGGGAAGCTTTATGGACGTGCGGGCTGGTTCTAGACAAGTTATTCACTCTGGTCTAGATACGGCTGGCTCAGTAGCTAGAATTATGGGCTCCTCTATTGCTACAAGAAGACAAGCTTGGCTTCGTTCTTCTGGATTTTCCCCTGATGTCCGGGCTACCCTTGTTGATTTGCCCTTTGACGGGTCGAAGCTCTTTGGGGGGAAAAAGCAGATTCGGCCTTGCAGAGGATTAAGGATCGCAGAGCCACTGCTAAATCCTTAGGATTGCTGACCCAGTCGAAAGGTTTTGGCTTCAAGGGATATTGAGGCTTTGAAAGGTCCTCCTTTCGCAACTTCTGTCAACCTCCACAGCAGCAGCATTAAAATCCACTATAAATCTTAGAGTAAGAGCTGGAAGTTGCCCACGTGGTTCTGCCTGCAATCTCCTCCTCCTCTTCTGCCTCTCCCGCTCCCCCTGGCACTGCAGGAAAGGAGCCCTAGATCCCCCATCCTGGAACATGTGGGTCCTGTAGGGGGTCGGCTGTCTCACTTTCTGCAAGGTTGGAAATCAGTCACGACAGACCTTTGGGTTTTAAACTTTGTGGAGAATGGGTATGCCCTTCTCTTTCGGGAATTTCCTCCTCCCTACCAAGGTTATTGTTCAGAATACCATTTGCTTTGTCTACAGAAGGAGGTTCTTACATTACTTCAAAAAGGTGCGATAGAGGTGGTTCCAGAGCAGGATAGGGGTCAGGGAGGCTACTCTCGGTATTTCCTGATACCCAAAAAGGACAGCAGGTTATGTCAGATCCTGGAGCTCAGGATCTTGAATTTTTACTTGAAACAGGAGAAATTCAAGATGCTGACCCTGCCACAGGTTCTTCTAGCGCTGCAGGAAGAGGACTGGATGATGTTGATCGACTTACAGAATGCGTATTTTCACATTCCCATTCTGAAGTCGCACAGGCAGGATCTCCGTTTTATGGTAGGGTAGCAACACTAGCAGTTTGGGGTCCTCCCGTTGGGTCTTACTACTGCACCTCGGGTCTTCACAAAGGTGATGGCAGTGGTATCCGCTCAACTCAGAAGGTCGGGATTCCTGTTTTTCCCTATCTGGATAACTGGCTTCTCAAAGCGGAGTCGCCAGTGATGGTGCTTAATCATCTGCGGGTGACATCCAACTGTTGTTCGACTTGGGTTTTTTAATCAATGTGCCCAAATCTCACCTGGTGCCCTCTCAGCACAACCTGTTCATAGGGGCAGTACTGGACACTACTGGGTGTTGAGCTTTTCCACCTCCACAAAGGATTCTCGACATTCAAGAAATTATCCCTTTATTCCACAATGGAGTGGTTGTTCCAGTTCTGAAGGTCCTACGCCTTCTCGGTCTGTTCACTTCCTGCATTCTGTTGGTCAATCATGCACGCTGGCACATGAGGGCGCTCCAGTGGTGTCGCCGCAGGCAGTGGTATCCGCACAACTGAGATCTCAGGGAGTCAGTCAGGATCTCCAGGGAAGCTGCAGCGGATCTGTCTTGGTGGAGCGTGGAGGGCAATCTGTCTCAAGGAAAGCCCTTTAGTCTTCTCCATCGGTGCCCACAGTAAAACGGATGCCTCTACCCTAGGGTGGGGCACTCATCTGGGGGTTCTGTAGATCAAGGGTCTTTGTTCTCCGGAGGAAGGGTTGCTTCACATCAACCTTCTAGAATTGCGAGCGATACGTTTGGCGCTCAAGGCCTTTCTCCCTTCCCTTCGTGGTCAGTCGGTTCAGGTCCTGACTGACAACACTACTGCGATGTGGTATGTCAACAAACAAGGAGGAGTAGGGTTGTACCGTCTCTGCAGAGAGGCGTTTCGGCTATGGCCCTGGGCTAAGGACCAGTGGATTTGCTTGATTGCAAATCATCTGGCCAGGGTGCCGAACGTGCGTGCGGACAGTCTGTCGGCAGTTCTTTGCCGACCACGAGTGGAGGCTTCATCCAGAGGTAGTTCGTCATATCTTCCGGACGTGGGGGACTCCTCTGGTGAACCAGTTTGCCACTCTCGGGAACGCGCACTGCCTGTCATTCTGCAGTCTCCATTTTCCGAGGCAGGGAGTATTGGGGAACGTGTTTCAGTTGAGTTCACATCTTACGCGTTTTCTCCCATACCCTTGATTCCTTGGGTTCTGAGGAAGATTCGCCAAGACCGAGCCCAAGTTGCATTGATCTCCCCGGATTGGCAAAGAAGGGTGTGGTATACAGATCTACTTCACCTCTCATCGCACCCTCCGCTTCGTCTCCCTCTCACGACAGACCTCCTCTCGCAGCCGCAAGGGCAGGTTCTACACCCCTACCGCTTGCGCCTTCATGCCTGGAGATTGAATGGGGCAACCTGGGTTCATTCTCTCCCACCTGACCTGGTGGATGTTATTTTATCGGCCAGGCGACACTGCACCAAGTGCATTTACTCCTACAGATTATCAAGATTTGTTAAATGGTGTGGAGAGAGATCCATTGACCCTTTAAAGGCCCACTTATCGAATGTTCTTCAGTTGGCTCTTACTTTAGCTAAGCAGGGTTGTGCTGTGGCCACAGGTTAAGGGCTACTTGTCAGCCTTATCGGCTTTTCTGTGTCTACCTGATCAGCCGTCTTTATTTAAGTCTCCTATTGTTTTGAGATTTATCAAAGGACTCACCAATAGGTTTCCACCTACTCCTTTTGTTATGCCCCAATGGGATCTTATTCTTGTTTTGACTTTTTTAATGGGTTCCCCCTTTGAACCCTTTCATAGCTGCCCTTTGAGATTTGTCTTTTAAAACAGTCTTTCTGGTAGCAATGACCTCAGCAAGGAGGGTGAGTGAGCTTCAAGCTCTTCGTTCGAAATCTCCGTTTTTGACTTTGACCGTTTTTGACTGTTACTCCCTTCCATTTGGGGCAGTCCATAACTCTCCCTGTGTTTTATCCTTCCCCCCCCCCCTCACCCTTCCAAGGAGGAGGAGGAGGAGATACTTCACCGCCTGGACCCTAAAAGAGTGGTGAGCTTTTATTTTGACAGAACAAAGGATTTACGTTTGGACGATCAGCTCTTTGTGGGCTACTTTGGACACAAAGGGCAAAGCTGTGCACAAGCGTACTCTGTCCAGGTGGATCATCTTGTGCATCAAGATCTGCTACGCCCTTCTTTTAAGGAACCACCTGAGGGTATAAGAGCTCATTCTACTCGGGCGAAGTCTTCTACCTCTGCTTTAACCAGAGGTGTTCCTGTGTTGGATATTTGTAAGGCAGTGACTTGGGCCTCCCTCCACACTTTCGCAAAGCATTGCTGCTTAGATTCCGAGGTGAGGAGGGAGGGCCATTTTGCGCATTCTGCCTTGCAGGACTTTTTGGTATAAAAAAGGTGGGGACACTCCTCAGTGAGTGGGACTGCTGTGGGAATCTATTCATAAGGTGAGGAATCCACAGGCAGATGTATCCATCAGAAGAACAAGTTACTTGCCTTCTGTAACGCTTTTTGTGGTGGATACAGTATCTTCCTGTGGATTCCTCACGGACCCACCATCCTCCCCGTTGTCCGCCTTTAGATACCTTAAAGGATGCCATGTTTTGGTTGTTTTATATTGTTTCTTTATATCTGGTACATTTATAGATAATTCTGATTTCCTTTAGCTTTCCTTTTTGATGTTGTACTGTGTATATTGATTCAAATGTGTACTGTCTATACTATGGTTTGTTTTCGGTCCACCTGTTTCGCCTCGGAGGCATGGAAAAAATGGGTGGAACTGAATCACGTTGACTAGGTTCTCTTATGGTTCCTGTGACATCATGCGGTGTCGCGAGTTGAGTTGACGTCCTAGTCAGCGTGGAGAGCTATGAAAATAGGAAAAAATTCTGCGGAATGCTGGCGCAGGGGGATATTCATAAGGTGAGGAATCCACAGGCAGATACTGTATCCACCAGAAAAGGCGTTACCGAAGGTAAGTAACTTTTTCTTAAGACCACTGCGACAGAAACTGGTTAACCACCGCTTGGGAGTAACTGCTGTATAGTCTATGCTAAAGCATTTGATCTACAGCTCTTATGCCTCAAACGGAAATGCTGCTTACCCAGTATGCACCTGTTCTTGGCATATATGCACCTCCCCGGGTACCTTTATCTGTTGCAGTATTATCTTACTTAGATACAATATACATGGACTTCTCTTTCTACTCTTACTAACTCCATCATTACCCTTATGACAAAACAATCTGGGATGGAGGCAAGGCCCATGCGCTCCATCACCGAAAGGAGGAGTCATCTACCTCATGACTGCAGACTTCTTTGAACAAAAACAAAGTGCAAACATCCGGACCCAACACCAGATGGGGGATCTATGCTAAAGCATATGACTACAGCTCTACATGCCAAGAACAGATGCATACTGGGTAAGTAGCATTTTCCTTATCTCCTCTCCCATGGAAGATATTTATAAACCGTCTACTTAGCTCTGCTGCATGTGCTGTAACTGGGGAGTGAACCTATTGAAGTTTGACAGATAGTTGGTCACTCAGGTTGTCTTTCACACCTCTGTGGATTAGATCCACTACATGTATGGGGTTACAAAGAACTTCTAATGAGAACATTTTCATCAGTTTCCCCCCATTTTTTAGGTCTTATATAGAGATTGCAATAACTATGGTGAGCTCAAAGAAGAATTGTGTAAAATACCAATAAATACAGCAGATTTGGGATCTGCTCTTTGGGAATGCATTTATTGGCTTCCCTTGAGCATAGCTTATTTACTATGCTTTTTATTGGGTAACTTGTATTCTTCTACTGCTTACAATAAGATGACTACTTTTTAGGGCTCGCAGAGCGAAGCGAGCGAAAAGCCCTTTTACTGGCGAATGAAAAATGTACTTGTAAATTCTTCAAATTCCACACGCTTGTGCGTGATTTTGTTTTCCGGCCTGCTATTGGCCTTTGCGTGCGTGTTTCATTTAAACCTCGCACGCAATAGGCCAGAGGCGGGGGCATAGCTCCGCCCCTGGCCTATTGGTGTCTATTATGCGCATTTCTGCGTGTGATAGGCACCATATGGCTCGCTGTGGCGCGCGTGCACCACTCGCTGCTTTTTCCGAGCGATCGTTTTTGTGTCTGCACTGCTGTCAGTGGCTTCGAGTGTGAGGTGTCATTTTAGACAGGGTTTATCAGATTTCTATCAGAACTGATACAGAAAGTCGTCGGCCACAGTTAAAATCCCTCTAACAGACAGGAGCAGAATGCCGTACCTTCATCTGTTGTTTTTTCTCTTCTTTCGAACATTGGCACATGTTTCACGTTTTGCCTGTGTTCCCGCTCTGTCAAATATAAATGTGATACCAGATCTAATGTAATCTTGTAAAGAAGCAGATAACATTTACAAGAGTCCTCTAATACTTCGCAAAGTTCTATCCTCTTGTCTTAGTGGCAGTTACGGCGCGCACGGCTGCCTTTACTGTTTGAAGATGCCCTCCAGGTACTAGACGGTAGAAACAATTTCTATGCAAGAACTGGGTAAAAAAGGCATCACGCACTGTTGTGGAGGAAACGGCCAATATTAAAACCGGTCTGATTTAAGCCCTGTTAAATCATATTGCAGACCAGCAGTACCAGGCTGGTCACAGAGATAAGTTTTGAAGTTGGCATCAAAACATTCCCACTGCCAGCTTTCAAAATAGACCACAGTACCTCGTATTTACAGGGTGCCATCCACGCCTCTCCTGCCAATGGAAGCTGAAATCGGTAGAAAAGATATTTAACGTTTTTAAATGTTTTATATTGAGTAAGCTTATTTTAAAAGCTTGAAGGTTATACTTAACTGAAGGCAAGAGCTCTTTCCTTGCGGGCGGCCCCGCCCACCTCCGTGGGACTGACTTTATCAGCGGAGGGAGGTGCGGCGGATTGGCACTGGAGAGAGGTGCCACGTCCTAGCACCAGAGGAGCCAGGCTGACGGTGACCTGCAGGGCAGCTCAGGCGGATGCAGACCCAGGCAGACAGACCCAGGGGGAGCCAGGAGCCACAGTGCAGGGCTAAGGTCCGTGCCCCTTGTCACAGTATGTGTGATCTTTAGTGTAGAGAGCAGGGCTTGGGTCCACAAAGTTCATGACCATTGGAAAGAGAGCGCAGCAGCTGTCACTTGAAGCCTGAGGAGGCCAGCGCCTCTTACTCGTGGAGGTATTTTTCTGGGTTGGTGGTACTAATAGTTATCACTTGGTGGTGGATTACAGGCTGTGACTGCTGCCTGTAAATCACCCTGGCGCCGTTCGCTGTTCATCCGTGAATCTCTACAGCGCATGCATAAACACACTGCGCTATCTATATACCTATTGAATCGAACCAGGCAACAGCCTGGAAACACCGGGTCTTTGCAGCATACTTTCTCATCCAGGGGAACCTTATCTAATATCATAAGCGCTGAATAGTCGCGAACCAGGATTACAGTAAACAATGCATCCTTCTTTTACAAACTCACAGTCCTTCTTTGCACTTTTGGAGTGTGTCCCAGGCATTTACTCGGGCACTTTGCCCTTTGCGAATTTACAAGACTTCTGGAATGCATGGACGCAGGGCACTTCTTTGTTCTTTGTGAATTTACCCCCGTTCTGGGCTCCATAGACTCAAGGCACTCACTTTGCGAAATTACGCTAGTTCTGGCCTGGGATTTATAGACTCACGACTCTTATTTGCACTTCGAGAATTTACTCCAGTTCCAGGCTCGGAAGATGCACTGCTCTATTTTGCACATTTGCCCCAGTTCTTCACTCGGTGACCTCACAGCGCTTCTCTAAACTTCTTGAATTTGCCCGAGTTTTGCACAGCCGGCGTCAGAACTCTTGCTTGTACTTCATGGATTTAACTCTGTCCTGCCCTCCATTCATTCACAGCAGTTGTACCCCCACCTGTGTAGTCATCAGCGTGTTTACCAGTCAGGAGGTCAGTGAGTGACGAACGCTGTGTTGTAAAGCGCTCTGACACCTTCGGGTAATGTTCGTGCTATATTAAATAGCATTAAATTAAAAAATACGCAAACATGCAACATAAGACAGAACGCCCCCCGTCTCTCGAAGCGCTTAGAAACGCTGTAGTCGGAGCACTTTAAGAGTGCCAGTACCGCTGCGTACCCATGCGACGCAGTGTGTGCATCCGTGTAGAAAAAGGTACAGGCAGAAGACCTTTTTCGGAGTTGCCCGGCGTTAGCCGCCTCAATACCCACTCAAGTTACCAAACAAAGAGGCAGGCGCTGGAGACTGGAAGGCAGGAAACAGAAGTTTTATTCCGACGGAGCAGAACACATCAAATCAGACAACAGGGTATCTTCTCGAGGTGCTCTAACCGCATCTCTGGGGCCTGGCCTCTTATACACAAGTTTATTGCTTTATTACGTTAAACACATCTCTGTCATTTACTTTGATGTAAGGAAAGACATCCTCGGAACCCCCGCTTCAGGCCCGTTCCCACACACATTTACAGTTGAAGTCCCCACCCCGGTCACAACAGGTGATGATTATCGCGCAGCTGGACATTCCGCCGATTCACGGAATGTGTGAGGTTGATCGGATCTCATGGGGTGGGGACTTTGATCAACTCTTGGATCCTTTGATGGGGGAAACTTCCTACTGTACAGGAGGGGGGGGGGCAATAACAGTATCCGCAGGGCCAGGTGGCGGCCTGGGAACGAGGAAGACAAACGGGTACAGAGGAAAGGGGGTTTTATCAAAGGATCCGGGACCATGAAAGGAATGGTGGGAGGTGTCGTGCTGGGAACAGGATGAGGTTCCGAGGCAGAGCTGCGTGGAAGAGGGGTTTACGATCCAGGGCATGTGAGAGCGGGGGCTGTCAGCGTGCGGGGGGGATGCTTCGCGAGGTCAGGGGAGAGAGAGAGAGAGAGAGACGCGTTGGTTATCAATGATGGGTAGAGGGACCATGGTACTCAAAATGGCTGCCGCTTACGCGCATGAATGGGCTCGAAAAGGGGGCAAGATTGCGCCGATAATGTTGATGCTGCGACCTAAGGTTTAACAGTCCTCCCTTTTCAACATATCTAGCCAGATTGCCTACTCGATATCGATCTTCATTAAATCCCTGACCTCGGCATCATACAATGCTCCCATGCGTTCATTTCCAAAGTCCACAGTCTTAGGGCAAATACAATTTGTACATAATGAACACAGAGGTGGCAGACATTGAATTCCCAAGCATAGACCGCATATCACAACTGCAGGAATCAGGATAATGGTAAACAGTCTCCAGCCCCAGTTATTAACAGTACTCCAGAACCATCCACCAAGCGACCATTCTTCCTGCTCCTGGTGGACTTCTGAAGAGAGTCTGTGGAGATGCTCGATAGCTTTGTACACTGAGGGTGAATTGTCCGGTATGTATGTACAGCAGCTGGACCCAATAATTCATCATGCTCCACCACGGTCCGCAAGAATCACATCTAGGACAAGGCGGTTCTGGAGTGCCACCAAGCGGACCGCTTGAAGCTCGGCGGTGTTGTTAGCAAGGATACCAGCTGTGATGTTCATTGTTGTCTCAACTGCCTGAGTCAGATGTCGGATGGCACGGCTGTTTGCCATCGGGCCCCAGAGCGGAACAAGTCCCTTCATAGCATCGAGGAACTGTGCTCCTGTTGAGTCGGCTTGTTCAATGTCCTTGGCTCGTTTTTGTCTATGATGATTCGCTGGAGCCACATAAGTCGGAGGAAGGAGATGAAACAAGTGCCCCCCCAGCCTTTGGGGAGCCAGGTGTAAGCCTTTGTGCCGCAGACGAAGTACATGTTTGGGGACCACACAAAGGAAGGTGGATCAGTGGAGTCCAAAGTTCTGGTAAAACGGCAAGCACTGCGGCCTACCAGCTGTGTCCCAAGCCCTTCTATGCACATGTGGCCTGTGACGTTGATGACAGAGCCACGGTCAGGGTGGCAGCCGTCCGTTTCCGTAGGTAGGAGAAGGTGGGTCTGGTTGGATTGTTGAACACCTGCATTTCAATTCGCTCTTTAGCAGGGATGTCCATGTGGATAGAGTTGTTGGAGGTCTGCGGACAGAAGTGAGTCTTGGTTTTGTTCGCCAGACCTCGTGGAAGAAATGCGTTATGGTTTTGCTGGAGGTGGCATTGTCCTTATAGCTTTCTTGCAGGAGGATCAGCCAAGCAAGGCAGGAGCCGTGAATTGAGAAGGGCGAAGGGATGAAAGGTATTGAATGTCCAGTGGCGTGGGGTAGCAACCCACAGATCCAACAGTTGGTGGCAAGATTGTGCTGGTGCAGCAACTGTACAAAGGAGTTATTCCAAAACTCCTTTCGCCTCTCTCTGAGTTGAGGAGAGAGCGAAATCAGATAATGTTCCTTCATGGTGGTAGGCTGAGCAGTGGTCAGGAATGTTTCATGAGCAGGTGCATTTTCTTCCACAATCCAGAGTGTGGTCATGAGGAGAAAGCAGAAAAGGATTGTGATGAAAAGTGCAATTGTCTTTGAGCTGTGGAGTCTGTCTGTTTTTGGGTTTCTGTAGTGGGTATTTCCTGTTGCTTCCATCATCTTCTTATTTGGCGCTTCCATCATCTTCTTATCTGGCGCTTCCATCATCTTCAAGGTGCTGGGTAGCGGGCAGAACCACAGACTTCGTTTAGCTTCTCTCCAGGTGACCCTTGGTGGTGTTTAGGTCACCGTTCTGAGATTTAACTTAGTCCGTGGTCTACTTAGCCGAAGCTCCCTCCTTTCGACGCAGGAAATACCCTTCTCTGGATGGCACAGTGGGATCAGAGAATTTCGAAAGTTCAAGTGCTTCGGTATCAGGATAGCAGGTTAGTGACGGTCGGTCCTTGTTCAGGAGCTCTTCTTGGTTGTCTGCTTTCTGTTGTGGCCAAAGTCGAGGAGACCTTCTTGCAGTGGTGTGCGTGCAGCCAGTGCCGTTTCCCCTCCACACGAAGAGCCGTCCGAGTGGTGAGCAATACTTGCCAGGGGCCCGTCCACCGGGGTTCCAGACTTTTTGCTCGCTGAAAATTTCAGATCAGCACGTAATCCCCAGGTTGGATGGCGTGACCCGGACCCCTGGAAGCGTCGGGGATGGCCTGCTGCACCTGCTGATGAATGACGGAGTTTCAGTCAATTTATGCAGATAATCAGACATTAGGACGTCCAGGACGTCATGAATGGAAGTTGGTTTCGGTGCAGACCAGACACTCATGGGTCGACCGAAAACAACCTTGTAAGGTGTCAAGTGATGTTTGGTGGGGGTGGAACGCATCAATAGCAATGCCAGTGGGAGGGCGTCTGGCCATTTCAGACCCGTGGCAGCCACTATCTAGGCCAGTTTAAGCTTTAGGGTGGCATTGTGTCGCTCGACAAGTCCAGCAGACTGGGGGTGGAAAACTGCGGGGAACTTCTGCTTGATGCCCAGCCCCTTTATGATGAGCTGGATGACTTCGGCTATGAAGTGGGGGCCATTGTCGCTCCATAAAATCCGACAAAGGCCGTAGCGGGGGAAAAACTCCTATAACAGTACTTTTGCAGTGGCCATAGCAGTGTTGTCGCGGGTTGGGTATGCTTCCACCCATTTGCTAAATGCGCATACCACAACAAGTACATATTTCAGGCCTTGGCATCTGTCTAGCTGGATGTAGTCCATCTGCAGGACTTCAAACGGGTGATTTGGGACCCCAAACCCTCCCCGGGGTACTACAGTTCCTTTCCCGGGGTTGTGTTGCAGGCATATCAAGCATTGTTGGACCAGACGTTTGGCAGAGTCTGTGATTTTATCATTGTGCCAAACTCTGGAGACAAGCTCAATCATGGGGGCCGATCCTAAGTGGGCAGGGGAGTGTGCCATAGTCAGTATGGGGATCAGGTATGAGTCGGGTAGTAACCATTTGTTTGTGTCTTTTGTCCGCCAGCAGCCTTCGTCGTCTTTTAATCCCACCCGTGTCCATTCAGTCAATTCGTGTTGTGTGCTAGCCATTTGAATGTCTCTAATAGTGTCCCTAGCGTCAGTCCATTTTTCTGCTTGTGACCTGGTCACGTACATACGTGTTGTCGTCCTATTTTCAGCTGTCGTTCGAGCAGTGATGTCGGCTAGTGCATTTCCCTGTCCAATGTCTGTCACTTTCTTGTGTGCCTGGCATTTGATGACCGCAAGCCTTTTGGGGAGAAGGACAGCTTCGATCAAGGCGGAGACTAGATCTCCATGCAAGATGGGTGTGCCGTGTGAGGTCAAGAATCCCCTTTCCCTCCAAAGGAGCCCAAAATGGTGAACCACCCCGAAGGCGTACTGGCTGTCGGTGTAAATGTTCGCTGTGGTTCCTGCTGCTAGGATGCAGGCTCGTGTGAGGGCAATCAGTTCCGCTGCCTGGGCAGATCGTTGCGTGATGCGGGCTGTCTCGACTACAGTTCGAGCCGTGGTGACTGCATAGGCAGCTGAAGTGGTGCCATCGGGGAGTTTGATGCAAGAGCCGTCCACCCACAGCTCTCCGTCGGGGTCAGGAAAAGCTGTGTCTCTGAGGTCAATTCTACTTCTAGTCTGTTCGTCCGTAAGGGTCACACAGTCATGCACAGGGGAAGCATCGGGATCGTTCTCTGGTAGGGGTAACAGAGTTGCTGGGTTCAGGGTGGTGCATCGTTTCAGGGTGATATGGGGGGCAAGCAGAGTCAACTCGTATCCAGTCAGTCGTGCACTCGTCAGGTGTTGGGTCTTGGTCTGGTTCAGAAGGGTGTCAACTGCATGGGGTACTAGTACCGTGAGGGAATTCGAGAGTACGATCCCCTCACTCTGTCGGATAGAGATAGCAGCGGCAGCTACAGCTCGAAGGCAGGCAGGTAAGGCTCTGGCTACAGGGTCAAGAGTGGCAGAGAAGTAAGCGCATGGTAGTTGCTTTGGGCCAATGGACTGGGTCAGGACAGATAAAGCGCACCCCTCCCTTTCGTGAGTGTAAAGGGAGAAGGGCTTTGTGTAATCAGGGGTGCCTAGGACAGGGGCCGAACAAAGGGCATTTCGTAATTCCGTGAAGGAGGATTGGCATTCAGCAGTCCAAGGGAGGGGGGAAGGGACATCTTTGGCTAACAGAGAAAGCAGTGGTTTTACAATGAGACTGAAGTTTGGCAACCACTGTCGACAGAAGGAGGTGAGGCCTAGTAGAGAGCGAACCTGCTTCTGAGTCTTAGGGACAGGAGTTTCGAGAATTGTTTGGATCCGGTCGGGAGTGAGTTTCCTTCCGTCTTTGGACAAAAGGTGGCCTAAGTAAGTGACCTGGGGTTGGCAGAATTGCAATTTCTTCTTGGAGACCTTGTGGCCATTTTCCGCAAGGAAGTGCAGGAGTTGAATGGTGGCTGTGACTGCTAATGGAGTGGTGTCGGCTGCCAAAAGAATGTCATCGACGTATTGCACTAACACCACTCCATCGGATAACTGGACTTGATCCAGCTGTCTCTTGAGGGCCTGGCTGTAGATGCTAGGGCTTTCTGTGTAGCCCTGGGGTGCTCGGCAGAACCTATATGAGCGGGCTTTTAGGGTGAAGCCGAAGAGATATCGGCTGTCTGGGTGGATGGGGATAGAGAAAAATGCATTTTTGAGGTCAATGACAGTGAAGGTGGTGGCAGTAGAAGGAATCAAAGTCAGGATGGTGGTGATGTCTGAGACCACGGGGTACTGAGGTACAACCACTTTGTTGATCTCACGAAGGTCAATGATAAAGCGGTATGCTTTCTCATCTCCCTCTCCTTGTTTCTTGATGATGGGCAAGATAGGACTGTTGCAAACGTTGCTAATCACTTCCTCTACCACTCCTGCGTCTATCAGTGACTGAATGATCTTTACCAATGCCTTCTCGCCCTCGGGCGATATCCGATATTGTGGAAGTTTTGGGAGTATCGCGTCCGGTCGGACAGTAATGTGTACTGGGTCAATCATCATGCGCCCTACGTCCGAATCTGTCTTGGCCCACAGATACGGAGGCAGAGTGTCAAGCAGGGATGTGTCAACGTCAGTGATGGAAAACATGCGTCGGGAAGGACAATGTCTAAGCAGAACGGGGTTGTCGTAAAGAAAAACTCGAACTCCGTCTTGAGAACATCTGATTGTCGCTCGGAAGTGTTTCAATAAGTCAAGTCCCATAATGGCATCAGGGCTATTGGAGGAAAGCAAAAACGTGGTGTCAGTGGTGTTGTTTTCTAAGTCGAAGAGGATCGGAGCGGACAAAGGGTTAGTGGAGGGCGTTCCATCGAAACCTGTCGATGTTATAAGTGAGCCAGACAAGGGTGCCCTTGGAATCAGTCGTTTAGATAACGCGCTACGTGTTGCGCCAGTGTCTACCAGAAATGGAGACTTTGTACCCAAGACCTTAGCAGTGACATAAGGGCCTTGCTGGTCCACATGGAGCTCGACTGGATCCCTCCCTTGCCCTTGGCAGTCCTATGCAAAGTCGTGGGTGTCATCGTAGTCAGATTGCTGGCACTGGTTCTGTCTGGGTCGATCGAATGTATTTGGTCTGCTTAATCTATCGTTAGTCGTGTCATTTGTGGGCCCTCGCTGCTGTCCCCTATTTCTCGGTCCACTTGCTGTATCCTTGGGGTCTTTGTTTCTGATTATTTCCAAAAGAACCGGGCACTGGGATTTCCAATGGCCGGTTCCTTTACAGAAAGCACACTGGTCCTCTCTAATGTCCGTACGTCCAATGTGGGGAGTCGAAGTGCGGTCCTTGGGAGGTGCAGTCTTAGGGACGTTCGTCTGATAGTTTCCCCTGTATTGGTCTCGTCCTATAGTCACCCCTTGCAGTTGTGCAATCATCATCACCCTCTCTTTCAAGTCTTTCTTCTTTTTCTCTGTTGCCCTATCGTTTTCATTTTTCTGATGTTCGTAGTATTGGGCCATCTGGAGGATAGCCGCAGGTTTGGAGGCTGCCCAACTACTCTCGCTGGCCTGCAGTTTCTTGGAGACCTCTGGTGACAAACCCTTAACATAATTCTGGACAAACAGATGGTGTCCGGTTGCAGTGGTCATGTCCTGGCCGCTGTAATCGGAGAACACCGTTTCGAACCGGGAGAAGTAGTCCGATACATCCTCTTGGGGTTTCTGGCGACAGGCCGTTACTATCGACCAGTCCACTTTCTTTTCTGGAATCAGGGTTTTTAATTTCTGTACAATTTTGTCTGGGAGGTCTAAAATGGATTTCAAAGGCTTTTGTCCAGGTTCTCGTTGTTTATCAATGCCATCGAGTTGTGACCAGTTATGTCCAAACAGCTCAAGGTGGTCGACTTTCCGGATTTGCTTCCACACATCAGCTGGTAGGCATAACCCGAAAAACAAGTCGATGTCAGCCAGGGTCATAATCGTTGAACCTAGGGCTGTTCCTAACTCAGTATAGAAGGCAGTGGGGTTTTTACGTAGATCAGGCAGAGATTTCCGGAATGTCAGAATCTCTTGCCGGTCCCACGGCTGGTAGACCCAGTTGTACACTACCCTTCCTTTTGCATCTTTGTGGTTTGCATCATCGTTTGTCCCTTCACCTCGTGGAGGAACCCAGTAAGGGGCAGCCTCTCGTATCGGCATCATGGCGTTAGATTGCTCAGTTTGTGGTTCGGTCACTACGGATGTCGTAGTTTTAGTTCCCGATTCTTGTTCAGTGAGGTGGCGGAAAACCTCAAGCGTACGCATAAGGAGGTCCGTCACATCACACTCGCCCTCATCCCCGATATCGACCTTCCGGTATAGAGTCGTTAGGCTCTCGGGACCTTTGTCTCGATATCGGTCCTCGTATGCGTTCAAGACATGATAACACAGTCGAACGGTAAAATGTCGTCTGTGACTTCCTGTATACGAGTTAAACATATCCGTGATATACTCTTCATCTTCCTTTCTTTCTACCAGTGTCCTTGCTATCTTGTCAATCCCTGCTCGCTCATCTTTGCTTAATCTGCTTGTTCTTGCAGAACCAGCCCTTCGGGTCTCAGGGTCGCCTAACGTTGTCGTTTGTGTAGTATCTAATACAAGGAGTTCGGCCGGCACAGAGGCCATGGGGGCCGAAGCTGTGGCGCTACTCTCGTTTGTGCCTGGGGATGGTGGGTGCTGCGCTAAGGGTTGGGAAGGGGCATATGGAGGGGGCATATAGATGATCGGAGGACCTAACAAAAGATCATCGTTGGCTCGTTGTTTCAAGGGCAATTCAGGATAGAGCGTAGGGGGCGTTCTAACCGGACACTGGTTTGATGTTTCTATCTCTGGTTTCTGGTTGGCTTCCTCTCTTTCCTTAATCTCTTCTTCTAGTTTCTTAGCAGCTAGGTGGGCTGCCTTTCGCATCTCTTTTCCCAACCTACTCTTGTTTCTCTTCTTACGCTGTTCGGTTTCTTTGCGCCACATGCCGAAACTATCAAGCATAGTGGGCGTCGTCTTATGATTCCCAAGGGCTGTTTCTAGCGCGCTCATTTTATCATCATCGAAGGATCCTATCAGTGGCCACTGACTTTCTCGATCCTTTTTCGTATATTTATGCCACAGCTTGCTATAAGCTATAGCGATCAATCCATGCTTTGTGAACATGTCCTTATTAGGGGTGCTGGATGGTTCATCTCTAATAAGCGGTCCGGGCTAAACAGGCTACCAATCAGTGGGGAGAAGACAGGCATGACGGATTACAATAGGGACAAAAAGTCTGCACTACCTATCTTATCACTGCGTGCAAAGACTAGACAGAATATTTCTATTCTTCGTTGTTTGCAGGCGGTGAATACCTCAAGAACCAATGTCGAACAGTCAATGTTCGGTCAATCAAACAATCAATGGGGAGAATAAGTAGGCACGACGGGTTACAACGGGGACAAAAGTCTGCGTTACCTACCCTTTCACTACCTGCAAAGAGAGAACCTGTTCCTTCCTGTTTGCAGACAGAGAATCTCCAGACAACAATCCGCGAACAGTAGTTCGGGTTCAAACAATCAATCAGTGGGGGAGAAAAGATAGGCACGACGGATTACAATGGGGACAAAAGTCTGCGTTACCTATCCTTCACTGCTTGCAAAGGGAGAGCCTGTTGTTTCTCCGTTTGCAGACAGCGAATCTCCAAACAAATCAACAAAGAGTAATACTAGTATTTTCCAAACAATCAAACAATCATTTCGCAATTCGTCGTGTTTACACGACCTTACCCGGACCGCATGGATGGTTTCTTGTCTTCCGAATCCAGCGCCCGATCGTCCTCTATTCTTCGTAGTTCTCGCGGCACTCCTGATGGTTCCCAGTCAGGACCGTAGATCACTCGAGAGAGGTCTGTTCAGAACCAGTGAAGTTCGGATGATTGGCTGTCAGACGAGGGTCTATCGGACAGGAGCTCTCCCGATCGTTGCAGTCGTTCACTCTGTCGTCGGGACCTCTCCCACTGGATCCACGAGTCGCTGATGGGCCCCACGTTTGGGACGCCAATTGTAGAAAAAGGTAGACAGAAGACCTTTTTCGGAGTTGCCCGGCGTTAGCCGCCTCAATACCCACTCAAGTTACCAAACAAAGAGGCAGGCGCTGGAGACTGGAAGGCAGGAAACAGAAGTTTTATTCCGACGGAGCAGAACACATCAAATCAGACAACAGGGTATCTTCTCGAGGTGCTCTAACCGCATCTCTGGGGCCTGGCCTCTTATACACAAGTTTATTGCTTTATTACGTTAAACACATCTCTGTCATTTACTTTGATGTAAGGAAAGACATCCTCGGAACCCCCGCTTCAGGCCCATTCCCACACACATTTACAGTTGAAGTCCCCACCCCGGTCACAACAGGTGATGATTATCGCGCAGCTGGACATTCCGCCGATTCACGGAATGTGTGAGGTTGATCGGATCTCATGGGGTGGGGACTTTGATCAACTCTTGGATCCTTTGATGGGGGAAACTTCCTACTGTACAGGAGGGGGGGGGGCAATAACAGTATCCGCAGGGCCAGGTGGCGGCCTGGGAACGAGGAAGACAAACTGGTACAGAGGAAAGGGGGGTTTATCAAAGGATCCGGGACCATGAAAGGAATGGTGGGAGGTGTCGTGCTGGGAACAGGATGAGGTTCCGAGGCAGAGCTGCGTGGAAGAGGGGTTTACGATCCAAGGCATGTGAGAGCGGGGGCTGTCAGCGTGCGGGGGGGGATGCTTCGCGAGGTCAGGGGAGAGAGAGAGAGAGAGAGAGAGACGCGTTGGTTATCAATGATGGGTAGAGGGGCCATGGTACTCAAAATGGCTGCCGCTTACGCGCATGAATGGGCTCGAAAAGGGGGCAAGATGGCGCCGATAATGTTGATGCTGCGACCTAAGGTTTAACATCCGGCGTTAGAATGTACACAAAGGAGCGGTGCGCGTGCCCGCCTGGTAATCCGCTCTGGTATTTTACAAAGAGTGACTCGTGTGATCTGATGAACAGATGTTGAACTTGGGAGGCCCCGTAAATATAATGTTTGTTTTGAGCAAACAAGAAATGTGCACTTAAACGTTTCCAGTCTCTGCGGAGGGTGTTAACAGCAGTTACATCCTCTAAAGAAGCACTATCTCCAGCGAGCAGGGAAGGGCAATTAACAACAGTTAATGCCCAGCAGCATCTGGGCACTAAGGCCTCTCTGGTCTCCTGCAGGTAGGCAGACAGAGTGGCTGTCTCCATCAGTGCCCTGTCTGGCTTCAGGCTCGCAGTGCACGCACCCTGCTGCTGAGGGCTGTGTGCAGTGTGAATAGCAGCAGGGCCGGTCCTTCATTCTTATGAGGTTGATGAAGCGAGTACTGCTGGGTGGGTCACAGTTACGTCTATTAGCAGTGCCTCAGAGTTTTCGAGACCGAACCTAAAATCGGGGGAATATTGGGAGGGGAGATAGATTTCATTATTGTACAGCACAGGGCCGGGCAAAATCCGGGGTGTGGGGTGAGGTATTTCTTTTTGAGGGGTCACCTCAACGTGATGAGGGTGGGAGGGACCAGAACTGATTTCTGATTCTGACTTAACACTTGGCCGCTTCAAGCCAGTGTACTGGGCCACTTGCCTGCACCCGGAAGCACATTCCAATGCAGACTTGCGCTGTGCACGTGAGAAAGGGTCAATGAAAGGAAATTGACATAGAAAAGGACACTATCAACAACCCTTTAATCAAAAATCCAGTGTGGGCACCCAGGGCGGGTGGTCAATGTACCCCTGCATCCTGGGTGCTGTGGCTGGCACTGGGGCGGTCAGTGGTTACTGGGCAGTACCCGTGGTAGGCGTGCCTGTAGTCACTCTCTGGCACTGCTGCACTCTGAATGATTCAGTTAATAGTCTCCATGTGTAAAGTTTACTCACCACCGAGCACAGCAAGGATGCTAGTGCAAGCAAGTGGGAAAGTAAAACACAGCAACCATCAGGAATCAGAGCCCTCGGGGGTCTGGGCCCCTGTGCCCCTGCACCTGCAGTACCGATGGTAGCTACTCCCAGGGCTTTAAGTGGGATGAAAAACCTGGGGGATCTCTCAAAGGGGCGTGGTCAATGTATTTCAGGGCGTGGCTTAAAACAGTTTAGCTAAACATCTGTGCTTAGCATAGTGTGCCGCCCTACTTGTATTTTACTGTTTTTCTGTCATTGCATCCAGATATGTGAGAGAACAAGTAACATCATACCTACAACAAGTCAGGGCTATTGGCTTTGTCAATGGTTGTTAGTTGCATAAGATAAATAAGCAGCAACTATGGCTTTTATATAATATTGAAAATGCTTCCACTTAAAGCCCTGGTGACACCACAACAATGCCCGGTTACTCACCAGTAATAACCATTACTCCGAGTCCTGGTCTCCCCGTCCCATTCCTGATACGTGAGCAGCTAGTCTGCTCTACAGAACCCCTACCTAGCTGAGCTTTTGGCACTTCCCCTTAGGATGACGTCACCATCATGTGACTACAAAAGGGGGAAGTGCCGGAAGAATCATCCTGAAAATACCAAAGACAACAGAACGAAACACATACAATCATCCACAGAAAACCCAAACCAGGGAGGGAGGGAAGGGCTCAGGAATGGGACGGGGAGACCAGGACTCGGAGTAATGGTTATTACCGGTGAGTAACCGGGCATTACCTCCTCGTCCTGGTCTCCCCGTCCCATTCCTGATACGTGAGCCCATACCCAAGCACACAGTGATTGTAAGAAACAGACCAGAAAAATGCAGTAAACGGGTCCATTTAATCCACAAAAGTAAGTACAAATCATAAGTCATGTACAGCAGACAGGACCAAAGCCCCAAAAGCAGCGGAGGCTGCCATCCCCAACTCCAGACGATAATGGGCAACAAAAGTGTGGGGAGAAGCCCACATAGCAGCATTGCAAATGTCTCGCAAAGAGGCACCCCTGAACATGGCCCAGGAGGACGAAACGCTCAGAGTCGACCGACCCTGAACAGAAGAAGGCAGGGGACATTGGACCGAAACATAAGCAAAAACCACTGCGCCCTTGACCCAACGAGACAAGGTGGACAAAGAAGGGCGAAGCCCGAGACCCCTCAGGCCGTAGGTGACGAACAGGGAATCAACCTTACGGAAACCAGCCGTGCGCTCCAAGTAGATGTGGAGAGCCCTCAACACATCCAAAGAATGGAGTAGCTCCTCCTCAGGAGAGGCAGGAGCCGGAAAAAACACAGGGAGAACAATATCCTCCTGACAGTGAAAAGTTGAAATCACCTTAGGGAGAAAAAACTGACTCGGACGGAGAACGACCTTGTCAGCGCAGAAGCGCAAGAAGGGGGGGGGGGGAGCCATCAGCGCACCAATCTCACCAACCCTACGCCCAGAGGTAATGGCCACCAGGAAGATAACCTTGGCAGAAAGGAACTTCAGGCCCACGGAGTCCAAAGGCTCAAACGGGGGACCCGTCAAAGCCCGTAGAACCTAGGGCAGATCCCAAGGAGGCACAGGGGAACGGGATACAGGACGTTGAAGCAAGAAACTCCTCAGAAGGCGAGCCACCAACGGGGAGACAGATGAAACAGAGGAACCCCGAAAGGCAAGAACGGCAGCCCATTGCGCCTGCAGGGAAGAAACCGCCAGTCCCAAGACAAAACCATCCCGTAAGAAGTCCAACACCCGCACGGCCTCACAGGAGGCAGGAGAGAGACTCCTCCCAAGACACCAGGTGGAAACATTCTTCTAGTGACGGGCATAAGACTTCAAGGTGGAAGGACGCCGGGAAAGCTGTAGACACTGGGCAACCTCTAACGAGCAACCCAGACCCAGCAAACTCAACCTCTCAAGTGCCAAACCCCCAGCCGGAGGCGACGCAGGGAGGCAAGACTGAGAAGAGGAGCCCGCAGGGGGGAGGGAGACAGGGGAAACCTCCAATGAGGGCAAACGGCAAAAGTCAGTAGAAGGGGAAACCAAGACTGCAGAGACCACTCTGGAACCACCAGGAGAACCTCCGCCCGATCCAAACGAATCTTCCGGAGGACCCTCGGAATTAAGGCAAATGGAGGGAAGACAAACAGCAGACCCCCCGACCAAGGAATCGAGAAAGCATCGGTCGCCCAAGCCAATGGAGACGGAATGATGCTGCAAAACAGAGGAAGAAGGGCGGAATCCTCCGAGGCAAAAAGATCCAGCCAAGGAAGGTGGAATCGGAGGACAATCTGCCCGAACAGATCCGGGGACAGACAGAGGGACACCGAGGAGGGGAACACCCTGCTCAAAGTATCCGCAGGCCCATGCTCCTTCCCCGGAAGATAGACCGCCGTCAGAGACAACAGATTTGACTCGGCCCAAAGGCCGATCTCCCGGGACAGGAGAAAGAGAGAATGACACATGCCCCCAGGTGATTCACATAGGAGCGAACCACCTGATTGTCTGTCTGCACAGAGACCGCCCGACCCCGAAGGAGAGGAGCGAACCAAAGGAGAGCCAGCCAGACCGCCCTCAACTCCTTCCAGTTCGAGGACTGGAGGGACTCTAATCGGGACCACCGACCCTGACCCTTGGAAGAACCCAGAACAGCCCCCCATCCCAATTCACTTGCATCCGTGGACAACATGACCACAGACTGAGGGGGGAAGGGGATCGAACCCCCCGGAAAGGGAGAGAGGAGACAACCACCACTGGCGATCCGCCCGAATCCCTGGAGTAACAGGGATCAGAGTCTCGTAGTCCAAGGAGGCGGGATCCCAGTGAGATAGGACATGATGCAACAGGGGGTACAGATGCAGCCTGGCCCAAGGAAGGAGATGCAGAGTGGACGCCATCTCCCCCTGACTCCGCAACCAGAGACGGGCAGACACCTGCGACTGGGAAAGAAGCCATGAAAGGTGGCGAAACAAAGTCAACTGGCGCTCTTGGGAGAAGAACACCATGCCCAAGTCCATCCGGAAGAAAGCCCCCAGGAACTTCAGGGACTGAGAGGGTACCAGGGAGGACTTCCGGTGGTTGATAAGGAACCCAGCAGTTGACACACCTGGGCCACATCCGACAGAGCCTGCGAAAAAGAGGGAGAGACAATCAACCAGTCATCCAGATATGGAGACACCAGCAGCTCCCTGGAATGAAGAATACCCACCAGAGGGGCCAGGAGCTTGGTGAACACCCTGGGCGCAGAGGACAGGCCGAAAGGCAGCACCCTGAACTGGTAGTGATGGGTCCCCACAGCAAAGCGTAGAAACCGCTGGTCGGCAGGATGGACAGGAACATGCAGGTACGCATCCATCAAATCCAGGGACCACCCGGAAGGACCAGAGGCAGGATGGACTGGAGGGTCACCATCTTGAAAGGGCGATGGACGACGAAACGGTTGACACGCTTCAGATCCAGAACAGGACGAAGATCTGAAGTGTCCTCCTTGGAAACCAGAAAGAGGATAGAGTAGCAACCCTCGCCCCTTTACAGCGGTGGAACCTCCACAATAGCCCTTTTCTCCAACAGGAGTCGAACACCTGCCAACAAAGACACTCTTCGCAAAGGAAGACGGGGCAGGGGAGTCTGAACAAAACCCGGAGGAGGAGGAGAGGAAAACTCTATCCGGCATCCTTCCGAAACAGTCTGAACCGCCCAGGCATCTGGAACCGACAACCACTGGGCGCGGAAGCACTGGAGTCGACCACCAACGGGTAAAGGCAGACGGTCATTGCGAAGAGGAGGAAGCGGGGGTGGCAACACCGGCAGCGGCCCGGGGCTTGGCACTTCCAGGGGCCCCCCCGGCAACGAACCCTGCCTCGAAAGGGCTGAGAAGCGCCACGAGCAGGAGGCCCAAAAGCGTGACGATAACCAAATCCACGCCCCCGAGCAGGAGGACGGATCGGAGCAACCAGCTTGCGGTTCTCCGCGGACTGCTTGACCATGCCCTCCAGCTGAGGACCGAACACCTTAGAACCTTCAAAAGGCAACTTAAGGAGGACCGACTTCTGCGAAGAGTCCGCCTTCCAGGAACGCATCCAAATATGACACCGGGCAGCAATGGAAGCACCAGAAGCGGCGGCCGCCGCCCCCAAATTGTCGAAGGAAATGTCCGACAGGTAACGCACCTGCATCTCCATCAAAGACAGAAGAGGAGTGGCATCTTCGCCGTCGTTCAGCAGAACAGACAGAGACTGGAAGTCTTTAAGGAGCGACTGAACCATATAGTTGGAATAAGCAGTCGCCGGGACAGAGAAATTAGAAGCAGCATAGGAACGCTTCACCGCCCCCTCAACACGCTTATCCACAGCGTCCGCAGGAAGGGCGTCCTCAGAAACAACCAAACCCTGAGAGGAAAGGCCAGCCATTAAATTGTCCACTTTCACAGCCTGAGGGAATTCATCAGCAAAACCCTCAAGAGGGTAACGTCTTGACAGGAAACGAGGAAAAGAAGACTTGTCCACCTCCTTCCATTCGTGAGACAGCACGTTACGCACAGCACCATGCAAAGGCAAAGAATCCGGAGCAGGCTGGACCTACTGCGTAAAAAAGTCATCCTCAACAACAACATCCGCAGGAGGGGAAAAACCCAAGTTGGACCTCACATGGGCAAACAGTTCAGCGAGCTCAGCACCCTGAACAAAACGACCACGGACACCCTCATCCTCATCAGTACCAAAGTCTTCCACAGGAGCAGCCTGCGCATCCAAAGAAACACGAGGCACCTTGGGAGGAGGCCCAGCCGCGTCCCTGGCCAGGAACGCAGCAGCCTCAGCCTCATTAATAACGAGGCGCAGGGCATCCAAAGGGGTCGCAGAAGAAGAAGCATCTGAATCCATTGCAGAAGCACAAGTCCAAACAACACTCCCAACAGGCAAAAACAAGGACAAAAAAAAATCCCAAAAAGGACCCCAGATATAGGCGAGGACCCGAACACCTGTGGGAGGGGAAAAAAAACTGGGCCAGTATAAGAAGCCCAGCCAGCCGCCAAAATCGCCCCCTTAAATGGTGCAAGACACCAAACTCCAAGGAAAAGCCCCTGCCCGCTAAAGCAGGGCGAAAAACGGACCGGAGAATGCCCAGGAACGGCCACTGGAGCAGGCCAACCCAAGCCAGGTGAGCACCACGAAGCACAGAGCACAGAAACGGCCGCTAACGCGAGCCGCGTGCAACAAAGCGCCCCCATAACAAACCCGGCCGCTAACGCGAGCCGTGAGTAACAAAAATGCCCCCATGAGTAAAGGAAGCCTAACGTAGCTCGGGGGAAGCGGCAGTGAAAACAAAACAGAGGCGGCCGCTAGAGCAGACCGCCGCATAAAACAAACCGACAGCAGGGAGACTTACCCGAGAACAAGGAAGCCTCCAGGAAACAGCCCAGCCAGGAACGCGGTCGTAGACTGCAGAAAAAAGAAAACAGGATGATTCTTCCGGCACTTCCCCCTTTTGTAGTCACGAGATGGTGACGTCATCCTAGGGGGAAGTGCCAACAGCTCAGCTAGGTAGGGGTTCTGTAGAGCAGACTTGCTGCTCACCTATCAGGAATGGGACGGGGAGATCAGGACGAGGAGGTAATGTTTGCTGCTCCTGGGTTCCAAAACGAGAAGGGAAATCCAAAGAGAAAATGACTCTCTTGAAAGGATTTCCCTTCCCCGACAACGCTCACCTGGCATGACGTCATGCCGTAACTTCAACACTAGAGAGAAGTGATCAGTGTGAAAAAAGTACACATGATGTGCCTGCTTTCACTGCAGTCCAGGTAAAACGGGGCCCCCTGTGCCAGGGCACAAAACAGAGCCCGATAGAGACCCGTTTCAAGGTACCCTTTAAAAACTGCCAGTGCTCAGCACCAGTGAGACTCGGCCCACTTAAAGCCCTATTAAGAGGTCGAGCAATCAAGACTTAATGCCACAGATGGTAGCAGGGTTGGGACTGGGACAAAGCGTCACGCAGTAATCTCACTCCATACACCCCATGGGAACTGTTGCTTCTGATACGAACACGTCAGATGCTCAGGTCGACACTGTCGCTGACCCAATTCAGGACGGATCTCAAGACCTGGCTCTTCGACTGAACCCCAGTGCCGAGAAGGATCAGTAGCCCCCTCGCACCTTGAGACTCTCACGGGTGAGTAGTTGCGCTATACAAACTTTGATTGATTGGTCGCCATTGAAACTGCCCTCAATCAGGGGCACAGTGATCAATGATAAAGCAAATGTTCCAATGACTTTAGGGGCCCACGGCACCACAAATGTATATTTAGTACGCCACTGTGAAAAATAATACAAACAGGAAGGTTCTCGTTTTTTCTGGAGGCAGGATAAGACCCTGAGGAGTTCTATAGTGCTTGTGCGGTAGGGCGCTACAATTTATATACAATTTATTAGACATCAACATTATCCCAAGAGTGAAAGTTTGTAAGTTTTCTTGCGGTCTCATTTTTCTTATTCAGCTTTATTCACACCCCCCATGGCACTCACGGTGACACAGATTTTACCATGTATCGGGAAGCTATAAATAATGCATGTTTCATTTACATAGTTTTTCAGTGGCCCTGGTAACAAAGGGGCAACTGCTACCATGTTTTGACTCCTTTCAAGATTTAGGAATGGTGTCTTCCTCAGGTTGGGACCTACAAGGAAAATTGATGTATCGAGTGATTACTGGTGGGTCTGTAAATAAAGGGGGTGCGTCGATTAGAAGGTTGGTGATACTCTTGTCAGGGAGTAGAAACAGGTTCAAGAATGAATTCGGATTTCTAAAGCGCGGGTAGCTGCCCTGAGGCGTCCAAGCGCTAAGCATATCTCTGAGGTGTGAGTTAGGAGGAAGGCAGATTCAGTACCATGGTTATGTGGTGAACAGGAGCGTTTTCAGCTGTTTGCGAAAAGAGAGAATGTCGGGGTTTGATCTGAGATGCTGGGGTAGGGCGTTCCACTTTTTAGCCACATTGAAGGAGAAAGAGCGGCCTCCGGATCTTGATTTCTTTATTTGCGGTACAATGGCTAGATGTGCAGAAGTGGAACGCAGCTGTCTAGTGGGTAGATAGGGTGTGATGAGAGGGAGGTTGATGGTCGGGCCTTGCGACCAGAAAGTCTGGTGTGCGATGCAGAGTGATTTGAAGTCTACTCTTTCCTTTACGGGGAGCCAGTGCAGTTTCCTCAGTCCGGGCTTTACTGAGGATCTGCGAGGGATTTGTAAGAGTGTTCTGGCTGCGCAGTTCTGTATTAATTGTAGTTTGCGCAAGGTGAAGTCGGGAGCTCCGAGATATAATGCGTTTCCATAGTCCAGCCGCGATTGAATCAGGCCCAGGACTACGGTTTTTCTTGCTTCAAAGGGGAGTAGTGGCAAGATCTTCCTGATGACTCTCAGGATACCAAAACAGGTGGCAGAAAGTTTTGTAGCCTGTCGAGCCAGACACCAAGGCTCTTAATGGCGTCTTTGGGTGTTGGGGCCGGGCCTAGGCTGGTGGGCCAGAGATTGTCTATGGTCGATGGTAGAGTGTGATCCAGGAGCATGAGCTCTGTCTTGTCTCCATTAAGTTTGAGACAAGACTTGGTCATCCAGCTTTTGACCGTATCCAGGCAGCCTGCGAGATCTACATTTGCTGACGTACCGCCCGCCTGAGCCAAGGAGACCACCAGCTGGGTATCGTCCGCGTAGGTAATGATCTTGATACCGAACGGACGGACGATCTCAGCCAGTGGCCTCATGTAGACGTTAAATAACGTCGGGCTCAATGAAGATCCCTGTGGGACCCCACATCCCAGAGGCTTGCTGGAGGAAGTGACATTGCCCTCATACACCTGGAAGGATCTTTCACTCAGGTAAGACTTGAGCCACTCCAGAGCTCTGTCAGATATTCCGGTGTCCAGGAGACGCTGCAGAAGGATACCGTGGTTAACGGTATCAAATGCGGCGCTCAGATCGAGGAGGATGATTGCCACCGATCCTCCCCGATCTAAGATTCTCCTGGACTCCTCTGTGACTGCCAGCAGTGCTGTCTTGGTCCCATGCTTGGGGCGGAAGCCAGTCTGGGATGGATCGAGAAGTTGGTGTGGTTCGAGAAAAGTTGTTATTATACTGTTTATATGTTTCTCCAGGATTTTGGCTGCCCAAGGCAACAAGGAGATCGGGCGGTAATTGTTGAGGTTCTTGGTGTCAAGATTTGGTTTTTTAATCAGGGCCCTCACCATAGCCTGCTTCCACGCTGCTGGTACTATGCTGGTGGTGATCGAGGTGTTGAGTACTTCCAGCAGTGTGGGGAGGATGGTTTGAATCGCCGAAACTAGAACATATGGGGGTGCTGGGTCCCTAGGGGAGCCCGACTTCACCTGGTGCATGAGGGAAGTGAGGTGATATGCCTGCAACTGGGGGAATTCCGCCAGCACCGGGGGGTGATTGGATGGGTGATCTGCCTGCAACTGGGGGAATTCCGCCAACACCGGAAGGTGATTGGGTGAGTGGATTTGAGGGGGACAAGGGGCTGCTTGTTCAAGAACATCTGATAATCACATTGAGACCTCCAATAATGATTGCAAGATTAAACATGCCCCCAGTGACAAACCAAGGAAACGGGGGGTCTTATTTATGAGCCCTTAACGCCGCCGTTGCGTCACTTTTTGTTACGCAATGCTGTAAAATATGCGACACACTGCGCCATATATACAAAGTAACATATCTAGGCAGATGCGTACCTTTATAAAACCCTGAGCTACAATATACCTGCATCAGGTATAATGTATGCAAGTTGGTCGTTCCTCCACAAGAAAGGGCTGGAGGAGTGTCACAGTGAAATCTGAGATTTCACAGCGACATTTCTGGGACGCCACTGCATCAAATTCTTAAGACTGCCTCACAGCAGGTGTGAGACTGACACAGGCCTTACACATGGAGCCTGCCCCCTGTGAAAGGACACATTGCAGGAGTTGCGTCTGTTATCAGACATACCTCAGCAATTTGTAATTACTGCGCCAACAGATACGTCAGGAATACTGACATATCTGTATATACTTGTGACATGGAGCGGCGTACTGTAAATACAGCGCATCCAGCGCATGTTGACTGAGACCTGGTGGGGTGAATCCTCTAACCCCGATGTTGCTACGGCCATTCCGCCGGAGTATAACATCTTCAGGAAGGACAGAGTGAAGGGCAGGGGCGGTGGGGTCGCACTGGTGGTGAAGAAGGGCACGCTCTGCACCATCTTGCCTACAGAGGACATCCGTGGCTCGGAATCGCTGGCTTTTTCATTCTTGCTAGCGCCGCACCAATCAGTGAAGGGACTGTTGGTCTATCGTCCTCCTGGTCCGCTTGGAACGTTCTTTGCAGACCTCGACTCGGTGTTGGTGGGTCTAGCCCTGAGAGCAGAACACTGCTTTGTGGCGGGGGACTTTAACATCCGGATGGACGATCCGTCGGACCCCGCTGCTATTAAACTTTTGGAGGCCATGACTCCGCTGGGTCTTACCCCGCATTTGCAGGGTCCGACCCATGATAAGGGGCATACTCTTGACCAGGTCTTTTCGACCTCTCCTTTGGTGGTGAAAGAGATTCTCCCGGTTTTGTGGTCGGATCACTGGCTTGCCAAATTTGTAATCAGTGGCAATGTCAGGGCGCCTATCCCGGTCCCACAGCAACGGGGACGAGCCTTTAGAGCATTTAGCAGGGTGACCCCTGAGATGCTGGCTCAGGCTGCTGTGACTTACCCTTGCCCTCTGTCTGGCGAGCTAGAGAGAGACTTGGAGTCCTTGCAAGAATGGCTGACGGAGAGGCTCAATGACCTGGCCCCTATTTTGCCCCCCGCTTGACATCTAAGCGGGTTTCGGCCCCTTGGTTTACCACTGCACTGTGGGCTACGCGGCAGCAGTGCAAGATAGCCGAAAGGGCCTGGCGGGCACATTATGACAGCAAGGACAGGTCTGCCTACAAGGCCGTGGTTAAAGCTTACCACCGGGACATCCGCCTCGAAAAGAAAGCTTATCTTGCGGGGAGAATTGAAGCAGCATCGAACTCCAGTAAGGAGATCTTTACCATTGTTCGAGAATTCATCTCACCTCGGACCACCGCCTCGGAAGAGGGGCCCACAGAATCCTGGGCGGCGGATCTTGCTTGTTTCTTTACAGGCAAGATCAAACTCATCCAGGACTCCTTTCTATCTGGTGGACCGGTTACATCGCCAATGCCTGAGGCGGGCACGCCTTCCCCAGTTATGCAAGGCGCCATATTGGCTGAGTTTCCATCTCTGCCAGCCTCCGCTTCCCTAGCGCTTATGGGCAATTTAAAATCTGGGTCTCCGCTTGACCCCTGCCCTGCTAAGCTCCTTGGTAAATTGGCGGAGGTGGTTAATCCACTGGCGCACCCTCTTCTCAACCTTTCGTTGAGTCTGGGAGTGGTGCCGCCAGTGTGGAAGCAGGCAATGGTCATCCCGTTGCTTAAAAAGCCGGGACTTGACCCGAAAGCTCCAGCCAATTATAGGCCAATTTCGCTGCTGCCGGCCCTTGTAAAAATCCTGGAGAAGCATGTTCAGTCGGTGCTCTCCAATTTTCTGGAGTCTCATGAGATCTTACATGACTCCCAGTCGGGCTTCCGTTCAAATCGTAGCACCGAGACCGCGCTCCTTGAGGTTTCTGAAACCATTAAAGGGGTGTTGGATACCGGGGGCAAAGTCATGCTGGTGTTGTTGGATTTGTCGGCGGCTTTTGACACCGTCCCCCATGAGGGCCTGCTCGCAAGACTCTCTGAGATTGGTCTGCGGGGGACGGTGCTCAAATGGTTTTCATCTTTTTTAGCCGGCCGCCGGCAAACGATCTGGACATCATCTGACACCGCTGTAATGCCGCCTTTGGGAGTCGGGGTCCCTCAGGGCTCTATACTGAGCCCGACCCTTTTTAACATCTTCATGACCCCTTTGGCGGCGGTGGCGGAGTCTTTTGGTGCCCGGATCGTGTCGTACGCCGACGACACCCAGCTCCTCTTCTCTTGCGAGAGAGGGGCTGACTTTGACGGGGAGAGTATCCAGAATTGCCTTGGGGCTGTGTTCTCGTGGTTTCAACTGAACAGCCTCAAGTGCAATTCTGACAAATCTGAGGTACTCTTCTTTGGGTGCGATACTGAGCCTAGCTGGCAGGCCTGGTGGCCCTTCGACATGTTCCCTCCGTCCGGCTCTTCTCCCATGGCTAAAAACTTGGGGGTTAAGATGGACAAGGGGCTGACGATGAAAGCCCAGATCCTGGGGGTGACAGGCACCTGCTTCGGCCTTTTAAAAATGTTGCGGAGGTTTCTGCCCCTCCTGTCCGAGGAGCACAGGAGGCTGACTGTGCAGGCTCTGATAGGCTCCAGGTTGGATTATGCCAACATTCTTTACCTGGGCCTGCCAGAGTACCTGCTGCAGAGACTTCAAGTTGCACAGAACGCGGCGGCCAGGGCCATCTTTGGCCTAAGTAGACGCACCAGCGTCTCTGGGTTGTTGGTGACGTTACACTGGCTACCCATCCGCAAACGGATCGCCTTTAAGGCTCTGACTTTGGCTTACAAGGCGCTCCATGCCGTGGGAGCAAAACATCTCCAAAAGAGACTGACCTTTTACCATCCGGCGCGCTCGCTGAGGTCAGAAACTCTACTTTTGGCGGTTGTTCCGCGTGTGAAGAGGGCTCGCCTTGGGGGCCGCTCTTTCAGTCTGTTGGCCCCACAGATGTGGAATTCATTACCGCTCCCACTGCGGGGGGCGACTACGCTCCTTGATTTTAGAAGAGGTCTCAAAACTTGGCTGTTCTCCCAATAGGTTTGCTAGTAGTCCCTCTTTTTTTGTTCTGTTTGCCTTTTAACCTCTTTTAACTGTGTTGTGTTATCTTGAAATCTGTTCTCCTTACCTAAAGCGCCGGGACACTCTTGTTGAGTAACCGTTGCGCTATACAAAAAAATAACATAACATAACATAACATCCATGGTGTCACATAGGGGGCTCACTGAAAATGGCTGCATCTCTGTTTGCACCCAGCGATGCAACACTTTTCATAAATTGAGGCCCTGTGTGTTTTTTATAACTCAGCAATGGATAGTGATTTAAACATGAAACATAAAAACAAAACATTTTTTCCATGTGCCCTGGAACCGATTTTACAAGGGAGAAACTTGTAATGGTGGGAAAGCACAAAACCCGGTAATGAACACACCCTGTAGTATGGGGTATTCAGTGTGGGGTATTACTGAAACATTTAAATGCAGTATTCGTGACAGCAGAGTGGGAGCGACTGCAGAGTGGGAGCGACTGCATGAGCGACTGCAGAGGGAGAGCGACTGCATGAGTGAGAGCGACTGCATGAGTGACTGCAGACTGAGAGTGTGACAGCCTGCTACATGCCTCTCACTGCTGCACGCCTCACACTGCTGCACTCCACACACTGCTGCACGCTGCACCCCACACTGCTGCACACCTCACACTGCTTGCACACTGCACGCCACACGCTGCTGCACGCCACACACTCCTGCACGCCTCACACTGCTGCACGCCTCACACTGCTGCACGCCTCACACTGCTGCACGCCTCACACTGCTGCACGCCTCACACTGCTGCACTCCTCACACTGCTGCACTCCTCACACTGCTGCACGCCTCACACTGCTGCACGCCTCACACTGCTGCACGCCTCACACTGCTGCACGCCACACACTGCAGCACGCTGCATCCCACACACTGCTGCACGCCTCACACTGCTGCACGCCTCACACTGCTGCACGCCTCACACTGCTGCATGCCTCACACTGCTGCACGCCTCACACTGCTGCACGCCTCACACTGCTGCACGCCACACACTGCTGCACGCCTCACTCTGCTGCACGCCACACACTGCTGCACGCCACACACTGCTGCACACCACACACTGCTGCACGCCTCACACTGCAGCACGCTGCATCCCACACACTGCTGCACGCCTCGCACTGCTGCACGCCTCGCACTGCTGCACGCCACACACTGCTGCACGCCACACACTGCTGCACGCCACACACTGCTGCACGCCACACTCTGCTGCACGCCACACTCTGCTGCACGCCACACACTGCTGCACGCCACACACTGCTGCACGCCACACACTGCTGCACGCCACACACTGCTGCACGCCTCACACTGCAGCACGCTGCATCCCACACACTGCTGCACGCCTCACACTGCTGCACGCCTCACACTCCTGCACGCCTCACTCTGCTGCATGCCTCAGTCACACTGCTGCACGCCTCACGCTGCTGCACGCCGCACACTGCTGCACGCTGCTGCACGCCGCACGCTGTCTGTTGGCCCCACAGATGTGGAATTCATTACCGCTCCCACTGCGGGGGGCGACTACGCTCCTTGATTTTAGAAGAGGTCTCAAAACTTGGCTGTTCTCCCAATAGGTTTGCTAGTAGTCCCTCTTTTTTTGTTCTGTTTGCCTTTTAACCTCTTTTAACTGTGTTGTGTTATCTTGAAATCTGTTCTCCTTACCTAAAGCGCCGGGACACTCTTGTTGAGTAACCGTTGCGCTATACAAAAAAATAACATAACATAACATAACATCCATGGTGTCACATAGGGGGCTCACTGAAAATGGCTGCATCTCTGTTTGCACCCAGCGATGCAACACTTTTCATAAATTGAGGCCCTGTGTGTTTTTTATAACTCAGCAATGGATAGTGATTTAAACATGAAACATAAAAACAAAACATTTTTTCCATGTGCCCTGGAACCGATTTTACAAGGGAGAAACTTGTAATGGTGGGAAAGCACAAAACCCGGTAATGAACACACCCTGTAGTATGGGGTATTCAGTGTGGGGTATTACTGAAACATTTAAATGCAGTATTCGTGACAGCAGAGTGGGAGCGACTGCAGAGTGGGAGCGACTGCATGAGCGACTGCAGAGGGAGAGCGACTGCATGAGTGAGAGCGACTGCATGAGTGACTGCAGACTGAGAGTGTGACAGCCTGCTGCATGCCTCTCACTGCTGCACGCCTCACACTGCTGCACTCCACACACTGCTGCACGCTGCACCCCACACTGCTGCACACCTCACACTGCTTGCACACTGCACGCCACACGCTGCTGCACGCCACACACTCCTGCACGCCTCACACTGCTGCACGCCTCACACTGCTGCACGCCTCACACTGCTGCACGCCTCACACTGCTGCACGCCTCACACTGCTGCACTCCTCACACTGCTGCACTCCTCACACTGCTGCACGCCTCACACTGCTGCACGCCTCACACTGCTGCACGCCTCACACTGCTGCACGCCACACACTGCAGCACGCTGCATCCCACACACTGCTGCACGCCTCACACTGCTGCACGCCTCACACTGCTGCACGCCTCACACTGCTGCATGCCTCACACTGCTGCACGCCTCACACTGCTGCACGCCTCACACTGCTGCACGCCACACACTGCTGCACGCCTCACTCTGCTGCACGCCACACACTGCTGCACGCCACACACTGCTGCACACCACACACTGCTGCACGCCTCACACTGCAGCACGCTGCATCCCACACACTGCTGCACGCCTCGCACTGCTGCACGCCTCGCACTGCTGCACGCCACACACTGCTGCACGCCACACACTGCTGCACGCCACACTCTGCTGCACGCCACACTCTGCTGCACGCCACACACTGCTGCACGCCACACACTGCTGCACGCCACACACTGCTGCACGCCACACACTGCTGCACGCCACACACTGCTGCACGCCTCACACTGCAGCACGCTGCATCCCACACACTGCTGCACGCCTCACACTGCTGCACGCCTCACACTCCTGCACGCCTCACTCTGCTGCATGCCTCAGTCACACTGCTGCACGCCTCACGCTGCTGCACGCCGCACACTGCTGCACGCTGCTGCACGCCGCACGCTGCTGCACGCCTCACACTGCTGCACGCCTCACACTGCTGCACGGCTCACACTGTTGCACGGCTCACACTGTTGCACGGCTCACACTGTTGCATTACTCACACTGTTGCATTACTCACACTGCTGCCTTACTCACACTGCTGCCTTACTCACACTGCTGCACGACACACACTGCTGCACGACACACACTGCTGCACGCCTCACACTGCTGCACGCCTCACACTGCTGCACGCCTCACACTGCTGCACGCCTCACACTGCTGCACGCCTCACACTGCTGCACGCCTCACTCTGCTGCACGCCTCACTCTGCTGCACGCCTCACTCTGCTGCACGCCTCACGCTGCTGCACGCCTCACGCTGCTGCACGCCTCACGCTGCTGCACGCCACACGCTGCTGCACGCTGCTTCACGCCGCACGCTGCTGCACGCCGCACACTGCTGCACGGCTCACACTGTTGCACGGCTCACACTGTTGCACGGCTCACACTGTTGCACGGCTCACACTGCAGCATTACTCACACTGCTGCATTACTCACACTGCTGCATGACACACACTGCTGCACGACACACACTGCTGCACGCTGCAGGCCTCACACTGCTGCATGCCTCACACTGCTGCATGCCTCACACTGCTGCATGCCTCACACTGCTGCACGCCTCACACTGCTGCACGCCTCACACTGCTGCACGCCTCACACTGCTGCACGCCACACACTGCTGCACGCCACACACGCTGCACGCCACGCACGCTGCACGCCACGCACGCTGCACGCCACGCACGCTGCACGCCACGCACGCTGCATGCCACGCACGCCACACACTGCTGCACGCCACACACTGCTGCACGCCACACACAAACATCTTTTACTTGCATAATTTGATTTCTTTTTCGCAAACTGTAAATCAAAGTCACAAACACATATTTTACGTACATACCCATTGCATAACTAAGATTTTCAAAAAAAGATGCAAAATACATACATCAATATTTATTAACTACCTCTTCAACACCATTATCTATCATTTAACTTTTTATTACACCTACGCATTACATGTGATTGTATTTTAGTATAATTGCAATTCCATAACTAGCACATTGCCATTTTCAATGCCAACTGCTCAAACTTTAATAATGCCAGACCTATTGCATTTCCAGTGCTTGGTTCATTTGCTTTCAACACTCCATGGGAGTTTTTTCATGACCTCACACCTTCTGTGTGCGGCTTCATCCTCTCACAAACTTGCAACTGTTGTGCATGTTGCTCACCCACCCACAATCCTCGAATGTTGCTTCCCTTGCCCATATGGAACTTCTGGCCTTAAAAATCAAGTCTGGGTCTCCGGAAGATCCTGTTAAACCAGAGACGTTTAGACTTTTCCAGGACTCCATTATGACTGAAGGGCGGGAGTTGATCAATAGATCTCTTCAGTCAGCTACTATTCCCAAATCTTGGAAACATGCCAAGGTTGTCCCCCTGTTAAAAAAAAAAACACCCTGGACCCTTCCAAGCCAGAAAGTTTCCGACCTATTTCCTTGCTTCCGTACTTGGCTAAAGTGGCGGAAGCACACGTGAATTCCATCTTGACAGGTTTTTTGGAGACTAATGGGATTTTGAAAGAATCTCAGAACGGATTCCGCGCCAATCATAGCACGGAATCGGCCCTATTGGATGTTAGGGTGACACAGGACATGGGTAGCACCTCAGCTGTGGTCCTGCTGGATCTGAGTGCGGCGTTTAACACGGTCTCCCACGGGATCCTTCTTAGGAGACTGTGGGAGATAGGAGTCGGAGTCTGGGCTCTGGATTGGTTCGTGTCATTTCTATCCGACCGTTCCTTCCAGGTCCATGCTCCGACGTACTCATCCAGCAGATTCCCAGTCGACTGCGGTATCCCACAGGGTTCTGCCCTCAGCCCCACGTTGTTTAACGTGTATGTCCGCCCCTTGGCCCTGCTGGCCAGGGAACGTAACATCAAATTAATTTCCTATGCGGACGACACGCAATTTATCTTTACCTTCTCTAATGACACCGTGGGGGACCGAGCCAAATTTCAAGAAGACATCTTGGCCATTTCCAGCTGGCTAACCGAGAACTGCCTCCACCTGAATTCATCTAAAACAGAGGTTCTCCTTATTGGGAGTGACACTCAGAAGTGGGATGAGCATTGGTGGACCCCTACATTGGGCCCACCTCCTACTCCCAAGAAGGAAGTTAAAAATGTGGGTGTGATTATAGACAACTCACTTACCCTTGAATCCCATGCCAAAAGAGTGGCTGGCACTTGCTACGGCCGCCTACGTTCTCTTAAACCCATTCTTGGCTTCTTTGAACCCTCCATCAGTCAGACAATCGTCCAAGCTATGGTCTTATCCCATCTAGACTATTGTAATGCCCTTATGCTTGGTTCCAACTTGACAGTCACTAACAGACTACAAAGGGCTCAGAATGCTGCTGCCCGCATTCTGTTCGGACTGCCGAAACCTTGCCATACCTCCCAGGTTCTGCGTAAGCTGCACTGGCTGCCTGTCAAACAACGCATTCAATTTAAAACCCTTTGTCTCATTCATAAAATTCTCTATTACCTTGGCCCTCAAATCCTGTAGGGACTGTGCTCCTTCTATGTTCCGTTGCGTGTTCTCCGCTCTGCGGACCTTTCTCTTGCCCGTGCCATCAAGATCCGTAGGTGCAGAGCCGGGGGCCGGTCATTAAGGTATCTGGCCCCAAGACTCTGGAACTCTATCCCTTTAGAGTGCGTACTACTACTAACCATCTACTCTTTCGAAAACACATCAAAACCTGGTTGTTTTCTTCTGTTTAGGGTTCCCCTGTGATCTGGCACTCTGTCGCCTCCATTCTGGCCGTCCTGTAATTAGGCATGTCCGCAAGCGCTGGGACGCCCTGTTGCTGGGGTAGCCATGCGCTATATAAACATTATAACATAACATTCCTGCTCACCAGCACTAAATGGACTGCTCCTCCATTGCTTCCCCACCACTCGGAGTACCTTTTTTAATTTTCATTTATATATATTATTTTTACATTTTAGGAGGCCTGGTACCTGCGATTTGCTATTGGGTTGCTCCTTTCCTAAACGCGCTTCTGGCAACTGCAAATTAAAAAAACAAAATACCCACCACATCGTGACATGTGCAAATGTATCATGATGCATTTAAGCATATGTTAGCACGTTGAAGTCGCCATAGTGTCATGACTGGAAAAGTCACGTTTAAAAGGGGTTGAGGCATTGAACTACAGCATCTGCCATCACAGTGGGGGCAATTTGTTAAATACTAAGTATGGTGCACAGAACCAGAAGTTTAACCCCTTTCAACTTCTAGAGGAGAAGACTCCCAAATTTGAATCCACCTTTAACGGTTCAGCCCCCTAAATTAACCAAATCATGTCACTTGTATTGAATAAGAGTTCAGCAAAATTCTCACAAATCAAGCCTACAGTTTTAAGTCTGTAGAAAAAGAAAAGTAATAAAGAATTGTCAACAAAATACGACTGGCTATTGTGTATTGTAAAGAATATGCATTGTGTGTGATGACCATTTGTGAGAATTTTACTGAACTCTTATTCAATACAAGTGGCATGATCGTGTCATGACTTGTATGTGTCCATGCACACATACCCAACTTTGGGATGTTTTTCTCCATTTTGCTGCTGCTGAACAATTAAGTAAACACATTTGCAAAGCCAAAATGTGGGACCTACTAGCTTTGCCTAGCTCCTTATTTGTTGTAGTTTGGCAGATGTAACTATCAATAAATGCTTATATTAAATATTGCATTTCCATTAAACCTATATTAATATACAGCTATAACACTTCTCCCATTCCACATTTTAAAATGTTTCAAGAACGTTAGTCTAAAGTGACAGCTGTAGGAAAGTGGATTATTATTTGGGGTGGACAGTGACTCCATACTGCCCCCAAAATGACAGCGTGGACAGCTGTATATAAGTGCCAACCATGCACGCTGACTTCTGTTCCCTTTCTTTTCTCTCTACCTATTTTCTTACCTTTTAAAAAAAAAACGTATTGGTGGTGTATTTTTTTCCCACAGTCTCATTTGCTGTAGATACAGTCCTGGCATTTTTGAGGATTAGTTTTATTTAGATCAGTGTTTCTTAGCATGTGGTCCGAAGACACCTGGCGTCTATGAAACCTACTCAGGGGGTTCAGTCATTTTACAAAATTAAATCTTATTAAAATAAATTAATTTACAAATAAGACAAATTAAAAACTGTATTTGATTTAAAGAAAATATTTCAATACTTGAGCATGTTATGTTCTTGTATTATGGTGTATTGGTTTAAGCTTCTAATCGTCAAAAATGCTCTAGGCCAGGAGTCCCTGGCTTACAGTATGGCTCATTGGGGATCCCTGGATCGCGTGTCACTTTATGCTATCTTGTACTTTTTATATCTCTTTTAGGCAATATTATTTGAAACCCATCTTTTTAAAATATAATACGCATCATTTACAAACAGCAATGAAACTAGTGTTTAATTTAGCGACCCCAGATGTATGCTTTTATGTGGCCACTTATATTTTAAAATGTATTTTTGCAAGAAAATCAATAATTATATTAATTTCCTAGCTGCTAAATGTACTGTGCACTTTAAAATAAGCTGTTGTTGACATCATGCACTTTATTATGCTAATTTGCACATACATGTATGTTGGATTAATTGCTGCTATTGTATAATATGCACTGTTGGAATGGCATAGCACTTGCACTTTGTTTTATCTATTTTTATCTTTTCTGTGTATAGTTAGATTAAGTGCTGCTAATTGCATATTGCACTTTAGGAAGGATGTTGCCGAACCTTTCTCTTGATTTGCTAAATTGCACATAGCGTCGAAACTTAGCACTTTAACTGCATATTTGCACATAACTAAAGGTCGTATAATTGTCAATATTACAGTTAAATGCATTTGTCAAATGACTTAAGGTTTATGTTCTATAAATGCTGCCAAATGTATATTAGATACAGAATTAACTGTATAGGGTTTTTACTATGAGATCTATCCTGATGCATTATGTTTTTATAATCATGGTAACTTGCTTTAGTATTGTGTAAATTTTTATGTTTGTTGCTATATGGTTGTATTTTCTTTACAAACCGAATAAAGCACTTTGAAATTGACAGTAATGATTCACTTAGGGGTTCACAGAAATCAAAAGGTTAAGAACTCCTCGTTTAGATCTTTGAGGTCCAACATTTCCCTAAAGAATGGATAATCCTTGACTAATTGCCCTTGGTTAAATATGTATTTCCTGTACAACCTTTACTTATGTTGCAGCTGGATTTAAGAAATGTGGGACCAGTCTTATATGCAGCCTCACCACCCCATTTTAGTTTGTGTGATTAATTTTAAGAACATTCCAATGGAGGTGGTTATAATACTCAAACGAGATCTAGCACAAGGGCACCCCTTAACCCTGGATCCTTTAAGGTGCCTTCTCTCGATCCTTCAAGATACTGGCATGGCAAAATAATGGAGGTTCTCCTGAGTTTCTCACTGTATTCTAATCCCCCCATCACTGTTTTTCTGTTCATGTGAGACAAATGCAATCTGCTCTACATTGCTCCCAGTTATTAAATTGTGCTAAGGCTGTAGCATTGAGCGGATGAACTGGATTGGTGTCGACACTGCAGTGTCGACTGTAACTTGCCAAGAGTCTTGGAGTTCTGAGAAGGGCTGTGAAAAAAAATATAGCAATTTGTGCTCCATCATAGTGATACTGGTAGGGTCCTCTGGAGAGGATATGGGGTACCAATCTCCTTCGATCAACCCATTAGTGTCCTCTTAAGATTCAATGACCACAGTTTTAGACCATTTGGTCTCCTTTTTTCACAAGAGTTTGGCGTTGCCTATGGAGCGTCGGATATCTGGATCTTTTTTAGACTCTCTCCTACACATATCATTGATGGGCATTTTCTGCTTTTTATGGACCGGACTCCTTACCTTCCAAACTATAGACTAACTCGAGAGTTTTTACACTTGTACAATAATTTATTCATCTCTAAAATAGGTTTCTGCCATATATCTGGTGCGCACCATGATTCTGGTGTACAAGCATACTTGTGTTGTCTTCGGCGTAGCTTCCTACTCAGTCTCGCTGTCCTATTGGGTGATACCGCTTCAAAGTTGTCCTACAAATGCAAATTTAATATATACTTGCCACATAGGTTTTCACTCCTTGTTGGAGTTTTCTACAGCGCTTTTTGTTTTTCTGTTCTGTTATAGTTCTCCTTAATATCCTCCACCGACTTGTTCTCAATCTCCAAAATATGCATCTACTGTACCTCCAAACAGGCCATGCTGCCTCGTCAGCAGGCTTTGCACCACATTCTGCATCTGGCTGTGGGTAATTTGAGATGTTCGGGGTTTCATGTCCTATCTGCCTTAAAAATGTGTCTCCCTGATCCTAATTTTTTATGGTGTGGTATGCTTTCTTGCTCAGGAGGCTTTTGTCACTAGTTCCCTTAGACGTCCTTCATACTGCTTTTGCATGTGGCTTCCAGCAAACTATCTGTGCTGCAGATGAGTGTCACACCAATTATATCCATTTTCAGCATGCAACAGGTCACTTCAGAGAAGGAGAAAGCTCGCCTGTGACCAAGGCTCCCAAGAGTTGAAACGTGTTAGGATTTTGACGTGAACTGCTGCATACTACGAAGAAAAATAAAAGCACTTGCAATAATTCAAATGAGAAATCGGCATCTTCTTGTGTTAAAGGAGGTTTGTTTTGTGTTTAGATCAGTGGTCGAAGTGGGAAATAAAAAGTAGGGGAACTGTGGGTGGAGAATCAGGGGGCAGGAATTACTGAAGATTTAACCAGTGGGCGGAGTCAGGGGTGTGGCTAGAAATAGCAAAACATACCCATTTTTAGTACGTTTAGCATTTCACTAACCAGTTACAGCTTGTAACGTTATTTAATTAAAACAATGGATAAACATGTTTATTTGAGGTTTAATTCAGGAAAAAGCAAACACTTATAGGGAATACAGGTTTATGTAAAGTGTGTGAAATATAAGCAGGAACAACATGTTACCTTAACCCTTTCATTGCTGCCGTCGGCCAATGGCCGTCGCGAGCACTACCTTTGTAGTGCTGCGCATGTCCATTGACCGACACGGCCCTGCTCACTCATCAGAACGCCCGTACCGTGGTGGAATTGCTGCCGCGGTTAAGGTGTTAATGCTTTTACTCTCATTGTTCAGAAATCCATGATATTTTTTGTCTCAAACATTGAGGTCATGAATACAGGGCTCCTCATGAACACATGTGTTAAGCAGGGCTCAGAAGAGAAAGGGACTCTTCAGGAGAATCTAGACTCATGGAAACCCATAAAGTCTACTTCATATTCATGTCAGCCAGCTAGCTGCTCAACCATAATATAGCAAAAAGAACAACTGGTGGACAGAATGCAGAACAAAATCATACATTCACCCCAGTACAGAGATCTGGGCTTAAATCGATCGTTTTTTGCTCACCATGCCATTCCAGTTTGGACCCAACCATGTGCAAATCCTTCTTGATCCTGCGCCCAATGTGAACAGTCCAGACCGAACTGCCAGGCCATATGTATTCAAGGGTCCTTTCATTCAGGAAGTGAACACAGAGCAGAACCCACTGAACTAGGCACATAAAATATTCTCTTTGATATGCATGGTACATGTTATGCATGGTACATGATCTTTGCAGCAGGCATATTCCCTTCTGCGCTACCTTAGATGAGTAAAACAGCCACTAGACAAAACATGCACCTATCTCTCTCCAGCAGGTACATGGATCACCAAAGTTATCTTGGCACTTGTATTGTTGACCGAAACCTGCTGAATATACAAAGAACTTTGCAGTGTTATTAAAACTCCTGCACTTGTATAAAAACGGTCCCCCACAAACTAAACTGGCCCCCTACCCTTCCAGTCGCCCTGGGAAACGCCTGCTCCTGTCCAGTCAGTACTCCTGCTCATGCTCGATCAACACTCCTGCCTCGTCAATTCCCCTGCCCCCTCCCTTCTCCTGCCACGTCACTTCTCCTGGCCCATCACTTCTCCTGCCCTGTTCACTGCTCCTGCCCTGTTCACTGCTCCTGCCCTGTTCACTGCTCCTGCCCTGTTCAATGCTCCTGCCCTGTTCACCACTCCTGCTCGTGCCTAATCACTGCTTCTGCCCCGTCACCTCTCCTGCCCCGTCACCTCTCCTCTCCTGCCCTGTCACCTGCCCTGTCATGTCACCTGCCCTGGCATATCACCTGCCCGTCACTTCTTCTGCCCGGTCACTTCTTCTGCCCGGTCACTTCTTCTGCCCGGTCACTTCTTCAGCCCGTCACTTCTCCATCCGTCACTTCTCCTGCCCGGTCACTTCTCCTGCCCAGTCACTACTCCTGCCCGGTCACCTCTCCTGCCCAGTCACCTCTCCTTTCCTGTTGCCTCTTGTCCCCCGTCACTTCTCCTGTCCCGTCACTTCTCCTGTCCCGTCACTTCTCCTGTCCTGTCACTTTTCCTGCACCATTGCTTTTGCCCCGTTCACTGCTCCTGCCCCGTTCACTGCTCCTGCCCCGCTCACTTCTCCTGCCCCGTTCACTGCTCCTGCCCCGTTCACTGCTCCGGCCCGTTCACTGCTCCTGCCCCGTTCACTGCTCCTGCCCCGTTCACTGCTCCTGCCCCGTTCACTGCTCCTGCCCCATTCACTGCTCCTGCCCCGTTCACTACTCCTGCCCCGTTCACTACTCCTGCCCCGTTCACTACTCCTGCCCTGTTCACTGTTCCTGCCCTGTTCACTGTTCCTGCCCCGTCACCTCTCCTGTCCCGTCACCTCTCCTGTCCCGTCACCTCTCCTGCCCCGTCACCTCTCCTTTCCCGTCACCTCTCCTGCCCCATCACCTCTCCTGTCCCATCACTGCTCCTGACACGTCACCTCTCCTGCCCGCCACTTCTCCTATCTGTTACTTCTACTGCCTGTCACTTCTCCTGCCCTGTCACTTCTCTTGCCCGTTACTACTCCTGCCCAGTCACCTCTCCTGCCCTATTACCTCTCCTTTCCTGTCGCCTCTTCTGTCCCGTCACTGCTCCTGCCCAGTTCACTCTGTGTACAACATTGACAAATTACACAAGGTGGCAAATTCCCACAGTACTATGTTTAGGGAAAGCTCCTCTGTAATCACTAACTCCAATCTCACTGGCACATGACATGCTAAAGGTAGACGCCGGGCGAATTGTCATTCGAAAGGGGGTAATCAGCCTCCATCGGAAACTAAATCATTTTCAATCGGAACCTAAAGCATTTTCAATATTATATACAACAACGCCATAGTTGTATGAATGTAGCATATTTATCTTTTCCAACCAACAACCTTTGACAAAGCTAACAGTCTTGGCTTGTTGTAGGTGTAAGTCGGGCAGCACATATGTTTTAAGCCACATCCTTAATTATATCGGCCACGTCCCTTTGAGAGCCCCAGTTTTTTCATCCTACTTAAAGCCCTGCCCAATTGTGCCGTGAGTGATGAAAGGTCATGAAAAGTTGGTCGTATGGGTGTCAAGGGTGATCATATTGTCAGTCACTGTAGCGTCACAACGAGAGATTCCCCAGCACACAGGCCCTTTACGAGGAGATACAAAGCTATACTGATCTGCTCTGCTTAACAATTTCAATCAGATCTGTAGCCATTGCAGTCTCAGACAAAGTCAGCATAGAGGGAATTGAGACAAATAGTTTTTCTCAGTCTCTTTTGATTGTACTGGGTTGCCTTCCTGAGGAACAGTGAAAAAATGTCAGTGCAGTGAAAAAAAAATGTCTCCTTGAGTAACCGTATAAACCGAAAAGGCATTTTTTTCAGGCCTTCTCATGTAACATGACACAATCATTGTATTATATTGTAATTGCATTTAAATAGTGCTTACTACCCCCAATGAGGTGTCGAAGCGCTCTTTCCGGGAAAGCTCCTCTTTAATCACTAACTCCAATCTCACTGGCACATGACATGCTAAAGGCAGAGGGCGGGCACATTGTCATTCGAAAGGGGATAATCTGCCTCAATCGGAATGACAATGGGCCTGCCCTCAGCCTGTGAGAGCTCAGGGAGGGGCTGCTGCAGCCTCTGGAGTACAACAGAGAAGTGCGAGCAGCCCCTGAAAGCTGAAAGGAAAAAGTTATCGTTTTTAGGTTTTGACTGGCGATGCGCACGTAGTGCGCATGCGCCAAAAAACCTTTTGAGTTGTGTGTGTGGGTCGGGTATACGCCCCCTCCTCCCATTGGCTAGCCCCATAAATGGAGGCTAGCCATTGGGAGAGGGCTCCGTCCGTCAATCTCGGACCAGATTCGGGGGCGTTCCCAAGAATTTTTGGCTTTTGGCTACGTCAGCCGAAAGCCTCTTCTCGGGAACGCCCCCGAATCTGGTCCGGGATTGAGGGCACCCGCCTTCCTGCTCCTGTACGATGGCCCGTATAGAGGCAGGCAGTCAGTCAGTCCCCAAGTGGGAATGTATTGGTCCGTATGTTTCCCGTGTATGTTGCCGAAGCTGGTGAGAGGCATGGAGTGGGGCGTGGGGCAGCCGGGTCGTGTTTCCGTTGGCCCTGCTGAAGATCCCAGACCCCCCCCAGTTCAGCCCGCCGACGTTGCCGAAGCTGGTGAGAGGCATGGAGTGGGGCGCGGGGCAGCCGGGTCCGTGTTTCCGTTGGCCCTGCTGAAGATCCCAGACCCCCCCCCCCCCAGTTCAGCCCGTGGCAACGGTGTAATAGCTGTTTTACTGCATTATTTTGGATCCCTTGCAATTTCCCATTGATAAAAGCCCAGCAGCGAACCAGTCCGCGTGCAGTTTCTAACGCAGTTTAATGTGGCAGACACTACTTGACTGCATCCTATTTATTTTCATCAGTTTCCACATTCTTAGTACTAGGTCTGGTGGTGATTTGATCCTGTGATTTCCTGGAGTGAGCATGCGTGACTTGCCTTGGAGCAGTAGATGTATTTTAATTGCGCGTTATGTAATATGTACGTGGGGTTGGAGTGGCTGCGAGTGACTTGTATTTATATAGCGCTTACTACTCCCGACGAGGCGCTGATGTAAAATACACGTCCACATCTACCCTAGCATGAGGCGAGATGATTACAGCGACTGCTTCCCAGAGTTGTCAATCACACCATAATGTTTATAGAAGTGAAAAGTCAATGTGCAGTTGTTTAATTAGACACGACTCTGGTTCAGAAAGTGCAGTTGCTGGAGGGGACAGATAAGTAGCTGTGCTCCATGTCAGCCTGTCTCGCTCCACCTGCTTCACTAAACGCTTTCCTGATGAGAGAGAGAGATTTGTTTAAATACCAGGATAATTGCCGGCAGCAGCACCCTTGCCGTGTAATGCCTTGTACTACATCTGTGTTAGCAGTCGCCTCAGGCTGTTGTTTTTTTTTTTGCAGGGGACGGGATTTGTACGTTCATGCCCATTACGCCGTATTGCTTTTCAAAGGCAACTGTTGCAGAGCCAAGTGGGCTGTTGAAAATTGTGTTTTCTCCACCTCCGAAACAGTAAAAAAAAAAATCTATAGATCTAGTCTTAAACGTTTCTTGCGGCATTCCCCTTTCCGCTTCCTTGTTTTTCATACCCGCAGCATTCCACTGTTGGAAGCCAGATTTTACATTTAGCTTCTTGGTTTCCTTTATCTTTGTGTTATAAGATCGACTCTTGAAATGTTATCAATCTTGCAAACACATTTTCAGTAGAGCATGTTATGCTCACATTTTTGCATTTACGTTCAGAAAGTATACTGTTTGATTTTTACATGCGTAACTTCAAAAACAAAATTCCATTGGTGTATTTATTACATTCGGTGAAGAATGTTATGATTGCTTTCACTATCCTTATAGTATTTAGTTATTGGAACAATGAAAGATGTAACTTACCTTTTTATAAGTTACTTTTTGAGGCAGGCAACAACCACAGTAGATTGAGAACTTTCCTACGGCCATTACGAATGTTGGCATTGATTTTATATAGTGTGGACATGGCCTGGAGGCATCAGAGCACTTTACAAGAAAACAGTCCCCAAACAGTCATATGAGCACATTAGAGATACAACCTAGGAAGGATTACAAGCAGGTGATCTACAGTACGTGGGTTATAGGCGGTATGCGACTACAGTTCCAAACAATCCATACAGGAGTAAATGTGGGATCCAATAATGGAAAAATGGAAGGAATATATTTTTTAGAGCTACCGGACAGGCTTCAGACACAGAGAATTGCCTCTGGTTTCAGGGATCCAAGCCCTGCTTCCCTGGTCTTATAGGGACTGGTTACAGTTATGAAGTACTAGCGTTGGTTTCAAGGATCCCTGTGCTGTTTTCCCAGGCCAGCTGTTTGCTGCACTCTCCCAGCCTGCCCTCTCGCAGCCTGCCCTCTCGCAGCCTGCCCTCTCGCAGCCTGCCCTCTCGCAGCCTGCCCTCTCGCAGCCTGCCCTCTCGCAGCCTGTCCTCTCCCGGCCTGCCCACTCCCAGCCTGTTCTCTCCCAGCCTGTCCCCTCCCTGCCCTTTCCCAGCCTGTCCTCTCGCAGCCTGTCCTCTTGCAGCCTGCCCACTCCCAGCCTGTTCTCTCCCTGCCCTTTCCCAGCCTGTCCACTTCCAGCCTGCCCTTTCCCAGCCTGTCCTCTCCCAGCCTGTCCTCTCCCAACCTGTCCACTTCCAGCCTGCCCTCTCCCAACCTGCCCTCTCCCAGCCTGTCCCCTCCCTGCCCTCTCCCAGCCTGCCCTCTCCCAGCTTGTCCCCTCCCTCTCCCAGCCTGCCCTCTCCCAGCCTCTCTCCTCCCTGCCCTCTCCCAGCCTGTCCTCTCCCTGCCTGTTGTCGTGTCCCGGCGGCAGCAGGCAGGAGCGTGCACTGCGTCCCCGAAGTAACAGCCCTAAAGCAAGCAAGAAGTACGCCCCCCCTCCCACCAATCCCTGTTAGGTAGTGGAAACTGTCCAAACTGGGGTGCAGACAGCCCCTCTCACCTTTCGGCCTGGTACCACTGCACCAACCGCACTACTTCCCTACTGACCATTCTCCACTTCAGCCCTGTCTAAATTACAATTCATGCTTGTGACCCTTTTGCCTGCTTGTGCTTGTTTTCATGACCCTGTTGCCTGCTTGTGCCTCCGTGTGCCCATGTTGCCTGCTTGTGCCTCCGTGTGCCCCTGTTGCCTGCTTGTGCCTCCGTGTGCCCCTGTTGCCTGCTTGTGCCTCCGTGTGCCCCTGTTGCCTGCTGGTGCCTCCTTGTGCCCCTGTCGCCTGCTTGTGCCTCAGTTTTCGTGCCCCTTTTGCCTGCTTGTGCCTGTTTTCGTGCCCCTGTTGCCTGCTTGTGCCTGTTTTCGTGCCCCTGTTGCCTGCTTGTGCTTCCGTGTGCCCCTGTTGCCTGCTTGTGCCTCCGTGTGCCCCTATTGCCTGCTTGTGCCTCCGTGTGCCCCTGTTGCCTGCTTGTGCATCCGTGTGCCCCTGTTGCCTGCTTGTGCATCCGTGTGCCCCTGTTGCCTGCTTGTGCCTCCGTTTTCGTGCCCCTGTTGCCTGCTTGTGCCTCCGTTTTCGTGCCCCTGTTGCGTGTGCCCCTGTTGCCTGCTTGTGCCTCTGTGTGCCCCTGTTGTCTGCTTGTGCCTCTGTGTGCCCCTGTTGCCTGCTTGTGCCTCTGTGTGCCCCTGTTGCCTGCTTGTGCCTCTGTGTGCCCCTGTTGCCTGCTTGTGCCTCTGTGTGCCCCGGTTGCCTGCTTGTGCTGTGTTGGTGTGTGTGGAGGGCTCTGTGTGGCTGTGTGTGTAGGAAGCTTTGTGTGGCTGTGTGTGTGGGGGGCTCTGTGTGGCTGTGTGTGTGGGGGGCTCTGTGTGGGGGGCTCTGTGTGTGGGGGTGTGTGTCATTTGCAATAGATAAAGCTAGTGGCATTGTAAATGACAATGCCATTTATTTATGTAAAAAAAAACATAAATAAAAATGTCAAGAGCAATGCCAATAGCTCTAACTTTAACAAAGGCAAAACCATTGCATTGTAAATGCTTGTTTCAGCTTCAGAGCAACTACGTGCTATGCCCACATTTCGTCCGGTGCACCAGCAACACGCGATCAAGCGGTGCCTCACTATATGTAAATAAGTTGTTGGTTTCCCAGTATTTGTCAACCTTTATGTATAGTTACTGTGATTTGGCGGTGCCACATAACGTGCAAATAATTGGTGTTTCTCTCGGCTCCCACGTGGAGTTATTGAGTTATCCCCAACCCAAGCGGCACAAGTTCGTGCATGTATGTACAACGTGGTCTAGCACCGGTTTAACTAGGGACACGTCCTTGGCTGCACACAATCGCAATTGCTGTTACTAGGTGTCTTACCTTGTAAGTGGGATCTCCCCCGGACACACAAGAAAACAGTCCCCAAACAGTTGTATGAGCACATTAGAGATACAACCTAGGAAGGATTACAAGCAGGTGATCTACAGTACGTGGGTTATAGGCGGTATGCGACTACAGTTCCAAACAATCCATACAGGAGTAAATGTGGGATCCAGTAATGGAAAAAATGGAAGGAATATATTTTTTAGAGCTACCGGACAGGCTTCAGACACAGAGAATTGCCTCTGGTTTCAGGGATCCAAGCACTGCTTCCCTGGTCTTATAGGGACTGGTTACAGTTATGAAGTACTGGCGTTGGTTTCAAGGATCCCTGTGCTGTTTTCCCAGGCCAGCTGTTTGCTGCACTCTCCCAGCCTGCCCTCTCCCAGCCTGCCCTCTCCCAGCCTGCCCTCTCCCAGCCTGCCCTCTCCCAGCCTGCCCTCTCCCAGCCTGCCCTCTCCCAGCCTGCCCTCTCGCATCCTGCCCTCTCGCAGCCTGCCCTTTCGCAGCCTGTCCTCTCGCAGCCTGTCCTCTCGCAGCCTGTCCTCTCGCAGCCTGTCCTCTCGCAGCCTGTCCTCTCCCGGCCTGCCCACTCCCAGCCTGTTCTCTCCCAGCCTGGCCCCTCCCTGCCCTTTCCCAGCCTGTCCTCTCGCAGCCTGTCCTCTTGCAGCCTGCCCACTCCCAGCCTGTTCTCTCCCTGCCCTTTCCCAGCCTGTCCACTTCCAGCCTGCCCTTTCCCAGCCTGTCCTCTCCCAGCCTGTCCACTTCCAGCCTGCCCTCTCCCAACCTGCCCTCTCCCAACCTGCCCTCTCCCAACCTGCCCTCTCCCAGCCTGTCCCCTCCCTGCCCTCTCCCAGCCTGCCCTCTCCCAGCTTGTCCCCTCCCTCTCCCAGCCTGCCCTCTCCCAGCCTGTCTCCTCCCTGCCTGTCTCCTCCCTGCCCTCTCCCAGCCTGTCCTCTCCCTGCCTGTTGTCGTGTCCCGGCGGCAGCAGGCAGGAGCGTGCACTGTGTCCCCAAAGTAACAGCCCTAAAGCAAGCAAGAAGTACGCCCCCCCTCCCACCAATCCCTGTTAGGTAGTGGAAACTGTCCAAACTGGGGTGCAGACAGCCCCTCTCACCTTTCGGCCTGGTACCACTGCACCAACCGCACTACTTCCCTACTGACCGTTCTCCACTTCAGCCCCGTCTAAATTACAATTCATGCTTGGGACCCTTTTGCCTGCTTGTGCTTGTTTTCATGACCCTGTTGCCTGCTTGTGCCTCCGTGTGCCCATGTTGCCTGCTTGTGCCTCTGTGTGCCCCTGTTGCCTGCTTGTGCCTCCGTGTGCCCCTGTTGCCTGCTTGTGCCTCCGTGTGCCCCTGTTGCCTGCTTGTGCCTCTGTGTGCCCCTGTTGCCTGCTTGTGCCTCTGTGTGCCCCTGTTGCCTGCTTGTGCCTCCGTGTGCCCCTGTTGCCTGCTTGTGCCTCCGTGTGCCCCTGTTGCCTGGTTGTGCCTCTGTGTGCCCCTGTTGCCTGCTGGTGCCTCCTTGTGCCCCTGTCGCCTGCTTGTGCCTCAGTTTTCGTGCCCCTGTTGCCTGCTTGTGCCTGTTTTCGTGCCCCTGTTGCCTGCTTGTGCCTGTATTCGTGCCCCTGTTGCCTGCTTGTGCTTCCGTGTGCCCCTGTTGCCTGCTTGTGCCTCCGTGTGCCCCTATTGCCTGCTTGTGCCTCCGTGTGCCCCTGTTGCCTGCTTGTGCCTCCGTGTGCCCCTGTTGCCTGCTTGTGCCTCCGTGTGCCCCTGTTGCCTGCTTGTGCCTCCGTTTTCGTGCCCCTGTTGCCTGCTTGTGCCTCCGTTTTCGTGCCCCTGTTGCGTGTGCCCCTGTTGCCTGCTTGTGCCTCTGTGTGCCCCTGTTGCCTGCTTGTGCTGTGTTGGTGTGTGTGGAGGGCTCTGTGTGGCTGTGTGTGTTGGAAGCTTTGTGTGGCTGTGTGTGGGGGGCTCTGTGTGGCTGTGTGTGTGGGGGGCTCTGTGTGGCTGTGTGTGTGGGGGGCTCTGTGTGGCTGTGTGTGGGGGGCTCTGTGTGTGGGGGTGTGTGTGGGGGGGCTCTGTGTGTGTTTGTGTGTGTCATTTGCGATAGATAAAGCTAGTGGCATTGTAAATGACAATGCCATTTATTTATGTTAAAAAAAACATAAATAAAAATGTCAAGAGCAATGCCAATAGCTCTAACTTTAACAAAGGCAAAACCATTGCATTGTAAATGCTTGTTTCAGCTTCAGAGCAACTACGTGCTATGCCCACATTTCGTCCGGTGCACCAGCAACACGCGATCAAGTGGTGCCTCACTATATGTAAATAAGTTGTTGGTTTCCCAGTATTTGTCAACCTTTATGTATAGTTACTGTGATTCGGCGGTGCCACATAACGTGCAAATAATTGGTGTTTCTCTCGGCTCCCACGTGGAGTTATTGAGTTATCCCCAACCCAAGCAACACAAGTTCGTGCATGTATGTACAACGTGGTCTAGCACCGGTTTAACTAGGGACACGTCCTTGGCTGCACACAATCGCAATTGCTGTTACTAGGTGTCTTACCTTGTAAGTGGGATCTCCCCCGGACACACAAGAAAACAGTCCCCAAACAGTCGTATGAGCACATTAGAGATACAACCTAGGAAGGATTACAAGCAGGTGATCTACAGTACGTGGGTTATAGGCGGTATGCGACTACAGTTCCAAACAATCCATACAGGAGTAAATGTGGGATCCAATAATGGAAAAAATGGAAGGAATATATTTTTTAGAGCTACCGGACAGGCTTCAGACACAGAGAATTGTCTCTGGTTTCAGGGATCCAAGCACTGCTTCCCTGGTCTTATAGGGACTGGTTACAGTTATGAAGTACTGGCGTTGGTTTCAAGGATCCCTGTGCTGTTTTCCCAGGCCAGCTGTTTGCTGCACTCTCCCAGCCTGCCCTCTCCCAGCCTGCCCTCTCCCAGCCTGCCCTCTCCCAGCCTGCCCTCTCGCAGCCTGCCCTCTCGCAGCCTGCCCTCTCGCAGCCTGTCCTCTCGCAGCCTGTCCTCTCGCAGCCTGTCCTCTCGCAGCCTGTCCTCTCGCAGCCTGTCCTCTTTCGGCCTGCCCACTCCCAGCCTGTTCTCTCCCAGCCTGTCCCCTCCCTGCCCTTTCCCAGCCTGTCCTCTCGCAGCCTGCCCACTCCCAGCCTGTTCTCTCCCTGCCCTTTCCCAGCCTGTCCACTTCCAGCCTGCCCTTTCCCAGCCTGTCCTCTCCCAGCCTGTCCACTTCCAGCCTGCCCTCTCCCAACCTGCCCTCTCCCAGCCTGTCCCCTCCCTGCCCTCTCCCAGCCTGCCCTCTCCCAGCTTGTCCCCTCCCTCTCCCAGCCTGCCCTCTCCCAGCCTGTCTCCTCCCTGCCCTCTCCCAGCCTGTCCTCTCCCTGCCTGTTGTTGTGTCCCGGCGGCAGCAGGCAGGAGCGTGCACTGTGTCCCCGAAGTAACAGCCCTAAAGCAAGCAAGAAGTACGCCCCCCCCTCCCACCAATCCCTGTTAGGTAGTGGAAACTGTCCAAACTGGGGTGCAGTTAGCCCCTCTCACCTTTCGGCCTGGTACCACTGCACCAACTGCACTACTTCCCTACTGACCGTTCTCCACTTCAGCCCCGTCTAAATTACAATTCATGCTTGTGACCCTTTTGCCTGCTTGTGCTTGTTTTCATGACCCTGTTGCCTGCTTGTGCCTCCGTGTGCCCATGTTGCCTGCTTGTGCCTCTGTGTGCCCCTGTTGCCTGCTTGTGCCTCCGTGTGCCCCTGTTGCCTGCTTGTGCCTCCGTGTGCCCCTGTTGCCTGCTTGTGCCTCTGTGTGCCCCTGTTGCCTGCTTGTGCCTCTGTGTGCCCCTGTTGCCTGCTTGTGCCTCCGTGTGCCCCTGTTGCCTGCTTGTGCCTCTGTGTGCCCCTGTTGCCTGCTGGTGCCTCCTTGTGCCCCTGTCGCCTGCTTGTGCCTCAGTTTTCGTGTCCCTGTTGCCTGCTTGTGCCTGTTTTCGTGCCCCTGTTGCCTGCTTGTGCCTGTTTTCGTGCCCCTGTTGCCTGCTTGTGCTTCCGTGTGTCCCTGTTGCCTGCTTGTGCCTCCGTGTGCCCCTATTGCCTGCTTGTGCCTCAGTGTGCCCCTGTTGCCTGCTTGTGCCTCCGTGTGCCCCTGTTGCCTGCTTGTGCCTCCGTGTGCCCCTGTTGCCTGCTTGTGCCTCCGTGTGCCCCTGTTGCCTGCTTGTGCCTCCGTGTGCCCCTGTTGCCTGCTTGTGCCTCCGTTTTCGTGCCCCTGTTTTGAGTGTGCCCCTGTTGTCTGCTTGTGCCTCTGTGTGCCCCTGTTGCCTGCTTGTGCCTCTGTGTGCCCCTGTTGCCTGCTTGTGCCTCTGTGTGCCCCTGTTGCCTGCTTGTGCCTCTGTGTGCCCCTGTTGCCTGCTTGTGCTGTGTTGGTGTGTGTGGAGGGCTCTGTGTGGCTGTGTGTGTAGGAAGCTTTGTGTGGCTGTGTGTGGGGGGGGGGCTCTGTGTGGCTGTGTATGTGGAGGGCTCTGTGTGGCTGTGTGTGGGGGGCTCTGTGTGGGGGTGTGTGTGGGGGGGGCTCTGTGTGTGTTTGTGTGTGTCATTTGCGATAGATAAAGCTAGTGGCATTGTAAATGACAATGCCATTTATGTATGTTAAAAAAACATAAATAAAAATAATGTCAAGAGCAATGCCAATAGCTCTAACTTTAACAAAGGCAAAACCATTGCATTGTAAATGCTTGTTATTAAGTAGGACTATTCTTGCCGTCCCGGGATGCTTTTTGAAAGTAAGAAGTAGGGAAACGGACTGGAATCATTTTTAGAAGTAGGGGCACGCCGTGACCTTCCGTCCCCGCCCACTTCTACCACTGGTTTAGATGGTATCTTTGTGACCATCACACCGAAGCCTCCCTGCCGGAGACTGTAGCTACTGAACAAGAAGATTTATGTGTTGGATATATATGAGGCTCATCTCCGGGCTTTCAATTATGGACATTGTATGCACTTAAACATGGAGCGTAATTCCTGCCGGCACTTCAACTCCCATAACACCCTGCGCATTCTCATGCAGAGCAGCCCATCAGGGGGCATGCAATTATGTGTATTTAAGAGTGGTTGTGACCGGACTCTGCTGGTTTCTTTACCACCAACAGCCTTTGAGAAAGAAGACTTTAACTTCGAAACGCGTCGGGCAGTAGTGGTATGACGGCTGTGAAAGGGATCAGCAGGCTGATGACATCTAAACCTAATAAAGGGCTTGAACTGAAG